>NW_012114677.1:2724749-2735297 GCF_000951035.1 Colobus angolensis palliatus
AAGAGACTCCCTCTCAAAAAAGAAAAAAAAATTTTATCTTTAAGAAATTTTACAGAATTGCCAAGATACCACAAAGAAAGTATCTGTATAGATACACAAAAGTATAAGAAGTAAAGTCCTATCAACACAAAAATCTAAAAGACAAACAGGAAGACAGAAAAAGAAAATAAGGAACAGAGATAAAATAATACCGTAAAACAATTTATAAAACAAGTAAGCCTTTCTAGTTCAGCAAATTATTCAAATATTTATGAAGTAAACTTTCCATTCAAAATACATGCACCAAATAAAGGGACTGATTGCAAAAATCAAAAAACAAGATCCAACTTGTTTTTCTACAAGACTCATTTGAGGTCTAATTATTAAAGGAGACTGAAAAAGGCAAGATGAAAGAAGACATTTCATGGAAATAGCCAAATAAGAGGACAAGAGGTGCAAGTTATATAACACAAAGTACATCTTTTTTTTTTTTTTTTTTTGAGACGGAGTATCGCTGTGTCGCCTGGGCTGGAGTGCAGTGGCCGGATCTCAGTTCACTGCAAGCTCCACTGCCTCCCGGGTTCACGCCATTCTCTCGCCTCAGCCTCCCGAGTAGCTGGGACTACAGGCGCCCACCACCTCGCCCAGCTAGTTTTTTGTATTTTTTAGTAGAGACGGGGTTTCACCGTGTTAGCCAGGATGGTCTCGATCTCCTGACCTTGTGATCCGCCCGTCTCGGCCTCCCAAAGTGCTGGGATTACAGGCTTGAGCCACTGCGCCCGGCCTACAAAGTACATCTTAAGTCAAAAACTCTATTTCATAAAATATACTTTAACTAAAAGCTCATAAGGGGCAAAGGAGGACATTAAACAATAATAAACAGGTTCATTTACTTAGAACCCATGACAAAGATGTGTATACATACATTAATGTGTGTGTGTATATCTTACATTAGGGTTCAAAATATACAAAGCAAATACTGACAGAATTAAAGCAAGATATAGGGAGCAATATAATTGCAGTGGGATAATTCAATACCCCCATATCTATAATGAATAATGAAACAAGACAGAATACTCATAAGGGAAGAGAAGACTTGAAAGCAGTATAAAACAATTTTGCCTAACAGAATTGTACAGCACACTGCTCAGTAACAGAATACACATCCTTCTCAATAGCTCATACAATATTCTCCTTGATAGACTACATGTTAGGGCACAAAAAAAGTCTTAATTTTAAAATTGAAATTTTATAGATTACTTTTAATGATCAAACTGGAATGAGAGTAGAAATAAAACTAAAACGTTCACATATTTATAGAAATTAAACAACACACTTAGGCATGCTCTTGTTCAAAGTTTGAAATAATGTTATTAAGATGTCTAGCTAGGTACGGTGGCTCATGCCTGTAATCCCAGCACTTTGGGAGACTGAGGCAGGGGGATCACAAGGTCAGGAGTTCGAGACCATCCTGGCTAACATGGTGAAATCCTCTCTCTACTAAAAATACAAAAAATTAGCCAGGTGGGGTAGTGGGCACCTGTAGTCCCACCTACTCGGGAGGCTGAGGCAGGAGAATGGCGTGAACCCAGGAGTCAGAGCTTGCAGTGAGCCTAGATCATGCCACTTCACTCCAGCCTGGGTGACAGAGCAAGACTCCGCCTCAAAAAAAAAAAAAAAAAAAAGATGCCTAAATTGTTCAACGTAATCTACAGATTAAATGCAATCCCTGTCAAATTTCTAATTAAATTCTGGCAGAAAAAGAAACAGCAACCCCCAATTCATGTGGAATTCAAGAAACAATGAAGCACTCAACAATCTTCAGAAAGAGTAACAATGTCAGAAACACTCCAGTTCCTGATTTCAAAACACATACAAAGGTAAAGAATTAAGCCGGGTGTGGTGGCTCACACCTGTAATCCCAGCAATTTGGGAGGCCGAGGTGGGCACATCACAAGGTCAGGAGATTCAGACCATCCTGACTAACACACTGAAACCCCGTCTCTACTAAAAATACAAAAAATTAGCTGGGTGTGGTGGTGGGTGCCTGTGGTCCCAGCTACTTGGGAGGCTGAGGCAGGAGAATGGCCTAAGTAAACCTGGGAGGCGGAGCTTCCATTAAGGCTGCATCGTGCCACTGCACTCCAGCCAGGGCAACGGAGTGAGACTCCATTTCAAGAAATAAATAAGTAAATAAATAAAAGAATTAAAACAATCTGGTATGGGTCTGAAGGTGAACGCCTAAATCAATAAAATCTGGCAAAAAGATGTACTGTCACACATATGGTCACATGAAGAGTAATTTGGCCACACACAATTATTGGAGCATTGCTACTGAAAGCAAATAAATGAAAGTAATGCAAATTTCTCTCACGAAATAAATGGATAAATATAATCTGAAGTATTAAAATAATGAAACATTGGCCGAGCATGGTGGCTCACGTCTGTAATCCCAGCACTTTGGGAGGCCAAGGCAGGTGGATCACTTGAGGTCAGGCGTTCGAGATCAGCCTGACACATGTGGTGAAACCCTGTCTCAACTAAAAATACAAAAATTAGCTGGGTGTGGTGGTGCACACCTGTAATCCCAGCACTTTGGGAGGCCAAGGCAGGTGGATCACTTGAGGTCAGGCATTTGAGATCAGCCTGAGCAATGTGGTGAAACCCTGTCTCTACTAAAAATATAAAAATTAGCTGGGCATGGTGGTGCAGAGCTGTACACACAGCTACCTGGGTGGCTGAGGCACAAGAATTGCTTGAACCCAGGAGGCAGAGGTTGCAGTGAGCTGAGATCGTGCCACTGCACTTACATTCTGACTGGGTAACAGAGCAAGACTCTGTCTCAAAAAAAAAAACAAAACAACCCTTTAAAAAAATAATGAAACTAATATTACTGTTTATAAAAAGGAAAAAATATCCTAACATGTATAATAAAGATAAATATTGATGGCACTGTGTAACATGAAATAAGTCAGCCAAGAAGAGACAAAAATTGCATGAGTCAACTTACGTGAGACATCTAAAGCAGTCTGACTCTAAAATAGAAAACAGAATTGTTTTTGTAAAGCGCCAGAAAACAGAAAAAGTACGTAGTTGTTTAATGTGTATGAGTGTTAAGATTTGCAAGATAAACATATTCCAGAGATAGAGTGCATAACAATATTGATATAATGTGACTAAGGTAAATACTTAAAAGTATTTATGGCACGTGTATACCTATGTACCATGTTTTCCACATGTACCCCAGAAGTTAAATTGTAATAACAAAACTTGGAAAAAAACGGTATTTAAGATTGTAAAGTTTTGGCTGGGTGCAGTGGCTCACACCTGTAATCTCAGCATTTTGGGAGGCTGAGGTGGGCGGATAATGAGGTCAGGAGATCAAGACCAGCCTGGTCAATATGGTGAAACCCCGTCTCTACAAAAAATACAAAAATTAGCCGGGCGTGGTGGTGCACACCTGTAATCCCAGCTACTCAGGAGGCTGAGGCACAACAATCACTTGAGTCTGGGAGGAGGATGCAGTGAACCGAGATTGCATCGCTGCACTCTAGCCTGCATGACAGAGCGAGACTCCACGTCAAAAAGAAAAAAAAAGATTGTAAAGTTTATGTGTTTTTGACAATTAAAAATAGTATCTAAAATCTGAGATACAGACATATGACAGTTTTTGAACTTATCTACAAGTCGCAAATGTGTTTCTCCCACACATAAATATCGATTTACAAATAAATCGAGAGTAAAATTAGGAGGATTTCAATGACTACTCAAAACCACCACTGTATACACAAACAGAACAAGTATACAACTCATAAACAAAACAAAAACAATATGCATACAGATAAATAAACACAGACTCATATTGGAAATAGGCATATCAGTGATTTGACTTGTGCTCCAGTCTTACAGTGCACATGGTTGGATGCTGTCAATTATAGCATAAAATAAAAACATCCTTGTCTTGTTCCAGATCTTGAATAAAAAGTTTTCTGCTCTTTCCTATCCAGTATGGTATCAGCTATTAATCTGATCACTACTAATCATATATGGTCTTTACTGTATTGAGGTACATATAATCTATACCTAATTTGTTGAGTTGCTTAAATCACAAAGGCATGTTCAATTTTGGCAATGTTTCTTCTGTATCCACAATAAAAAAAAAGGTGCTGGCCAGGTGCAGTGGCTCACGCCTGTAATCCTAGCACTCTGGGAGGTTGAGGCATAAGGATTACCTGAGGTTAGGAGTTCAAGACCAGCCTGGTCAACATGGCGAAACCCTGTCTCTACTAAAAATACAAAAATTAGCCAGATGCAGTCCAGCTACTCCCAGCTACTCAGAAGAACTGCTTGAACCTAGGAGGCAGAGGTTGTGGTGAGCTGAGATCACATCAGTGCACTCCAGTCTGGGTGACAAAGCAGGACTCCATCCCAAATAAAATAAAGTAAAATAAAATAAAATATGTCTAGCAGCAAATTGAATTGAAAAGGTGAACACTCTCTACACTGATAATTAAAAAACATTGATAATGCTGGGCATGGTGGCTCACGTCTGTAATCCTAGCACTTTGGGAGGACAAGGTGGGCAGATCACGAGGTCAGGAGTTCGAGAGCAGCTTGACCAACGTGGTGAAACCCCATCACTACTAAAAATACAAAAATTACCGGGGCGTGGTGGCATGTGCCTGTCGCCCCAGCTACTCAGGAGGTTGAGGCAAGAGAATCATTTGAACCCAAGAGGCAAAGGTTGTGGTGCACTGAGATCACACCATTGCACTCCAGCCTAGGCAACAGAGTGAGACTTCGTCTCAGAAAACAAACAACAGAATTGATAAAAAACTGAAAAAGACATAAAAATGAAAGATATTTTTCCTCATGAATTGAAAAAACATTAGGAAAGTGGCCATACTACTGAAGGTGATACACAAATTCAATGCCATCTCTATCAAAATACCAATGACTTTTCACAGAAATGGAACAAACAAGCTTAAAATTAACCAGGACCAACCAAAGATCCCCAAATAGCGAAGGTAATCCTTGGCAAAAAGAATCAGGTTGGAGGCATTACACTACCTGACTCCGAAATATCCCATAAAGCCATAATAAGCAAAACAACATGACACTGGCATAAAACTAGACATATCAAACTATCCAGTGAGCTCAGTAATAAATTCATGAACCTAGAGGCAAGTGATTCTCAACAAAGATGTCAAGAACACACATTTGGAAAAAGACAGTCTTTTCAATAAATGGTGCTAGGAAAATTGATTATCTACATGATAATCAAAAAATGAAAGTAGGCCCCTAGCTCTTAAGATATAAAAAACTCAATTGCACATAAAGATTTAAATGTGAAACCCAAACTTATAAAGCTATTTGGGTAAATACGGAGGAATGCTTTACCACTTATTACAGAGCAAAGAATTGTTAAGTAAGACCTCAAAAACACAGGCAAAATAAGCAACATTATGCAAATGAGATTACAACAAACTAAAAACGTTTTGCACAGCAAAGAAAACATTAACAAAGTGAAGAGATAATCTACAGAGTGAAAGAAAATATTTGTGAAATGCACACAAAAGATAAACTTATAGAATATTTAACAAGCTTAACAACAAAAATAACACATAATTTACACATAGAGCAGAGACATCCCATTCCAAGATGGCTGAACAGGAATGGCTCCAGTTTGCAGCTTCCAGCATGATCAACAAAGAAGACGGGTGATTTCTGCATTTCCAGCTGAGGCAGGCTGGTTCATCTCATTGGGACTGGTTGGACAGTGGGTGCAGTGCAGCCCACGGAGGGTGAGCCGAAACAGGGAGGGGCATCACCTCACCTGGGAAACACAGGGGTTGGGGGATTTCCCTCTCCTAGCCAAGGGACGCTGTGACAGACTGTACCTGGAAAATCGGGACACTCCTGCCCAAATACTGTGTTTTTCCAATGGTCTTAGCAAACAGCACACCAGGAGATTATATCCCGTGCCTGGCTTGCCAGGTCCCACGACCATGGAGCGTTGCTCACTGCTAGCACAGCAGTCTGAGATGGACCTGCGAGGCAGCAGCCTGACAGGGGGAGAAGTGTCCACCACTGCTGAGGCTTGAGTAAGTAAACAAAGCAGCCAGGGAAGCTCAAACTGGGCGGAGCCCACTGCAGCTCAGCAAGGCCAGTTGCCTCTACAGATTCCACCTCTGGGGACAGGGTATAGCTGAACAAAAGGCAGCAGAAACTTCTACAGATTTAATCATCCCTGTCTGATAGCTCTGAAGAGAGCCGTGGTTCTCCCAGCATGGTGTTTGAGATCTGAGAACGGGCAGATTGCCTCCTCAGTGGGTTCCTGACCCCTATGTAGCCTAACTGGGAGACACTTCCCAGTAGGAGTCGACTGACACCTAATAGAGGCAGGTGCCCCTCTGGGACAAAGCTTCCAGAGGAAGGATCAGGCAGCAATATTTGCTGTTCTGCAGCCTCCACTGGTGATACCCAGGCAAAGAGGGTCTGGAACAGACCTCCAGCAAACTCCAACAGACCTGTAGCTGAGGGACTTGTTAGAAGAAAAACACAACAAACAGAAAGGAATAGCATCGACATCAACAAAAAGGACATCCACACCAAAACCCCATCTGTAGGTCACCAACATCAAAGACCAAAGGTAGACAAAACCACAAAGATGGGGAGAAAACAGAGCAGAAAAGCTGAAAATTCAAAAAACTAGAGCGCCTCCTCTCCTCCAAAGGATCATAGCTCCTCACCAGCATTGGAACAAAGCTAGATGGAGAATGACTTTGATGAGCTGACAGAAGTAGGCTTCAGAGGGTCGGTGATAACAAACTTCTTTGAGCTAAAGAAGGATGTTGGACCCCATCGCAAGGAAGCTAAAAACCTTGGAAAAAGATTAGACGAATGGATAACTAGAATAAACAGCGTGGAGAAGACCTTAAATGACCTGAAGGGGCTGAAAACCATGGCACGAGAACTACGTGAAACATGCACAAGCTTCAATAGCTGATTTGATCAAGAGGAAGAAAGAATGAAATAGAGAGAGAAGTTTAGAGAAAAAAGAGTAAAAAGAAATGAACAAAGCCTCCAAGAAATATGGGACCATGTGAAAAGACCAAATCTACGTTTGATTAGTGTACCTGAAAGTGATGAGGAGAATGGAACCAAGTTGGAAAACACTCTTCAGGATATTATCCAGGAGAACTTCCCCAACCTAGCAAGACAGGCCAACATTCAAATTCAGGAAATACGAAGAATACCACAAAGATACTCCTCGAGAAGAACAACCTCAAGACACATAATTGTCAGATTCACCAAGGTTGAAATGAAGGAAAAATGTTAAGGGCAGCCAGAGAGAAAGGTTGGGTTATCCACAAAGGGAAGCCCATCAGACTAACAGCGGATCTCTCGGTAGAAACTCTACAAGCCGAAGAGAATGGGGGGCCAATATTCAACATTCTTAAAGAAAAGAATTTTCAGCCTAGAATTTCATATCCAGTCACACTAAGCTTCATAAGTGAAGGAGAAATAAAATCCTTTACAGACAGGCAAGCAAATGCTTAGAGATTTTGTCACCATCAGACCTGCCTTACAAGAGCTCCTGAAGGAAGCATTAAACATGGAAAGGAACAACTTGTACCAGCCACTACAAAAACATGCCAAATTGTAGAGACTATTGATGCTAGGAAGAAACTGTATCAACTAACAGGCAAAATAACCAGCTAACATCATAATGACAGGAGCAAATTCACACATAACAATATTAACCTGACTTCAAACTATACTACAAGGCTACAGTAACCAAAACAGCATTGTACTGGTACCAAAACAGAGATATAGACCAACGGAAGAGAACAGAGCCCTCAGAAATAATACCACCCATCTACAAGCATCTGATCTTTGACAAACCTGACAAAAACAAGAAATGGCGAAAGGATTCCCGATTTAATAAATGGTGCTAGGAAAACTGGCTAGTCCTATGTAGAATGATGAAACTGGATCCCTTCCTTACATCTTATACAAAAATTAATTCAAGATGGATTAAAAACTTAAATGTTAGACCTAAAACCATAAAAACCTTAGGAGAAAACCTAGGAAATACCATTCAGGACTTAGGCATAGGCAAGGACTTCATGACTGAAACACCAAAAGCAATGGCAAGAAAAGCCAAAATAGACAAATAGGATCTCATTAAACTAAAGAGCTTCTGCACAGCAAAAGAAACTACCATCAGAGCGAACAGGCAACCTACAGAAAGGGAAAAAATTTTTGTAATCTACCCATCTGACAAAGGCTAATATCCAGAATCTATAAAGAACTTAAAGAAATTTACAAGAAAAAAACAACCCCATCAAAAAGTGGGCAAAGGATATGAACAGACATTTCTCAAAAGAAGACACTCTCACCCTAATACTGTGCTTTTCCAATGGTCTTAGCAAACGGCACACCAGGAGATTATATCCTATGCCTGGCTCGGAGGGTCCCACGCCCACGGAGCCTTGCTCACTGCTAGCACAGCAGTCTGAAATCAACTGCAAGGCAGCAGCAAGGCTGGGGGAGGGGTGTCTGCCATTGCTGAGGCTTGAGTAGGTAAAAAAAGCAGCCAGGAAGCTCGAACCAGGTGGAGCCCACGGTAGCTCAAGGAGGCCTGCCTGCCTCTGTAAACTCCACCTCTGGGGGAAGGCCATAACTGAACAAAAGGCAGCAGAAACGTCTGCAGACTTAAACATCCCTGTCAGCTGTGAAGAGAGTGGTGGTCCTCCCAGCACGGAGTTTGAGATCTGAGAACAGACAGTCTGCCTCCTCAAGTGGGTCACTGACCCCAGAGTAGCCTAACTGGGAGACATCTCCCAGTAGGGGCTGACTGACACCTCATACAGCCGGGTGCCCCTCTGAGATGAAGTTTCCAGAAGGATCATGCGGCAACATTTGCTGTTGTGCAATATTTGCTGTCCTGCAGCCTCCACTGGTGATACCCAGCAAACAGCGTCTGGAGTGGACCTCCAGAAAACTCCAACAGATCTGCAGCTGAGGGTCCTGACTGTTAGAAGGAAAACTAAGAAACACAAAGGACATCCACATCAAAACCCCATCTGCATGTCACCATCATCAAAGACCAAAGGTAGATAAAACCACAAAGATGGGGAGAAACCAGAGCAGAAAAGCTGAAAATTCTAAAAATCAGAGTGCCTCTTCTCCTCCAAAGGAACGCAGCTCCTCACCAGCATACGGAACAAAGTTGGACAGCGAATGACTTTGACAAGTTGAGAGATGAGGGCTTCACACGATCAGTAATAACAAACTTCTCCAAGCTAAAGGAGGATGTTCGAATCCATTGCAAAGAAGCTAAAAACCAGCCGGGCGCGGTGGCTCAAGCCTGTAATCCCAGCACTTTGGGAGGCCGAGACGGGCAGATCACGAGGTCAGGAGATCGAGACCATCCTGGCTAACACGGTGAAACCCCGTCTCTACTAAAAAATACAAAAAACTAGCCGGGTGAGGTGGTGGGCGCCTGTAGTCCCAGCTACTCAGGAGGCTGAGGCAGGAGAATGGCCTAAACCCAGGAGGCGGAGCTTGCAGTGAGCTGAGATCCAGCCACTGCACTCCAGCCTGGGCGACAGAGCAAACTCTGTCTCAAAAAAAAAAAAAAAAAAAAAGAAAAAGAAGCTAAAAACCTTGAAAAAAGATTAGACAAATGGCTAACTAGAATAAACGGCATAGAGAAGACCTTAAATAACCTGATGGAGCTGAAAACCGTGGCACGAGAACTACGTAATGCATGCACAAGCTTCAGTAGCCGATTTGATCAAGTGGAAGAAAGGGTATCAGAGACTGAAGATCAAATGAATGAAATGAAGCAAGAAGAGAAGTTTAGAGAAAAAAAAGAAACAAATGAAGCCCCCAAGAAATATGGGACTATGTGAAAAGACCAAATCTACATTTGATTGGCGTACCTGAAAGTAATGAGGAGAATGGAACCAAGCTGGAAAACACTCTTCAGGAAATTATCCAGGAGAACTTCCCCAAACTAGCATGGCAGGTCAACATTCAAATTCAGGAAATACAGAGAGCACCAGAAAGATACTCCTTGAGAAGAGCAACCCTAAGACACATAATTGTCAGATTCACCAAGGTTGAAATGAAGGAAGAAATGTTAAGGGCAGCCAGAGAGAAAGGTCAGGTTATCCACAAAGGGAAGCCCATCAGACTAAGAGCGGATCTCTTGGCAGAAACTCTACAAGCCAGAAGAGAGTGGGGGCCAATATTCAACATTCTTAAAGAAAAGAATTTTCAACCCAGAATTTCATATGCAGCCAAACTAAGCTCCATAAGTGAAGGGGAAATAAAATCCTTTACAGACAGGCAAATGCTTAGAGATTTTGTCACCACCAGGCCTGCCTTACAAGAGCTTCTGAAGGAAGCACTAAACATGGAAAGGGACAACTGGTACCAGTCACTGCAAAAACATGCCAATTGTAAAGACCATCAACGCTAGGAAGAAACTGCACCAACTAATGAGCAAAATAACCAGCTAACATCATAATGACAGGAGCAAATTCACACATAACA
>NW_012114677.1:2736096-2736548 GCF_000951035.1 Colobus angolensis palliatus
AAAAAAAAAAAAAAAAGCAGGAGTTGCAATCCTAGTCTTTGATAAAACAGACTTTAAACCAACAAAGATCAAAAGAGACAAAGAAGGTCATTACATAATGGTAAAGGGACCAATTCAACAAGAGCTAATTATCCTAAATATATATGCATCCAATACAGGAGTACTCAGATTCATAAAGCAAGTCCTTAGAGACATACAAAGAGACTTACACTCCCACACAATAATAATGGGAAATTTTAACACCCCACTGTCAACATTAGACAGATCCATGAGACAGAAAGTTAACAAAGATATCCAGGAATTGAAATCAGCTCTGCATCAAGCGTACCTAATAGACATGTACAGAACTCTCCATCCCAAATCAACAGAATATACATTCTTCTTAGCACCACATCGCACTTATTCCAAAATTGACCACATAGTTGGAAGTAAAGCACTCCTCAGCAAATGTA
>NW_012114677.1:2737333-2737610 GCF_000951035.1 Colobus angolensis palliatus
CCTCAGCAAATGTAAAAGAACAGAAATTATAACAAACTGTCTCTCAGACCACAGTGCAAACTAGAACTCAGGATTAAGAAACTCACTCAAAACCGCTCTAATACATGGAAACTGAACAACCTGCTCCAGAATGACTACTGGGTACATAACCAAATGAAGGCAGAAATAAAGATGTTCTTTGAAACCAATGAGAACAAAGACACAACATACCAAAATCTATGGGACACATTTAAAACAGTGTGTAGAGGGAAATTTATAGCACTAAATGCCCACAAGA
>NW_012114677.1:2740014-2740753 GCF_000951035.1 Colobus angolensis palliatus
CAATCTACCCATCTGACAAAGGGCTAACATCCAGAATCTACAAAGAACTTAAATAAATTTACAAGAAAAAAATGAAACAACCCCATCAAAAAGTGGGCACTGGATATCAAAAGAAGACATTCATCAGCCAACAGACACATGAAAAAATGGTCATCACTGGCCATCAGAGAAATGCAAATCAAAACCACAATCAGATACCATCTCACACCAGTTAGAATGGCAATCATTAAAGTCAGGAAAAAACAGGTGCTGGAGAGGATGTGGAGAAATAGGAACACTTTTACACTGTTAGTGGGACTGTAAACTAGTTCAACCATTGTAGAAGACAGTGTGGTGATTCCTCAAGGATCTACAACTAGAAATACCATTTGACCCAGCCATCCCAGTACTGGGTATATATTCAAAGGACTATAAATCATCCTGCTATAAAGACACATGCACATGTATGTTTATTGCGGCACTATTCACAATAGCAAGGACTCGGAACCAACCCAAATGTCCATCAGTGATAGACTGGATTAAGCAAATGTGGCACATATACAACGCAGAATACTATGCAGCCATAAAAAAGGATGAGTTCATGTCCTTTGCAGCGACATGGATGAAGATGGAAACCATCATTCTGAGCAAACTATCACAAGGACAGAAAACCAAACACCGCATGTTCTCACTCATAGGTGGGAACTGAACAATGAGAACACCTGGACACAGGGTGGGGAACATCACACACTGGGGCTTG
>NW_012114677.1:2741763-2744609 GCF_000951035.1 Colobus angolensis palliatus
GTAAACCCGGGAGGCAGAGCTTGCAGTGAGCTGAGATCAGGCACTGCACTCCAGCCTGGGCAAGAGAGAGAGACTCCGTCTCAAAAAAAAAAAAAAAGATCCATTGTAAAATAATGTAAATGCACTTAACTCCACTAGACTGTATACTTGAAAATGTTTAAGATGGCAATTTTATGTTTTTCATCACAATTAAATATTTACATCTACCTAAAAAGGTTACATTTTTAAAAAATCACCTTCAAATAACAAATGTTTCTCTCACAGAGTAACATATAATCAAACAACAAATAGATGGTAAATTTACGGTTTGACTACTCACCTACACAAGGAAACACTGATGACTACCCAAGAAAATAAATAATTTATAAACAAAGTAGGGCAATATTTATACAGGCAAATACCACATAGATAACTTTTATAGGCAACGGAAATGTCATATATATATATATATATACACACATACACACACACAGACACACACACACATATATAAATTTGCTCCAATGATTTATACATGGTCATAAAAGGTACAAAGTTGAAAATTACCATACAAAGATGAAGATTAAAAACACAAAAAAGTAAATGATCGAGGAGAACCTACATGAAAAGAGACTCCCCGGTAAAATACAGTTGAAACAAGAAAAAAAATTCTGACCTATAAAATACTGAATATAGACGTATCATAAAAACAATCCTTTAAATAACTAGTTTTCAACTGTGAACTTATGAAGAGCTGGCATTTTGAATCTTTGACATGCAATGTACCGCAGTAAAAGCAAATGCATTTCAATAATAAAATGCTCTGAGAATGAAGCATTTCAATACGTTTAGTTATCACACAATGTGTAAATCTGAGTATTTTATTTCAGAAATTCTGAATTTGTAATCAGATAAATTTGACATAGAACATATCGGAAAGTGAAACATACAAGGGGAGTGACATAGCAAGATGGCAGAATAGGTTTTCTACAGTAACAAAAATGCAGCAGTTAAGCCCTGACAAAACAACCTTTACGGGAACTTTGGAACCCATTTGTAAGACTGCGACCTGAAGACTGAGGGCTGTATTGAGAGGGCATGTCCTTGCTTCAGTGGCATATTTGACCACAATAGTCCCAGCTACAGAATGAAATGTAACTAATTCTCATTGTAAACATAGCTATAGATCATTTGGTTTTGTTGATGCCACTAGCACCATCTGCCAAGACACTTAGGAGGATTCATAATGTCCTGTATCTCAGGTGAAAGGCCTTTAGATGTTAGTTCTGTCTGTGATCTCTGAATTACCCCAAAATCCACCCCTTGCACATGTCAGTCATGATGTGGAAGAAATCCTACTCACACAGGGACCCACAGACAGAAATATCCATCTATGCCCCTGGATGTAGGCTTGACAATATTCATTTGATGGTGGATCTTGACGTGGCACTACAATTTGGCTCCAAGTCCATGCAACCAAAATACAGGAGGAGTTTTTCCTAACCTGTGATCTGCCAAAAAGCACAGCTATATGTGCCCCTGTAGACATGCTGGCTGACTTTATTCCCACTGTGAATTGTGAAGCAGTCCTATAACCAGACTCCAATCCCTGGCAGCTAGAGTCTGGGAGAAGTCCTGCCCACCCAGAAATCTGGAGGGAGAAATGTCATGAACCCAAAAACAAACCTGAAGACTTTGGTCTCAGCTGTGTATCCTATAGCAGCCCTATGAATCAGTTTCACACCCTCTCAGCTGTGATGAAGGGTCAGTACTGCTCATCTAGAAACCTGGCCAATGACTAGGTTAGAGCATTTCCAAACATTCAGTAAGAGCCAAACAGCAGGAGCCACACCTGCTCATATTTATTGTATCAGCATCTCCATTTGCAGATATTAACTGGGTTTTGTTTTTTTTCTCAGCACGAGTCTGATTGATCAAGATCTTAAAGTTCATTCTCCTCAGAAAATAGACAGAATCCTCAACTGTCTGATGCTTTAATAACAGGTCTACCAAGCATGAACTTCACTGTAGACCTAGTAGTAGTTATGTGACCAGGATCCAGTTCAGTTGACTGTGATCTTAGTGACAATCTCATCAGCCCAGAAATCCAATAGAAGATATTTACCTCCCCAAAATAGTCTATAATGACTGAAAGAAGTGTTTACTACTTCAGATGCAAGAACATCAAAACAAGGCTTCACAGATTATGAAGGATCAGGCAAACCTAACAGCACAAAAGGAAACTAAACATGTTCCAGGAATGACTAACAATAAAACACAGATCTAGAAAATGTCTAACAGAGAATTCAAAGTAATTACCTTAAAAAATCTCAATAAAGGCCAGGCACGGTGGCTCACGCCTGTAATCCCAGCACCTTGGGAGGCCAACGCGGGTGGATCACAAGGTCAGGAGGTCAAGACCATCCTGGCCAACATGGGGAAAACCCATCTCTACTAAAAATACAAAAATTAGCTGGGTGTGGTGGCGGACTCCTGTAATCCTAGCTATTTGGGAGGCTGAGGCAGGAGAATTGCTTGAACCCGGGAGGCAGAGGTTGCAGTGAGTCGAGATCAAACCACTGAACTCCAGCCTGGCAACAGACCAAGACTCCGTCTCAAAAAAAGACAAAAAACAAGAAAACAAAACAACAAAAGAAAAAAAAAATGCAAAAGTACACAGATTACTAATTTTTTTTGCAACAATGCATGAACATAATCAGTTATAAAAAAGAAAGAGAGCCGGGCACAATGGCTCACGCCTGTAATCCCAAAACTTTGGGAGGCCGAGGCGGGCGGATCATGAGGTCAGGAGATCGAGACCATCCTGGCTAACATGGTGAAACCCCATCTCTACTAAAAATACAAAA
>NW_012114677.1:2744659-2749526 GCF_000951035.1 Colobus angolensis palliatus
TGGTGGCGGGCACCTATAGCCCCAGCTACTTGGGAGGCTGAGGCAGGAGAATGGCGTGAACCCAGGAAGCGGAGCTTATAGTGAGCCGAGATCGTGCCACTGCACTCCAGCCTCGGTGACAGAGTGAGACTCTCTCAAAAATAAATAAATAAATAAATAAACTCTCAATTATCCAACAGACTCACCATCTCCTTCCAACCAAGTCTGCTGTGAATTCTTTTTTCTTTTTTTTGAGACAGGGTCTCACTTTGTCCCTCAGTCTGGAGTGCAGTGGCATGATCTCAGGTCACAGTAGCCTTGACCTCCCAGGGTTCAAGCAAACCTCCAAACTCAGTCCCCCAAGTAGCTGGGAATACAAATGCGTGCCACCATGCCTGGCTAATTTTCTGTATTTTTGGTAGAGGTGGGATTTCACCAGGTAGACCAGGCTGGTGCTGAATTCCTGAGCTCAAGCCATCTGCATCCTCGGCCTCCCAAAGTGCTAGGATTACAGCCATGAGCCACCAGACCCAGCCTGATTATCTTTATTCCAACACCAAATATATGGAGTTTGCTGAACACCAACCAATCCTCCAACACAAACTGGGTGTCCAACAACTCAATTCTGACAACACCAGGGTCAGCATAGACCCCACAAGTTCAAACCCGGTTCCACAATACTGCTTCCGCTGCACGTGCCAGTCACAAACTCCAGGGGCCCACCTACACTTCTGAGCAACTGACTATAAATCATGGGCTTCCATAACTCCCTCCCTCAAATTTACTAAAACTACTCACAGAACTTAGCAAAAACACTTCACCTGTTTTCCAGGTTATTATATTGAATACAGCTCAGTAAAAGCCAAGGGGAAAAAATGTGTAGAACAAAGGAAAGTAGGGAAAAGATGAGGTAGGTAGTGAATCTTGGTAAATAGCTATGACTGAGATCCCTCCAAGCCTTTGTGATTCGCAAGAAATGCTTATTGCAAAGAAATACCCTTTTCGTTATGACTTTGATGATGCTCCCTCTTAGATATCACAAATCCACAGACTCTACACTCCCCCAGCCCCTGGACTCTGCTCCGCCTTCAGTCTGAGCTAGCATACAACCCCTCTTGATGCCCCTTCCAAGAACAGGCTGACTTCAGGGTGGAACATTCTCTAATCTTAAATCTGATTTTGCCATTCTCCTTTCTGCCTTCTCCCTCTCCACCTTCCCCCCCGCCTTTTTTTTTTTTTTTGAGACGGAGTCTCGCTCTGTCACCAGGCTGGAATGCAGTGGCACAGTCTCAGCTCACTGCAATCTCTGTCTCCCGGGTTCAAGTGATTCTTCTGCCTCAGTCGCCCGAGTAGCTGGGACTACAGGCGCCCACCACCACGCTCAGCTAATTTTTTGTATTTTTAGTAGAGATGGCGTTTCACCATGTTGGCCAGGATCGTCTCCATCTCTTGACCTTGTGATCCGTCCATCTTGGCCTCCCAAAGTGCTGGGATTACAGACGTGAGCCACCACACCTGGCCCTCCACCTTCTTTCTAATCTTGTTTGCTTCTCTATATAAAAAATAGCCTTTTTCTGCCTCTTTGGAGATGCCTGCAGGTCTTATGCTTGATGCTTTCCCCATTGCAATACTCCTTAGAATAAACTCACTTCTTACCTGTATCGAAATTTATTTTATTTGACAATATCTAGAAACAGCCCCATGACAGTAACAATTACACCCTCTCAGAGGAGATCACAACCTCCTCTCATCCAAACCCTCACTGCATCTGCCTGTGGATACCCAGCTTTCCAGGGCTCCTTCTCTAATTTGAGTAGGCTGAGACACCTGAAGGAAAGGTTCACCAGCAACACACTACTGGGCTATTGATGACTGGTAGAATCAAGATTGACTTTATCCTGCAGTCAATGGGCTTAGGTCTCTGATTCCCAGTCAAGGTTATTCACTTAGTTTTATATAAAAAGAACTCAGTGGTTGAAGAATCCAGGAAAATTCCTTAAACTCAGTGCTTATGTTTTAGGAGGAAAGAAAATTGTAAGGCACTTACATTTTATACTTCAACAAGTATATGGAAGTATAAATGTTTCTCCGGCCGGGCACGGTTGCTCACGCCAATAATCTCAGCACTTTGGGAGGCCGAGGTGGGTGGATCACAAGGTCAGGAGACCATCCTGGCTAACATGGTAAAACCCCAGCTCTACTAAAAATAAAAAAAAATTAGCCAGGTGTGGTGGCAGGTGCCTGTAGTTCCAGCTACTCAGGAGGCTGAGGCAGGAGAATCACTTGAACCCAGGAGGCGGAGACTGCAATGAGCTGAGATTGTGCCACTGCACTCCAGCCTGAGCGACACAGCGAGACTCCGTCTCAAAAAAAGACACAAGAGGTTTAACTGGCTCATGGTTCTGCAGGCTGTACAGGAAGCACAGCAGCTTCTGCTTTTGGGGAGGCCTCAAAAAGCTTCCAGTCACGGCACAAAGCAAAGGGAGAGCGAGTCATCTCACACAGTGGGAACAGGAGCAAGACAGAGGGAGAGGGGAGGTGCCACATGCTGTTAAAAAATATCTCAGACCGGGCGTGGTGGCTCACACCTGTAATCCCAGCACTTTGGGAGGCTGAGGCGGACAGATCACGAGGTCAGGAGATCGAGACCATCCTGGCTAACATGGTGAAACCCCGTCTCTACTAAAAAAACAAACAAACAAACAAAATTAGTCGAGTGTGGTGGCAGGCACCTGTAGTCCCACCTACTCTGGAGGTTGAGGCAGGAGAAGAGCATGAACCCGGGAGGTGGAGCTTGCAGTGAGCGGAGATCGTGCCACTGGACTCCAGCCTGAGCCACAGGGCGAGACTCCATCTCAAAATAAATAAATAAATAAGATCTCAGGAGAACTCACTATGGCAAAGACAGTACAAAAGGGGCTGGTGCTAAATTATTCATGAGAAGCCAGCCCTATGATCCAATCATCTCCCCCAAGGCCCCACCTCCAACACCAGGGATTACATTTGACATGAGATTTGAATGGGGATATAGATCCAAACCATATCATTTACAAAAGTGAAAAAGTGAAAAAATTCAAACATCCTTCAGTGAATGAAAGATTTTAAAAGATGTGGCTTATACATGCATTGAAATATTCTTTAGCTTCAAATGAAAATGTCTTGTCAGATGCAACAATAAGGATAAATCTTAAAGCCATTATTCTAAGTGAAATAAGACACTAAAGTGACAATGCATGATTCCACTTTTATACAACATTGTAAGTAGTAAGCACATAGAAAACAGAAGTAGAAAGGTGCTTGCCTATGGTTGGGGTTGTGAAACCTCAGTGGAGCCAGAGATCAAGGGTTATTTGGAATAAGTAGGCCCTCACTCAGATGGCCAAATCAAGAGCACATACACATGGCTACAGACAAGGAAATGGCACACTGAGCTTGGTCTTACTGAGGATTCTGAAGCTTTCTGTAACCTCTCTCAAATTCAATCTCAGCTATAGTCCAGAAGTGGTCCTTCCCATCAAGAGACCTTCAGGGAGATACACCCAGCCATGGTCCTGGAGACAGGCCTGTATATCTAGGCCTCAGCTGTGCTCCCTGAAGCAGCCCTGTGACTCAGTTCTAGCCCTCACAGTCACAGTTCATAGCCAGTTGTACACAATCAGGGACTCACAGAGAAAAGCGTGGAAACTGTTCCCACGTCATCAGTAGAAGCCAAACCCATTCATACACCTGGTATTTGGCCCATAATATGCAGACAAACTTCAAAACCCTAGTTTACTGCCTGCCATATAGATTAATGTCCTCAAGGAAATTTAATCTCTCCAGGGCTCAGAAAGAATCCATGACTGTCCAAATCTCTGGTAATAGAACCATCAAAGGCAGACCCCACAGCAGACTCAGCAGCAACCTTTTGACCCAGCTACAATCCTTCTTCTCTGTAACCCCAGAGTTAATCTCATCAGCCTGGGGACTCAACAAAAGGAGATCTTTACCTGCCAAAAATAGTTTATAGAAACTGTAAAAGTTGCCAAATGTACAGACACAGGGCTGCTTCAGAGACCATAGCTGGGGACAAGGCCTGCAGGCCTGCCTCCAGGCCACAGCTTCTATCTTAACATATCACTGGAAACTTGTATCAGAATAATTAGACAAAGAAAAGGAGAATAAAGCTCTCCAGCTTGGAAAAGAAATAAAAATGTTACTGTTTGTGGATAATATAATCATGCATATATATAAAACCCTAGAGTAAAACAAGAAAAATTGACTGAACTAATAAATGCATTCATTAAAGTATCAGGATACATAATCAACATAGAGATGCTTGTTGGGATTTTTTTTTTTTTTTTTTTTTTTTGAGACAGGGTCTCACTCTATTGCCCAGGCTTATCTCAAACTCCTGTACTCCCATGATGCAACTGCCTTGGGCTCTGAAAGTGCTGGGATCACAGAAATGAGCCACTGCACCTGGCACCACATAGAAATATTTCTTGCATTTCCGTAGAGTGAAAACGAACTTTCCAAAAATAGAAACCATTTTCATTTGCAATAGTATAAAAATAAGAAAGTTAATCAAAATAAATTTAACCAATGACATAAAAAACATATATTACAATACACTAAATACAGTAAGATTATCAATGACAGAAATTGAAGTAGAAACAAATAAATGGAAACATATTCCATTAGGATAACTAATATTGTCAAAGAATAGTATCCAAAGTGATCTATAGATTCAATGTGATCCCTATCAAAATTTTATTGGCATTTTTCACACTAATAGAAAATACAATTGTAAAATTTAAGTGTAACCTTAAACGACTTTTAATAACCTGAGCAATCTTGAGAAAGAATAAAGCTGGGGGCATCATACTTTTTTTTTTTTTTTTTTTTT
>NW_012114677.1:2751207-2760355 GCF_000951035.1 Colobus angolensis palliatus
ACACACACACACACACACACACACACAGGATACTATTCAACCATAAGAGAGAAGGAAATTTAGCCATTTACAACATGGATAGACCTGGAGAACATTATGCTAAAGGAAATAAGCCAAACACAGAAAGACAAAGAAACTAAATTTTCTCAGTTAAATAGGAAACCTAAAACTGTAAACTCATGGAAGCAGACAGCAGAATAGTAGTTGTTAGTGCCTAGGGTGGGAATGTGAGATGTTGTTCAAGAGTACAAATTTTTAGTTGTAAGTTGAGTAAATCTGAGAAGTCTAATGTATATTAGCATTAGATTACCAAAATAGCATTGCATTTATAGTTAATACTATAATGTATGCTTTACATTTGCTACAACAGTAGGCCTTAAGTGTTCTTACTACCAAACAAAATGGTTATCCAGGTGAAGTAATAAATTTCTTCATGAACTTGACTATATTGTTTCACAATGTAGATGCATATCAAATCATCATGTTGTATCTATTAAAGTTATGTAATTTTTATTTATCAGAAAAATCCATGTCACACAAACACAGATGTACAGTAAGTCCTCACTTAATGTTCAAATTAGGTTCTTAAAAACTGCATTGCTAAATAAAACAATGTTGCTATATACCATTCAAACATAACTCTTGTTTATATCAATTAAACTCTGGAAAATTAGTTGTCTTAAACAATATGTTGCTTCCCTCAGTTTCCAAGAACCGATCAACAATGTTAAGTGAGAATTTACTACACACTTAAATAACTTATATAGGTGTGTGTGTGAGACACACATTTTTATATAGCTACAGAGAGACACATCTCAAAGACAGAATCTCAACAGACTTCCTACTAAGACAAAATTATAATAGTTATTAACAAATAAGAGAATAATTTAGAGCTTAACATACACTTAGCAATGTTCTATGCTAGTAAATGACATAGCACATTTATACCGGTTAATGATACAGTGCATTTAAGAAATACAGAAGGTGAGTAGATACTTGAATCCAGTGGTGTCCAACCCTTTGAATGCAAGGACTTTTTTTGCTTATATTCTGTGGTAGAGGATATCACAAAAATTTTTCAAAAACTTTTTTTTTTTTGAGACAGTTTCACTCTTATTGCCCAGGCTGTAGTGCCATGGTGAAATCTCGGCAAACCGCAACCTCCACCTCCCGGGTTCAAGCAATTCTCCTGCCTCAGCCTTCCAAGTAGCTGGGATTACAGGAATGCGCCACCACACCCAGCTAATTTTGTATTTTTAGTAGAGACGGGGTTTCTCCATGTTGGTCAGGCTGGTCTTGTACTCCCAATCTCAGGTGATCCGAGCTCAGCAGCTTTCATTAGTGTTAGTGTATTTTATGTGTGGCCCAAGACAATTCTTCTTCCAGTGTGGCCCAGGGAAGCCAAAATGTTAGAAACCCATGCTTTAAACTATATTATAATTTCAAAATTTGCACATATAGAGTTTAAATTACAAATAAGTTTATACTAAAACAGTAACATTTTGAAGTAAAATAACATTACATTTTTTTCATATTTGGGAAGTGCTTATTGTTCTGATAAAATTGCTGTGTAAGAATTTTTGTAGAATTACATTTGCAACCTCCATAGGATTAAGGAACACTAAGTAGAAAAGATGCAACATCTGTCCCTGGTGTTCCTGGGATTTCTGAACCAAATCCCAGTATGTCCACTACTCACGTTACATATTTCAGATATGATACAAAAAGAATATTTGAAAAAAATACTTTGACATAGAGCTCCTCAATAACACAAACATTCCAATGTCTCCAAAAGCAATGGAACAGCAGTCACATCATGCAGCCCCTTATAAGCGATAAAGTGGACATT
Organism: Colobus angolensis palliatus; assembly: GCF_000951035.1. NCBI lineage: Eukaryota > Metazoa > Chordata > Mammalia > Primates > Cercopithecidae > Colobus > Colobus angolensis. The sequence continues at coordinate 2,753,057 of NW_012114677.1, forward strand.
AGCTCTCCCTGTACACTTAAAGGGAGATCACTAAAGCAAAATGAGAATTCTCTGAAGATTTAACAGCATGGGACAGAAAAAATGGAGCTTTTTCAGAAATTATTTTCACTGGAGCAGAGCTTCCCAAACTACCTGGTTTTTTTTGTTTTTTTTTTGAGACGGAGTCTAGCTCTGTCACTGGGCTGGAGTGCAGTGGTGTGATCTTGGCTCACTGAAACCTCCACCTCCCGAGTTCAAGTGATTCTCCTGCTTTAGCCTCCTGAGTAGCTGGGACTCCAGGTGCGCACCACCATACCCAGCTAATTTTTGTATTTTTAGTAGAGACGGGGTTTCACCATGCTGGCCAGGATGATCTCGATCTCTTGACCTCATGATCCACCTGCCTCAGCCTCCCAAAGTGCTTGGATTACAGCCGTTAGCCACTGCACCCAGCCCCAAACCACATTTTAAGGCCTGGCTTCCTTCTTGACCTTTGGTCCCCTTGCCTGTGTCCTCTGCTTCATTCACTCTCACCTACCTGGGGGTCTGGCTACGATCTTACGTATCTTCACATTGTAGGGCTCTTTTCTTTGCTCCAGGCAGGTGACCAGGTCTGGGTTAGAGATAGCAACCCCTGTTTTATTAAAAAAAATAAGAATAACATGAATATTGATGGGGATTCTCCAATTACCAACCTAGTATTATGCTAAGCAGAATAGAGAGATATTATGGAAGATTCTAGAAAATTAATCCAAAAATTGTTTCCTGACAGAATCTTTAGAATATTTAAGTATTTTAAATCTGCAGGTTCTAAGTTCCACTACCGAGTACTACTGAATAAAAAATAACTAGTGAAAATTGGATTTTAAGATGTGGGAAACAATATTTCATGTGTGAAGGACTCAAATTAGCTCAAGAAAAGAGAAGGTTTATGTAAAGATAAAACATAAAAGTTCCCAGGGGGAGAAATTCTTCAAAGGAATAAAATAAAGCTCTGAGATGAATTAGGAATTATGTATTAAAGTTATCCTCACCCAGGGAGACCAGGTTCCTGTAGTTCTCCAACATCACATCTCTATACAAATTCTGCTGGGCAGGGTCCAGGCATTTCCACTCTTCTGGAGAGAATTCTATGGCCACATCCCTGAATGTTAAGAGTTCCTGAAAATACATACGTATCAAGTGACAGAGTTCCTAATTTGACTACAGGTGAAATGAGTTAAGAGAACTACTTCTGACATGTGACTGAACGGGATTATCTGAAAAAATAACTTTCAACACAGTAATGTTCTCTAAAGTATTCTATAGCTCTGCAGAAAAAGGAAGGCATTCCAACAGTTTCTGTTGCTGCAATAAAAATAATGGGCTACACTGACACGCCCCTACCAAAACCAAGCAGAGTAGGCCCTGTGACCTCCTAGAACAAAGGGTGAACTCACCTTTCAGTAAAGTATCTGGAAGCCCTCATGCGTGACCCTGGCCTCACTGTAGAATCATGCAAGGAACTGAATTTTAAAAACAAGGATGTTTTCACCCAGAAAAATAGACAGGATCTGTGAAGAGGGTACAGCTGATAGTTTCTCTTCAAACTATCCATGTGATCCTACTGGAAGACTGGGCTGAAGGTCACTGAGCTAAGCACTGCCTCTCAAGCTTCAATGTACATATAAATTATTTGATATTCTAGGCCTCACTGTAAGTAACAAAATTCTGTAGGTTTGAAAAGGGTCCATGAATTAGCTTTTTACAGCAAGTCTCCTGTTAATGTTGATGCTCCTCTCTCTAGACCCATTATAGTACCACTCAGTTAGAGAAAGCAGACACAGCACACAGAGTCCCTTACCCCAACACCGTTATCACAACACAAATACTTTTTATCCCAAGACAAGACCACCAATCATCATTCTGAAACATGGCATTCTCTGTAGACCCTGTAAGGTTACAGAAGTTGGAAATGGTGGCAATGTCTGAGTTAAGTCTGCATCTGAAAAACAACATGTGCACCTGCATTAATGCCATCTTTATGGGGCGTGTAATATGTGCTCAGACGTATGTCACAGAGCACTGTGATGGGAAGCTCACATTATGTGTGTTAATTTTCATAACATTCTGGGAGGTAGACACTAAGTGTCCCATACTTCCCAGATTTAAATGCAGGGCCCAGAATTTCCATTTCCTTTCTGTTTCCCCTGACTGATTTTTTTTTTTTTTAATGTATAGAATAATAGCTAAATATCAATAGATGGGAGAGAGCCAGAAAGCAAGTGTTAAGTACAATTCAGAGGAATTTTTTGTTTTTGTGTTTGTATTTACTTGGAGACTTGTAAGAAAAAGCCACTGAAACTGCAGGGACGAAGAACAGGTTGCTAGGTGGGATGTCTCTAGAAACACTAGTTTTAATTTTATAGAAAAGATTTAAGGCCCCAAGGTAAATAGTTTTTCCCTATTTATTGGCTTTTGGGTTTCAGAAAATTGTGGGCACCAGCTCTGGAGAGAAGGTAGGAGTAGCCACCTGAAACTCTGATCTCCTCTACTGATCAGTTCAGTGAGAGATTTCAGTGTGGCCTCACACCTGGACAAGGACCAGAAGAGGGTGGATCTCGGCAGGGATGGGACAGAAAGTGGGCCCTAGGCTTCTGCTCTCTATGTCACTAAGTACTTTCGGTTTTGTCTTTTCTAAGCCTGCCCAAGAGAAATTTGATTCCCAGAAATTGTGAAATTTTAATCTATTTTAGCCACTTCTCTGTCTTTTGTATAACATACAGTAACAAGGAAGTTAACCAAAACCCTTATGTTTCTCTAGAGCAATTATATTAGAAGTTAAATATTTACTCTTAGCAAAGTAAACAAAATACAAATAATAACAATTTCTCTTCTGTCAATGAATAGCCATTCACGTAGTGGCATCAAAACTCACAAAACAGACTGGCGCGGTGGCTCACGCCTGCAATCCCAGCACTTTGGGAAGCTGAGACGGGTGGATCACAAGGTCAGGAGTTCGAAACCAGCCTGGCCAATATGGTGAAACCCCGTCTCTACTAAAAATACAAAAAAAATTAGCCGACGTGGTGGAGGGCGCCTATAGTCCCAGCTACTCAGGAGGTTGAGGCAGGAGAATTGCTTGAACCGGGGAGGTGGAGGTTGCAGTGAGCCGGGATAGCACCACTGCACTCCAGCCTGGGTGACAGAGCGATACTGAAAAACAAAAAAAACCTCAGAAACACAGTAAAGGGGAAGTAGCCCAAAGGAAGCTTAAGTTGCCTGTACAGTCTCCATCTTTGTACTGAACACATGATACTGAATTCAACCATTTATTCATGTGCTCTAGACTGCAAGTTTGATGGTAGCAACCATGACTGCTTCACGCCTTTTTCTAATGAACATCTGAAATAGAAGCAATTAGCTTATTGATCAGTTTGAGTCTTCAGAGCTCCTCATTTTTCACCAATACCAGAAAACTGGAGCAACTCTTATCTGGGTACAAACCAAGGAGATTCTTTCTGTGAGGGGAGGAACAAACTCTGGATGAATCATTTCTCTTTCTCTGAAATGGAAGCAGAATTAGACCTTGGAGTCAGAGTGACCCCAGTCTGCAAAGGACATCGTCAAATGTCTCAAATACTCACAGATGCTGGTGAGAGTGTCCCCAGCGACTCTCGGCAGATGCTGCCCCCATAGTGATCCAGGCAGGAGAGACAGACTGACTTTGTGGAGTGCAAACAGAAAATGGAACAGCCCTGGTGGAGCTGCAGATCCTGGATCCAGATATGAAAGCCCTGTCCCTTTCCAACTAACTCTAAGGCAAAGGGAAGGACAAAAGCACTCTACTCCAATAACACAGTCTACAGGGAGGCATAGTTGTGACTATGGCTCTGGAGATTTTGTGGCCCTGAGCTCCCACTGCTAAAGTGCTTGTTTACACTTACAGATTCTGCCACAGGATTCTGTTTACACCAGAAGTCTCGCACACAGCTATACCTGGTAACTGGAGAAGATCTGGAAAACTCAAAGGGCTCCACTCTGAAAGTGGGGCTTATGATGTCTATGTTGACCTCTCGTGATGCAGAAAATGCTTTCTGTGAGTTTTCTGTATGTCTTTCGCCCAAAATCTGGCCCAGTCTTGAGAATCCTAGGCAGAGGCCAGCTTTTATGTGCAGATTCTAGGTAGGATTAATGTGCCTCAGCATTCTTAGGGGTTATAGCAAGCAGAGTAAAACTAGGAGAGATCACCTCCTGGAGACTCCTTCAACACTTTCTAAAGAATATTTTGGCCGGGTGCGGTGGCTCACATCTGTAATCCCAGGACTTTGGGAGGCAGATCACAAGGTCAGGAGTTTGAGGCCAGCCTGGCCAACATGGTGAAACCTCGTCTCTACTACAAAATACAAAAATCAGCTGGGCATGGTGGCGTGTGCCTGTTGTCCCAGCAGAAGAATTACTTGAACTTGGGAGGTGGAGGTTGCAGCGAGCCAAGATCGTGCCACTGCACTCCCGCCTGGCATTAGGGTGAGATTCTGTCTCAAAAACAAACAAACAAAAAAACCATTTTGAGGCCGGGCGCGGTGGCTCAAGCCTGTAATCCCAGCACTTTGGGAGGCCGAGATGGGTGGATCACGAGGTCAGGAGATCGAGACTATCCTAACACGGTGAAACCCCGTCTCTACTAAAAAAAACCAAAAATACAAAAAAAAAAAAAAAAAAAAACCATTTTGACCTAAAAGGAAAAAGTTGGGGTAAACATAATATAAGAAGAGAGTTTATTTGAGCCAAAGCTTGAAGATTGCAACCCTGGACCATAAAGCTGCCTTGAATATACACTCCAATTAGAAGCCATTACAAGTATATTTATAAAGGCAAAAAGAAAAGGCACGGGGAACTGACAGAAAGCTGTCAGAAAGTCTTACTGGTTTATAGAAGTAACTTTGGTTAGTGATTGGCTATATACATTGTTAAGCTATAAGGTGTGGATTATAGTGTACAGTATGGCATTATTAGGTTAATTTATATCCATTTGTGGCAATAGCAAGTAATTTCAAAAGACAAATAGTTCAAAGAGGGGAACAGTAGGACTGTGGTCTCATTTTAACACATCACTGGTTCTCGTAATTAAAAGAACTTGTATTTCTCAAATAAAAGTTCTGTTCCTCTCTCAAATCCCAGGACATAAACTCAGAATTTGGAACTGCACATTTAAGACTTGGAGGGCTAGTAAGCTACGCACATTTGTGGGCATTTGGGCAAGGGGAGAAGGGAGAGAATTGAAGTTCTCAGGTTTAATCAATGCACATGTGTGATCCTGGCTAGATTTACAGGCCCCATGATCTCTGACTCAGTGTCAGATCTGAAGATGCCTGGTGCACTGAAAGAGGTGGAAAAACTGATTGCTATCTTAAAAAGTTATTTTTGTAGAAAACTAGTCTAACTGCTATAGAAGGGACTGCAGATCCCAAATAGAGAGATCATTTCGTTTGCAGCTTTGGGGAGCACTTTGCTGCACTTTGTCGCACAATTGTGGGTTGTGACCGTAATCCTGAGAAAGAAGGTTTTTCTCTAAGATGAAGCCTGGTGGGCACTTTTTGTATAAGATCTAGTAATTCTTGACAGTGTGTGGAAAATATAACTAACAGCAAAATCATCTACAATCCTAAAATACTCTCCACAAAAACAGAACTGCAAGAAAATGTGTTACAGAATTAAACAAAATGTGATGTGCATTACAGGCAATCTACTAAGAGATTGCCAAAACAAAGAGAGACACCATAATTAGCTCTCAAGTAGAAGACTTGACAGTACCATGTATCATATACAGTTTATTACACTTTCACCTTGTAATGTAGGAGGTCATCTGGGTTTTCTAATTGGTAATATTCAAAGGGAAAATAAACTTCCCACAGGTTAGTGACAGAAGGCAGATTTTTTTTTTTTTTCTGAGATGGCGTCTCGCTCTGTCGCCCAGGCTGGAGTGCAGTGGCCGGATCTCAGCTCACTGCAAGCTCCGCCTCCTGGGTTCACGCCATTCTCCTGCCTCAGCCTCCCGAGTAGCTGGGACTACAGGCGCCCACCACCTCGCCCAGCTAGTTTTTTTTTTTTTTTTTGTATTTTTTTTTTAGTAGAGACAGGGTTTCACCATGTTAGCCAGGATGGTCTCGATCTCCTGACCTCGTGATCCGCCCGTCTCGGCCTCCCTAAGTGCTGGGATTACAGGCTTGAGCCACCACGCCCGGCCAGAAGGCAGATTTTGAAACGTGAAGGCAGGTACCTGCTGAAAGCAACCTCCTACTCTCCTACAGAAATTGTGGAATAAGGTGTATATTCTTGCTATTCACATTTCAAAGCAATAGTTTCCATGTCCTAGATAAAGACAATTTTGAGTCAAAAAAGACAAATCACCTAGTTAACAGATTAAAATGATTTATATATATTTCAAATAGGCAGAGAAAATATTTAAATATAAAAAATTTCAAACTAAATGCTTTAAGGGAGAAGAGCAAAAATTCTTCCCTTATTCTAAAGAGAAAGCATTAAGCCTCTTCTGATTTGTATTTGGTCCTATAACAGCCAGGTCTAAAGGCATGGTCTTGAACTCACTAACGTCTGAATTCTTGTGGCACATGAGGGATGCACTCGGACAAACTGTGTGCACAGGAAAGAGGATTTGTGGGGAAGAAAAGCGCAGAAGAAAGGTGCTATCAAGATCCTTGGGTGGGGGCAAGGCAGGATTGACGAAAGGACTGGTTTGTGCTACAAGTTCAGGCCCAGGCAGGGCTAAGCTCTGACTGATTCCTGAGTCCGTAAAGGCAGAGGAGATTAGGATCAGGTGGGTCCAGAAGCCTAGGTGGGTGAAGAAAACAGATTCCTGCTACAGATCCGGGGTTGAAATGAACCAGGAGTCTTTTGGGCACTGTGTGTGTTCTTGGCAGAAAAAGCTAGGAGCAAAGCTGCCATGGCCACAATTCCTGAGGTTAGAACCCTGTGTTGGGACGAGTGTGGCCATGCGAATGCCCGGTGGGCGTGCTCAGGAGTGGGTTAGCATTGGGTGGGGGCCGGCAGCAGGGTGCAGGGAAGGGACGTTTCTCAGAACTTCTTTCCTCTAAGTTCCCAGTCCCCTCTCCCCGGAGCAGACCTGGAGGAACAGGACAGTGCCCAGCGGGACAGCGCATGTGCAAAACCCGGCCGCGCCTCCTGCAGACACCAGCGACTCCCTCCAGCCCAGGCTCAGCCATGTCTTTCTTCTGACAGAAAACCTGCGGAGTTTCCTCAACACCCGTCAATGCTCCAACCCCAACGGGGTGTCCAGCAACTCACTAACGACCCCACCCA
>NW_012114677.1:2760855-2762227 GCF_000951035.1 Colobus angolensis palliatus
AGCCCGGGGAAGGTGCGGGGCCGCGGGCGCAGAGCTGCACGAGGAGGGCTGCAGGCTGGGCAGAGCCGCCGTGCGGGGACCGACAGGAGCCCGGGACCCTCACCGGAGGGGACTGAGGACCAAGGGCTGAACGGCGGCAGCGGGGACTCCGTTCGCAGATTCGGTCCCGCCGCCGCCATTTCCCGCCGGTTCCGATGAGACCCCCCCCAGCCTTGGGACGCCCCGCCCCGCACACTCACCATTTCTCCACTTCAGGGGTATCCGGGAGTCTTAGCTACAAATCATCCAATACCCGCAGGTCACAGAGCAACAGAGGCTGAAGCTGTGGTCAAATCACCGAGGTCTCCCAGAACCCACTACGCAGACAGACGAACCCCCAACCTAAGGCCTGGCAAGAGCTAGACGCAAAGACCGCGCCACATCCCGGAAGCCACCGCCTCCTCTCTGGCTGCGTGCCTGACTGGGCAGTTCTCATTCCAGCGCCCTGATTGGATATGGCTCCAATCTCCCCGCCCTCAGGCTTTGAGTGACAGAAGTTGCAACCACACACTCCACGGAATGTGGCGAGAGTGACAGCCTGGGTCCTCCAGGCGCTTTCAAGCGGGTCTTTCGCTGTCTGCTTGGCCTGGCACAGCCCAGGGGTCATTTTTTAACCTTGTGATGTGTAAGGTGATGTCCACTTAGAAATTATACACGCAGGAACGCACAGACGTACACACACAGACATATACGCGCGCACACACAGACGTACGCCACGTACACAGTCTCTCACACAGTCACGCACAGCCACACAGTCTCACACACAGTCACACACAGTCACACACACACACGCACAGCCCATCCTTCCTCCAGGCTCTCGAACCTCCTCTCCAGAAACCCTGCCTTCGCGGCCGCAGCCCGCATGCCGACCTCAGTGGGTCCTCACAGAGCCGAGTTGGGTGCGCAGCCCTCCCTTACCCGGAGGCGCGGGTTCCCGGGAGTCGGTCGCGCATCCCCAGCGCCCTGCGGGCCTCGCACCGGCTGGGGCAGTGACCCCGGGTGAGCAGCGCTGTGGTGCGGGTCACTGCTGCTGAGGACACCCTCCTCCCCCGGAAGCGGGGTCCTGGGGGACCTGGGGGTCTGGGGGGCCGGGTCCCTGACCGCTGTAAACAGTAGGTTGGTGGTGTCCACGCAGCAGGCAGCAAATACTCAGGAGTGAGCGTCCCGTCTGTGGCCTCAGCTTGGTGTCTGTAGAATGGGGGTGAAGGGACTCGGGACTCGGAGCGCTGTCGGGCGCGGCGAGATGGGCTGAGAGTGTGTCTCCCTCCCCAAGCTGGCTCGGAGCTGTGCGGGGCGGGCGGCCCCAGGACCCTCGGTTCCGAGCAGCCCCCGG
>NW_012114677.1:2762537-2766355 GCF_000951035.1 Colobus angolensis palliatus
CGCGCCCCTGGGCGACCCCCTGAGCCGCGGAGCCCCGAGGGTTGGAGCTGGGTCTGGCCCTGCAGGCAGCTGGTGTCGCAGGTGGGCCAGAGCCCAGGACGCGCCCAGGAGTCCCACCTCATGGCGCTGCACGGGCTGGGGAATGGGGCTGGGGACAGCGCCAGGGCCACCCCGACGCCAGCACCCCGGCAGACCCAGGGGCCGCCTGTGGAGAGACTGGATAGGTGCATTAAGTGATCAGAAAAGTCACTGGCTGGCTCTGCTGATGAGCAGAACGCTTTCAGAGAAGTGTGTGCTCACGCAGTGCTCAGACGGCATTCGCGGAGTTTGACACTTGTCTGCTTGGGCAGATAGATGCTAACGCACCTAAGCTTGTTTTGCGGTTATGCAGGATTGCACTGTGGCTAAGCACACAGACTCTGGGTTCACATTCCAGCTGCTCTGCTATTTCCAGCTATGTGACCATGGCGAAGTTACTTGCTTGTGCTCAGTGTCCTCTGTAAAGTCAAGATAGCAGTACCTGCCTCATGGAGTCCTTTAAGTGAGTTAATAGTGTAACATGTTATGGTGGCATGCACACAGTCACCATCAGTAAATATAGTCTATTATGCCTGAACCCCAGATGGGCACATGTCCTTGAAAAGTCTAAAATTCAGTACTCTGAAATCTAGCCTGTGAGATCCTGGAATCCTCCAGCAGCATTCTAACATCTCTCGGCTGCAGAATTGTATGCTGCTTCTTGGAGACAACCAGTTAAGCCCTACAGTTGGCAGATACAGTGATGTCAAAGCCTTGGCTGGGCCCAGCCCTGATAACCTTCCCTTCTCTCTTTCGTGCATACTCTCTCATATTCATTTCTTTTTTCTTGAACTACACACTTAAGAAGCTCCTATTGATAACCAAATTAATGTTTTTATTTTGAAAATAATTTACCCTTTTTTGTTGAAGGTATTGTAAGAACCCATTTCCAGCCTTAAGGACAATTTCTCTCAGTTCCATTTGTATTTATTTCTCTGGTTTTGGCTCCATACATTTGTGGAAATTTTACTTCCATTTTTGTGAATAATCTTTTTGTTTGTTTGTTTGAGATGGGGTCTTGCTCTGTTGCCCAGACTGGAGTGCAATGGCATGATCTCGGCTCACTGCAGCTTCTGCCTCCCAGGTTCAAGTGATTCTCCTTCCTCAGCCTCTCAAGTAGCTGGGATTACAGGCACGCACCACCACACCTGCCTAATTTTTGTATATTTAGTAGAGACCAGGTTTCACCATTTTGGTCAGATTGCTCTCAAACCCGTGACCTCAGGTGATCTGCCCGCCTTGGCCTTCTGAAGTGCTGGGATTATAGGTGTGAGCCACCATACCTGCCCTGTTAATTATATTTCAATTAAAATCTAATTTTTAAAGGTACCAGTTTTTTATTCAATAAATATTTAACATATTCACTTTAAACTCTTAGGTGTTAAATCTAAAAATGTTTAATGGCTTAAAATATTGTCTTACATATTGTATGAATGAAATATTAATGACTGATGGTCAGATTATCTTTTGTTCATAGCTTTCTTTAAATACAATATTATTATTTTTTATTTGTTCTTATTAAAATTCATTTTGTCTTACTTAAATGTTGATAAATATAGAAGGGAGGCTTGGTTTGCTAGCTTTATGCATTCCAAAGTCAAAAGTCAAATTGCGGTATTATTAACTTCATTTCTACTCAGTAACTAATTGGTCTCCCACAGTAAACATAAGTATTAACTAACACAATTATAGTCATATTCTCCATCTTAATAATGGAGTAAAATTTGTGTTATTTATTAAGTTATGGCCTTATTTTATATATATATACGTGTGTGTGAGAGTTTCCCTGTGTTGCCCAGGCTGGAGTGCAGTGGCATGATCTTGGCTCACTGCAACCTCCTTCTCCCTGGTTCAAGCAATTCTCCTGCCTCAGCCTCCTGAGTAGCTGGGATTACAGGCACCTGTCACCATACCCAACTAACTTTTGTATTTTTAGTAGAGACAGGGTTTCACCATATTGGCCAGGATGGTATTGATCTCCTGAACTTGTGATCCTCCCACCTTGGCCTCCCAAAGTGCTAGGATTACAGGCATGAGCCACCATGCCTGGCCTATTTTATATTTTTATTTCATACTATTTCATGTCAAGTACCTAGGATATAAACTTTTGTAAACTAGTATAAAATTAAAAAAAAAAAAAGTCTTTTGCTTGAGCTCAGGAGTTCAAGACCAGCCTGGGCTACATGGCAACACCCTATCTCTACCAAAACTACAAAAGTCAGTCCTGTGTGGTGGTGCATGGCTGTGGTCCCTGCTACTCAGGAGGCTGAGGCAGGAGGATCCCTCAAACCCAGGAGCAGAGGTTGGAGTGAGCCAAGATCATCACACTGCACTGCAGAGTGGGTGACAGAGCAAGACAGTGTCTCAATAAATAAATAAATAAATAAATAAATAAATAAATGTCTAGATGGGCTAAGTGGCTTACCCCTGTAATCCCAGCACTTTGGGAGGCCAAAGCGGGCAGATCACCTGAGGTCAGCAGTTCAAGACCAGCCTGGCCAACATGATGAAACCCCGTCTCTACTAAAAATACAAAAATTAGCTGGGTGTGGTGGTGGGCACTTGTAATCCCAGCTACATGGGAGGCTGAGGCAGGAGAATCACTTGAACCCAGGAGGCAGAGGTTACAGTGAGCCAAAATTGCACCAATGCACTCCAGTCTGGGCGACAAGAGCAAGACACTGTCTTAAAAAAAAAAAGCAAAAAAAACTCTTGATAGGCAAAGATTATGATAGTAATGTTATAGTTACAATGTTATCGTAATCAAAGAATACAGTACTACTATAGGAATTGATTTATGTAAATTAAAATAATAAAGTTGAAGGTATTAATCTGAGGTAAAAATAATTCTGTCAAAGATGCCAAGAGATTCCAATGGGAGAAATTTGTCCAACAAATAATGCTGAGAAATCAGTTTTCAACGTGCAAAAATGAAGAATATATATCCACATATATTAAATGAGAGTAAGTGAATACCCATATAAAAAGAGAAAGTATTAATTAAATTATTTTTCCATAGAAAAGTTCAGTGTCAAATTGCATTAATTCTAAATTTCACCAACATTTAATAAAAATGTAATATAATTTTTTTCACAAAAACTTTCATCAATAGCAAAGGTAACATTTTTCTATTAATTCACTAGCCAGGGGTACTGTGGTACCAAAGCCAGACAAAAGAATCACAAGTAAAGAAGACTATGGACCAAAATTCCATATAAATATAGAATTTCCGATGAAGTTATTAAAAATGTTAGCACACGGCTGGGCATGGTGGCTCATGCCTGTAATCCCAGCACTTTGGGAGTCTGAGGCAGGCAGATCACTAGGTCAAGAGATCAAGGCCATCCTGGCCAACATGGTGAAACCTTGTCTCTACTAAAAATACAAAAATTAGCTGGGTGTGGTGGTGCTCACCTGTAGTCCCAGCTACTTGGGAGGCTGAGGCAGGAGAATCGCATGAACCTGGGAGGTGGAGGTTGCAGTGAGCCGAGATAGTGCCACTGCACTCCAGTCTGGGCAACAGAGCAAGACTCCATCTCAAAAAAAAAAGACATGTTAGCACACTAAATCCAGCAACATGTAAAACTGATTACATACCATAACCAACTAATAGTTTGTCACAAATGCAGTGTTGGCTTAATATTTTAAAAATCAACCACGGCCGGGCACGGTGGCTCAAGCCTGTAATCCCAGCACTTTGGGAGGCCGAGACGGGCGGATCACGAGGTCAGGAGATCGAG
>NW_012114677.1:2767755-2771273 GCF_000951035.1 Colobus angolensis palliatus
GCCCGGCCGACTCACACTCTTTATCCTAATCCTTTTGCTTTGTATCCAGTAAGTAACAGCACAGCCAGGCATTCGGGGCCACTACCGGTCTCTCCGTCTTGGCGGTAGCGGCCCCCCAGGCTCGGCTCTCTTTTATCTCTTTGTCTTCTGTCTTTGTTTCTATGATCTCTTGTCTCCGCACACGGGGAGAAAAACCCACAGACCCTGTGGGGCTGGTCCCTACATAGGTATATTTTATACACACACACACACACACACACACACACACACACACGTATATATTTGGAACAGAGTTTCACTTTTGTTGCCCAGGCTGGAGTGCAATTCATGATCTTGGCTCACTGTCACCTCCACCTCCCAGGTTCAAGCGATTCTCCTGCCTCAGCTTCTCAAGTAGCTGGGATTACAGATATGCACCACCATGCTTGGCTAATTTTTTGTAGTTTTATTATAGACGGAGTTTCACCATATTGGCCAGGCTGGTCTTAAACTCCTGACCTCAAGTGATCTGCCTGCCTCAGCTGCCCAAAGTGCTGCGATTACAGGCGTGAGCCACTGCACCCAGTCTGTTATTTCTGTCTCTTCTGGCTTGTAGGGTTTCCGGTGAGAAGTCTTGCAGGGGTCCAGCCCGCTGACCCTGACTCAACAATGGATGAACAACGTACACTGACACAGATATTCTGCTTTGCCAGTGCAGCTGAGGGTCCAGGCTGCTTCACAGACTAACAGAGGTGCTGTAGGGAGTAGCAGTGGCAGCCCCAACCAGCCAGCGAAATTTGCATTTTTTCAGTAAAGATTAAATAACAAAACTTTGAGTAAACACCACTAGAAGGTAATTGACATTGCTGACTTCCAGAGTAGAAAGCAATTAGGCACTCAGGGTAGATCAAAGGTTAGTCTTAGGACCACATGAGTAAATAAGCTAGTTAGATAAACTAGTCTACCTCCCTTTGTATTTGCATCCTAAGTTAATAACTTAAGGTAATTACAGCGACCAGGCCGCCTTCAGCCAGATCTATTACCAAAGTTTTGCAAAACCCTCAGGCCTTCCAAGAGGGTTTATGGCTATTATAACTAAGACTTTTTTCACCAGTCTGTCTGAACCCCTACAAGGTCTGCTCTTAGTCTGATGAGCTTTTCTTTGTAGGTGGCCTTGCGTTACTCTCTAGCTGCCTTTGAGATACTTTTCTTTCATTTTGACCTTGGAGAATCTGATGATTACGTGTCTTGGGAGTAATCTTCTCATGGAGTATCTTAGTAGGGCTTTCTGCATTTCCTGCATTTGAATGTTGGCCTGTCTAGCTAGGTTGAGGAAGTTCTCCTGGATGACATCCTGAAATATGTTCTCCAACTTGGTTCAGTTCTCCCCATTTCTTTCGGGTACCCCCATCAGTTGTATATTCAATCTCTACACAATCCCGTATGTCTCCAAGGTTTCATTTATTCCTTTTTTTTTTCTTTATTTGTGTCTGTCTGTCTGATTTCAGGAAGACAGTCTTCAAGCTCTGAGATGTTTTTTCCTCCACTTGGTCTATTCTGCTATTAATACTTGTGATTACATTGTGAAGGTCTTGTAGTGTGTTTTGCAGCTGTATCAGGTCATTTATGTTTCTCTTCATACTGGCTATTTTGGCTGCCAGCTCCTGCATTGTTTTATCATGATTCTTAGCTTCTTGTATGGAGTTACAATGTGCCCATTTAGCTCAGCCAAGTTTATTTGTATTCATATTACGAAGCCTACTCCTCTAATTTCAGCCATCTCAGACTCTGCCCAGTTCTGAACCCTTGCTGGAGAGGTGCTGCAGTTAGTTGGAGAAAAGGGCACACTCTGACTTTTGAGTTTTCATCATTTTTGTGCCATTTCTCATCTTTGTGGGCTTATCTATTTCAATGTTTGAGGTTGCTGACCTTTGGACAGGGTCATTGTGGTTATTTTTTGTTATTTGTTTGTTTTTCTTTTAACAGTCTGACCACTGTTGTGTAGGGCTGCTGTGGTTTTCTGGAGGTCTGCTCCAGACCCTAGTAACCTTGGTTTTTCCAGTATCTGAAAGTATCACCAGTTAAGGCTGTGAAACAGCAAAGATGGCAGCCTGCCCCTTTCTCTGGAATCTCCATTCCAGAATGCATACTGACCTGTTGCTTGCCTGAACACACCTGTAAAGGTGGCTGAAGGCTTTGCTTTGGAGGTCTCACCCAATCAGGAGGAATGGGATCAGAGGCCTATTTAAAGAAGCAGTCTGGCTGTGTTCTGGTAGAGCAGCTGTGCTGTGTTGTGGATTCTTTCAGCCCTCAAGTGCTTTGGGCTATCCAAAGCACACAGTCTGCACTAACTTACCTGCCCAAACAGCACAAATGGTGGCCCACCCCATCCCCTGGGCACTCCATCCCAGGGAGAAATTAGAACTCTATTGGCCTTAGAACCTGGGCAGAAGTAGATGGAGACCCTGGCTGGGAGGACCCGCCCAGCAAGGAGGAATGAATCAGGGTCCCACTTAAAGAAGCAATAAAGCTATGCTTCAACAAAACAGCCATGGCATGCTGGGGGACCACCTCTGCCCAAGTCTGCTTGGAATCTCCAAATCCTCAGGCTTAAATGACTTACTCCCCCAAACAGCCAAGATGGCAGCATACCCCTCCTCCCTAGGCATTCCATCCCAGAGAGAAATCAGAACTGTTCATAGAATATGGGTGGGGTGGCTGGAGGCCCCTACTGGGAGAACTCACACAGTGAGGGAAATGGATTGGGGTCCCATTTAAAGAAGCAGTCTGGCAACATTTTGGTAAAGCAGCTGTACCGTGCTGTGGGGTCCCTTCCTCATTCAGATCATCTGGACTCTCCAAAGCCCACAGGTTGCAATGGCTTTGTCATCCAAGCAGCAAATATGGCAGCCCACCCCTCACCCAGAAGCTCTGACCCATCTCAGGCAGGTGCTACACTGTTACCAGTAACTGGCTGGAACTCCAAATCAGTGGGTCTTCTATTGTGAAGTGCCATGGAAGTGGGATCCACAAACTGATGCTGCTCAGCCCCAGGGATTCAACTCCCTTCCTAGGGGTATGCACCAACCTCCCACCTTGCCTGAGTTGCGGTCATCTTTGTTGGATGTCCCAAGGCTGAAGTATGTAAAGCTCCTGGGTCTCTGTGTGTGTCTGAGCAGCTGCTCTACTGAGACTGCACACAACTTTGTGTGTGAGACCCAAGACCCTGGGTGGAGTGGGCTGACAAGGGAATCGCCTGATGCAAGGGTTGCAAAGATCTTTGAGAGAAGTGTGGTTTCCTGGGGTTGCACATTCACTCACCACTTTTCTTGGCTGGGGTGGGGGTTCCTTTGGCTCTGTATCAATCCTGGGTGGGCCCCCAAAATCAATTCTTATGGTAATGCCATATTGTTTGGTTAGTATAACATTTTAGTAAAAATTAGTATCAGAAATAAATTTCAGGCCGGGAGCGGTGGCTCAAGCCTGTAATCCCAGCACTTTGGGAGGCCAAGACGGGCGGATCACGAGGTCAGGAGATC
>NW_012114677.1:2772693-2774166 GCF_000951035.1 Colobus angolensis palliatus
ATTTTTTTGCATTTTTAGTAGAGACGGGGTTTCACCGTGTTCGCCAGGATGGTCTCGATCTCCTGACCCCGTGATCCGCCCGCCTCGGCCTCCCAGAGTGCTGGGATTACAGGCGTGAGCCACCGCGCCCGGCCCTGATTTTTAAAATATTAAGCCAACACTGCATTTATGACAAACTATTACTTGGTCATGGTGTGCCCGGAATTGGTGGGTTCTTAGTCTTCCTGACTTCAAGAATGAAGCCGTGGACCCTCCTGGTGTTACAGTTCTTAAAGACGGTGGGTCCGGAATTTGTTTCTTCAGACGTTCAGATGTGTCTGGAGCTTCTTCCTTCTGGTGGGTTCGTGGTCTTGCTGACAGGAGTGAAGCTTCAGACCTTCGTGGTGAGTGTTACAGCTCTTAAAGGCGGTCTGTCTGGAGTTGTTCATTCTTCCCCCTGGGTTCCTGGTCTCACTGGCTTCGGGAGAGAAGCTGCAGACCTTCCCCATGAGTGTTGCAGCTCTTAAAGGCAGCATGGACCCAAAGACTCAGCAGCAGCAAGATCTATTGCAAAGAGCAAAAGAACAAAGCTCCCACAATGTGGAAGAGGACCCCAATGAGTTGCCACTGCTGGCTTGGGCAGCCTGCTTTTATTCCCTTATCTGACCCCCACCCCCCCCACACCCACATCCTGTTGATTGGTCCATTTTACAGAGAGCTGATTGGTCTGTTTTGACAGAGTGCTGATTGGTGCATTTACAATCCTTGAGCTAAACACAGAGTGATAGCTGGAAAAGTTCTCCAAGTCCCCACTAGTTTAGCTAGACACAGAGTACCAGTTGGTGTATTTACAAACCTTGAGCTACACACAAAGTACTGATTGGCGTATTTACAAACCCTGAGCTAGACACAGAGTGCTGATTGGGGCGTTTAGGATCCCTTAGCTAGACATAAAAGTTCCTCAAGTCGGCCCGTCGTGGTGGCTCACGCCTGTAATCCCAGCACTTTGGGCGGCCAAGGAGGGGGGATCACGAGGTCAGGAGATTGAGACCATCCTGGCTAACACGGTGAAACCCCGTCTCTACTAAAAGTACAAAAAACTAGCTGGGCTTGCGGTGGGCGCCTGTAATCCCAGCTGCTCAGGCGGCTGAGGCGGGAGAATGGCGTGAACCCAGGAGGCGGAGCTTGCAGTGAGCTGAGATCGCGCGACTGCACTCCAGCCTGGTCGACAGAGCAAGACTCCGTCTCAAAGAAAAAAAAGAAGAAGAAAAAAAAAAGTTCCCCAAGTGCCCATCAGACTCAGGAGCCCAGCTGTCCTCACCCAGTGGATCCCGCACCGGGGCTGCAGGCGGAGCTGCCCGCCAGTCCGGAGCCGCACCTGCACTAGTCAGCCCTTGGGCAGTGGATAGGACCCGGCGCCAGGGAACAGGGGGCGGTGCTTGGGCCACGCGGGAGTCCGGGGCGGGGCGGGGCTCGGAGATGGCGGGCTGCAGG
>NW_012114677.1:2775395-2777492 GCF_000951035.1 Colobus angolensis palliatus
GACAGAGCGAGACTCCGTCTCAAAAAAAAAAAAAAAAAAAAGAAAAATTAATGTATTTTTTAATCTGCTATTGCCTAAAGTTTTTGTGAAAAAATTATGTATTTATTAAATATTGGTGAAATTTAGAATTTATGCAATTTGACACTGAGCTTTTCTATGTGAAAATAATTTAATACTTTTTTATTTGTTATATGACTATTCATTTACTATTTTATTTAATATGTATGTATGTATAGCCATTATTTTTGCATGTTGAAAACTGATATCTCAGCATTATGTTTTGAACAATTTCTCCTATTGGGATTTCCTAGCATGATTAACAGAATTATGTTTACCTAAAATTAATGTGTTTATTACTAGACTTTCAATTTTATTATTTTAATTTACATAATTCTATTCCTATGGTAGTACTATATTATTTGATTACTATGACATTGTAATTATAACATTGCTATCATAATTTGTGCCTATTAAGACGTTTATGTATGTATGTATTTATTTTTTTCAAGACAAGTTTTTGCTCTGTCACCCAGGTTGTAGTGCAGTGGCATGATCTTGGCTCACTGCAACCTCTGCCTCCTTGGTTCAAGGGACTCTCCTGCTTAGTCTCCTGAGTAGCTGGGACCACAGGCATACGCCATCATTCCTGGCTGTCTGTTGTACTTTTCGTAGAGATGTGGTCTTGCCATGTAGCCCAGACTGGTCTTGAACTCCTGAGCTCAAGCAAGACATTTATTTTTATTTCACAGTATTTTATAAAAATTTGTATCTTATGTACTTGACATGAAATAACGAGATAAAAATATAAAATAAGGCTATAACCGAATCAATAAAAGACACAAATTTTACTCCATTATTAAGATGGAGAATAAGACTATAATTGTGTTAGTTAATACTTATGTTTACTGTGGGAGACAAATGAATTACTGAATAGAAAGGAAGTTAATAAAATTGCAATTCGACTTTGGAAGGTATAAAGCAGGAGAACAAAGCCTCCCTTCTGTATTTATCAATATTTAACTAAGACAGAAAATACATTTTAATAAGAACAAATACAAAATAATATTGTCTTTAAAGAAAGCTATGAGCATAAGGTAATCTGACCATTATAGTTGTTAGTATTTTGTGCATGCAATGTGTGAGACATTATTCTAAGCCATTAAACATTTATAGGCTTAACACCTAAGAGTCTAAAGTGAATATGTTAAACATTTATTGAATAAGAAAAACTGGTACCTTTAAAAATTATATTTTTAATTGAAATATTATTGTATATATTTGTTGGGTATGATGTCATATTTTAGTATGTTTATGCTGTAAAATGATCAAGTTGAGCTAAGTGACAAATTATTTAGCTCACATTTTTTTTGTGGTGAAAACTTTTGAAATCTCCATAGCAATTTTGAAATATACAATACATTATTATTTATTATAGTCACCATTCGGTGCAATCAGTCACTAATACTTATTCTCTCATCTAAGTGAAACTTGGTATAATTTCCCTTTCTACATCCACCCCCTCTCCTAGCCACTCACATTTTCACTGATTAAGCTTTATATATATATATATAAAATATGTATATATTTTTCTTTTTTTGAGACAAAATGTCTCTTTGTCACCCAGACTGGAGTGCAGTGTGCAATCTTGGCTCACTCAACCTCTGCCTCCCAGGTTCAGGCGATTCTCCTGCCTCAGCCTCCTGAATAGCTGGGATTACAGGTACGCCAGCAAGCCTGGCTAATTTTTGTATTTTTAATAGAAACAGGGTTTCACCATGTTGGTCAGGCTGATCTCGAACTCCTGACCTCGTGATCCACCCACCTCAGCCTCCCAAAGTGCTGGGATTACAGGCATGAGCCACCGTGCCCGACCTATTAAGTTATATTAAGGCCATTACATCAATTAACTGTTTTGGTGTACAACAGCTACATGAACATAAATAATGTTAAATGGCTGTATAAGAAAGTTTGACAAATTAGCCATAGAAATAAATGGGAAGATTTTTTTTTTTTTAACTTTTAATTTAAAAGTAAACTTGGCCGGGCGCGGTGGCTCAAGCCTGTAATCCCAGCACTTTGGGAGGCCGAGACGGGCGG
>NW_012114677.1:2778257-2779438 GCF_000951035.1 Colobus angolensis palliatus
TTGTAAATAACAGTAGAAGGCATCTACTAAAGTGAGTGCAACAAGTAATATCTATCTACATAAAACTTCTATAAGATTTAAAAAATTAATTTCCGGATTAAATAGAAAATTCAAATAGAATTTAGATTCAGAAAAGTGTTCATGATGAAGCATGGTGATTGATGCCAAAACCCTGAATTTAGGTAAATAATCCTGTGAGTGTTATCTTAGTCATAGAGGAAAGTGGCATTCTGCCCATATTTAGGTATTATTCCTTTCAGTGGGATAGTTTTCAAAATTTTGTGAAAACATCAAATCAGTTTTTCTGTATTAAAAATACACTCTAAGAATTACTGTTACTTTATAGTATATTGAGGAAAAGATATATTCTAAATAACTTGAAATTTTTCATGAGATGCTGTTGTCTGCCAAAAAAATTGTGAAATATTTATCTCAGGTATGCATTGTTGATATGTTTGCTGTTTGGGAAAATATATATTCTAGAAACTTTAAATGTAGAAAGCTAAAATTCTCAGGAAATTACAATAACTTTTTTTTTTGAGATGGAGTTTCACTCTTGTTGTCCAGGCTGGAGTGCAATGGTACAATCTTGGCTCACTGCAACCTCTGCCTTCTGGGTTCAAGTGATTCTCCTGCCTTAGCCTCCTGAGTAGCTGGGATTACAGGCATGCACCACCGTGCCTGACTAATTTTGTATTTTTAGTAGAGATGGGGTTTCACCATGTTGGCCAGGCTGGTCTTGAACTCCCGACCTCAGGTGATCCGCCCGCCTCAGCCTCCCAAAGTACCGGGATTACAGCACTGCGTGAGCATCACCACACCTGGCCTACAGAATATATTTTCAAAATTAAAGTCAATATTCAGACTTGGTGACTTATAGTTTCTAAAATTGAAAACCAGACATAAATGTTTAAATTCAGAAATGCAGTGTGTCAACAAAATAAGTAAATACTGAAAAATAGCCAAGCTGCATGAGACCAGAGTAGAAAAAAACAGTATAAATCAGTGAGAGAAAAAAAATAATTTACAAAGATGGAAGTAACATTTCCACAGCTGCATAGAACCAAAACCAGAAAAAGAAATATAAATAAATCTGAGGTAAATGATCTTTGAACCTAGAAATGAATACTTACCTGCAATACTTTCAACAAAAAAAAGTAAATTAAAATATTTTCAAAAGA
>NW_012114677.1:2781058-2788684 GCF_000951035.1 Colobus angolensis palliatus
AAAAAAAAAAAAAAAAAAAGGAATTGCTCAATGCATTGCACCAAGATTAGACCTGACCCACCCCAGAAAGCTCTGGGACCCTGAAATGGAGAAATCAAAGGAGAGAATGATGCCTACATTTGCACATCTGAGCTCCAATCCAAACTCTGCCACTCAGCTATAGAACCTCAGTTTCTGAGCCTCAGCTTTAAAGCACTCATTGGCTTTTAGTTTAAGCACAGGAGTGATAAGTTGTGCTTCATTTCTTCTCCTCCATGGTGTTTGTTTCATGGTTCCAGATCCTGGGGGCTTTTGATCAACCCTTCTGCTAAGTGATGGTGGATGAATAGATGAATGGATGGGTGGATGCAAGTATGGATGGAAGGCCGGGCACAGTGGCTCACACCTGTCATCCCAGCACTTTGGGAGGCCGAGGTGGGTGAATCACCAGGTTGGGAGTTCGAGACCAGCCTGGCCAACATGGTGAAACCCCGTCTCTACTAAAAATACAAAAATTAGCTGGATGTGGTGGTGGGCACCTGTAATCCCAGCTACTCGGGCGGCTGAGGCAGGAGAATGGCTTGAACCCAGGAGGCGGAGGCGGAGGTCGCAGTGAGCCCAGATTGTGCCGCTGTACTCCAGACTCCAGCTGGGGTGACAGTGTGAGACTCTGTCTTAAAAAAAAAAAAAAGAAGTATGGATGGAAACATGGATGGATGAATGAATGCTCAGGAGAGCAGAAAGAAGTAAACAGAGAGTCAAAATAAGAATGAGGAGATGAATAAAGGATGAAGAGTTGATGCATGAGGTAGAGGCATGGTCTCCAACCCTCCTATCCCCACCCAGCCCCACCAACACCTGTCTTGGGGCAGCAGTGGCACGAGCTTCAGATGATGTCCCCAGTCACCATGACAGAGCTGCAAAAGGTGCCACAGACCTGAGGCTGATCATGGCTCATGAGAAATGTGCTGAGAGTCAGCAGAAAAAACCCCAGCAGCACAATAAAGTTGATGTCGAAGTTCTTCTCATCTGCCATGGTTGCCTAGTCAGGCCATAGACTATGCACTCCTGGCAGAGGGGACGCATGTCATCCAGCATAAACATCCAGACGGGCTCACAGGGAGTGACGAAGCTCTGTGATTGCTGCCAGTTGAGGCTTAAAGGGAGAGCAAGACCCCAGTCAGGTCCCCAGTCAGTCTTTGGTTGAACCCTTACTGTGTGGCAGACACTCTGAGGTGTGGGCACTCTGAGAAACACAGGCTTCAGGGATGAATGGCACGCTGTCCTTATTTCTGGGGCACAATATGGTCAAGGCTGTGCAACATGCATGAGGTCCAGCATGTGCAAGAAGCAAAGAGAGGGATAGAAAGGTTGGGGGCCGACAGGACTGATTCAGAGAAAGACTCAAGTGAGCAGTAATTAGCATCTGGGGGAGTAGTAGGGGAGATTACTGACTGGGAGGGGCTGGGTTAAGGTGGAGTCCTCTAGGGGAAGGGATCACCCATTCACCCAGAAAGTTACCCTTGAGAAGGCAGTTAAAGTTCTTCTCCCAGGGCAGAGAATTACTGCCAGGCACAGAGGCCAGCATGTGCAAAGGCACAGGGGCAAATGCTCGCTGACACACAGCTGGAGAGAAAGCTCTAAATGCTGTGTACAGGCTGCCCACATTGCATCCTCCTCCCCAGACCTGCTCCTCCCCAAACCCCATCCTTCCAGTTAGTGATCCAGGCCACTGTCCTCACCTCCTCTCTCACACCCACCTCCTGTGGGTCCCACCTTCAAGACATAAGAATCCAATTGCTTCTCATCCCCCATGAATACTCATTGCCTGGTGTGAGTCCCCTTCATCCCTCTCCCACTAACTGTTCTCCACTTCCATTGTTGACCCCTGAAGTCCCTTTACCACCCAACACTAGGTGAAATCATGTCAGTGCTCTGCACAGAACGATGGACTGGCTTCCTGTCTCATCAGTGTAAAAGCCAAAGGCTTTAAGGTGACTCGGAGGACCCTGGAGAATTGGCCCATGTTGCCTGCACATCACCCCCACTGAGCTCACCTCCCACCGCACCTCCTCTCACTTGCTGCCCTGCAGCCACCCTGGCCTTGTGCTGTCCCTGGAACATACGGGCTCCCCAGGCCCCCTGCACCAGCTGTTCCTTTTGCCTGGACTGCCCTTCCTTTAGACAGCTGCACAGCTCCCTCCCTTACCTCCTTCAAGCCTTTGCCTAAATGTCACCTTCACAGTGAGGTCTTCCCTGATCTGCCTTTAAAGTTGCAGAACTGCCTTCCCCGGGGATTTACTGTCCCAAGATTCCTTTCCCAATCTCTTTTTCTCCACAATCCTTTCACTATCTATCACACTTATATATTATTTATTCATCTTGTCTCTTATCTGTCTCCCCCAGCTAGAACTCCAGCTCCCATGGGATGGAGGGCATTATTTTTTTTTTGTTCACTGCTGTATCCCCAGGGGCTGGAACTGCATAGGCTCT
Organism: Colobus angolensis palliatus; assembly: GCF_000951035.1. Lineage (NCBI taxonomy): Eukaryota > Metazoa > Chordata > Mammalia > Primates > Cercopithecidae > Colobus > Colobus angolensis. The sequence continues at coordinate 2,783,531 of NW_012114677.1, forward strand.
GGAAACATATGTGTGAATGAATTGATGGAGTCTACATGCCTGGGAGAGGGAGCTGGGAAAGGAAATACAGGCAGGAAACCTCCTGGGTGTAAGGCATCTGACATTTTTCACAGAGATTATGCAGGGGAGAGAGAGGGATCAGACATTAATTTTCAGTTAGGGTGAGAAAGACTCAAGTGAGCAATAATTAGCATCTGGGGGAGTAGTAGGGGAGATTACTGACTGGGAGGGGCTGGGTTAAGGTGGAGTCCTCTAGGGGAAGGGATCACCCATTCACGCAGAAAACAGCAGAAGCCCAGGAGGAGCCTGGTTTGGTTTGGCTGTGTCCCACCCAAATCTCATTTTGAATTCCCACGTGTTGTGGGAGGGACCCAGTGGGAGGTAATTGAATCATGGGGGCAGGTCTTTTCCATGCTTTTCTCGTGATAGTGAGTAAGTCTCATGAGATCTGATGGCTTACAAAGGGGAGTTTCCCTGCACAAGCTCTCTTCTCTTGTCCGCTGCCATGTGAGATGTGCCTTTCAACTTGCGCCCTGATTGTGAGGGCTCCCTAGCCATGTGGAACTGTAAGTCCATTAAACCTCTTTCTTTTGTAAATTGCCCAGTCTTGGATATGTCCTTATCAAAACAGCATGAAAATGAAAATGGTCTAATACAGTAAATTGGTACCAGTAGAGTGAGACGCTGCTCAAAAGATAACCAAAAATGAAGTTCTGAGTAACAGGCAGAGGTTGGAACAGCTTGGAGGGCTCAGAAGAAGACAGAAAAATGTGGGAAAGTTTTGGAACTCACAGAAACTTGTTGAATGGCTTTGACCAAATGCTGAAAATGATATGGACAATAAAATCCAGGCTGTGGTGGTCTCAGATGGAGATGAGCAACTGGAGCAAAGATGACTCTTGTTATGTTTTAGCTAAGAGACTGGCAGCATTCTGCCCCTGTCCTAGAGATTTGTGAAACTTTGAACTTGAGAGAGATGATTTAGAGTATCTGGTAGAAGAAATTTCTAAGCAACAAAGCATTTAAGAGGTGACTTGGGTGCTGTTAAAGGCTTTCAGTTTTACAAGGGAAACAGAGCATAAAAGTTTGGAAAATATGCAGCGTGACAATGTGATAGAAAAGAAAATCCCATTTTCTGAGGAGAAATTGAAGCCAGCTGCAAAAATTTGCTTAAGTAATGAGAAGCCAAAAGTTAATCACCAAGACAATGGAGAAAATTTCTCCAAGTCATGTCAGAGACCTTTGTGACAGCCTGTCCCATTATAGGCCCAGAGATTTAGGAATAAAAAAATGGTTTGTGAGCCAGGCCCGGGGTACCTCTGCTGTGTGCAGTCTAGGGACTTTGTGCCCTGTGTTTTAGCCACTCCAGCTGTGACTTAAAGGGGCCAAGGTATAGCTTGGGCTATTGCTTCAGAGGGTGGCATCTTCTACCTGGTTTTGAGCCTGCAGGTGCACAGAAGTTGAGAATTGTTGTTTGGAAACCTCCGTTTGGATTTCAGATGATGTATGGAAATTTCTGGGTGCCCAGGCAGAAGTTTGCTGCAGGGCCCTCATGGAGAACCTCTGCTAGAGCAATGTGGAAGACGAATATGGGATTGAAGCCCCTACAAAGAGTCCCCACTGGGGCACCACCTAGTGGAGCTGTGAGAAGAGAGCCACCATCCTCCAGACCCCAGAATTGTAGATCCATTGACAGCTTTTTGGTAGAAAAATTGAGTTTCTTTGGAATAAATACCCAGTAATGGGATTGCCAGATTAAATGGTAGTTCTAAGTTCTTTGAGAAATCTCCATACTGCTTTCTACAGTGGCTAAACTGATTTACATTCTTACCAGGAGTGTATAAGTGTTCCATTTTTTTCCCACAGCCTCACCAATATCTGCCTTTTTTTGACTTTTTAGTAATAGCCATTCTGACTGGTGTGAGATGTTATCTCACCGTGGTTTTGGTTTGCATTGCTCTGATGATTAGTGATGCAGAGCATATTTTCATGTTTGTTGGGTGCCTGTAAGTTCTCCTTTGATAAGTATCTGTTCATGTCTTTGCTCATTTTAAAATAGGCTTATTTTGTTTTTTTTTTTTGCTTTTTTGGTTGTTTACATTTCTTACAGATTCTGGAAATTAGGCCTCTGTCAGATGCATAGTTTTCAAATATCTTCTTTCATTCTATAAATTTTCTGTTTACTCTGTGGATAGCTTCTTTTGCTGTGCAGAAGCTTTTTAGTTTAATTAGGTCCCATTTGTGTTTGTTTTTCTTTCAATTGCTTTTGGGAACTTAGCCAAAAATTCTTTCCCAATTCTTTCCTAATGTCAAGAAAGATATTTTCTAGGTGTTCATGACCAAAAAAAATTCACATATATGTGTGTGCTGCTGATTCTCCTCCTCCTCCTCCTCCTTCTTCTTCTTCCTCTTCTTCTTCCTCTTTTTTTTCTTCCCCTCCTCCTCCTTCTTCTCCTCCTCTTCCTCCTTCTTTTCCTTTTTTTACTTCCACTTCTGTTTCTTTTTATTTATTGATTATGTGTAAGCCCGCCAACAACATGCTAGTGTGAGCATCTCTGTGCAGATGCTCAAGTGTTCTTATGAGATGCCTTTCAACAGGTAGAAACCTTTATGCAAGAACGTGTAACTCTCAACTTCTTTTTTATTTTTAAATGTAGTTTCACTCTATTGCCCAGGCTGAAGTGCAATGACACAATCTCAGCTCACCATGACCTATACCTCCCAAACTCAACTGATCCTCTCACCTCAGCCTCCCAAGTAGCTGGAACTACAGGCTCAGACCACGACACCCAGGTATTTTTTGCTTTTTCTTTTTTCTGAGACAGAGTCTTGTTCTGTCACCCAGGCTGGAGTGAAGTGGTATAATCTCTGCTCAGTGCAATCTCCACCTCCTGGGTTCAAGGGATTCTCCTGCCTCAGCCTTCTGAGTGACTAGGACTACAGGTCCATGCCACCACGCCTAATTTTTGTATTTTTAGTAGAGTTGGGGTTTCACCATGTTGGCCAGACTGGTCTCGAACTCCTGACCTTGTGATCTTACTGCCTCAGTCTCCCAAAGTGCTAGGATTACAGGCGTGAGCCACCATACCCAGCCATTTTTTGCATTTTTTTGTACATACGAGGTTTTGCCATGTAGTTCAGCCTGATCTTGAACTCCTAGATTCAGGCAATTCACTCACCTTCCCCTCTCAAAGTGCTGAAATTACAGGTGTGAGCTATCGTGCTTGGCTCCTTTCAACTCATGATACATATTTTTGAATTATCTTTCAAAAGGTTATTGACCATTTATATACACTTTACAAGTATGAACAGTGTGTTTCTACTGCTCATAAAAAGGGACAATATTAGAAAACATTTAATTTCCCAAAGTGATGACCAGACAAAACTCACATATTTTGGAGCTTTTTTTCTAACCACCATTGAAGTTGGATGCCTTGTGAAAAACGGCGTTTTTTTTTTTTTTTGAGATGGAGTTTCCCTCTTGTTGCCCAAGCTGGAGTGCAATGGCACGATCTCAGTTCACTGCAACCTCCACCTCTGGGGTTCAAATGATTCTCCTGTCTCAGCCTCCCGAGTAGCTGGGACTACAGGCATGTGCCACAAAGCCTGGCTAATTTTGTGTTTTTAATAGAGATAGGTTTCTCCATCTTGGCCAGGCTGGTCTCGAACTCCTGACCTCAGGTGATCCGCCCGCCTCAGCCTCCCAAAGTGCTAGGATTACGGGCATGAGCCACCACGCCTGGCAAAAGGGCCATTTTTACTTTTTTTTTTTTTTGAGACGGAGTCTCGCTCTGTTGCTTAGGCTGGAGTGCAGTGGCGCAATCTCGGCTGACTGCAAGCTCCGCTTCCCAGGTTCAGGCCATTTTCCTGCCTCAACCTCCTAAGCAGCTGGGACCACAGGTGCCCACCACCACGCCTGGCTAATTTTGTTTTTGTCTTTTTAGTAGAGATGGGGTTTTACCGTGTTAGCCAGGATGGTCTTGATCTCCTGACCTTGTGATCCACCCACCTCGGCCTCCCAAGTGAGCCACTGCGCCTGGCCAACTTCTTTTAATGGGTAATTTAAAAAATAACTTCTGTGTATTTTTTAATTGAGTTTGTGATTTTTCTCCTTATTGTCAGGGGTTTCTAATACATTCTATTTTAATGCAATCTGTCCCATTATCCTAGCAGAGTAATGACTGTTCACATATCCAAGAATACATTTGTCCTGAATCTGTTCTAATAAGTAAGTCAGAAGTCAAGAAATCCAGGGTGTCATCTAAACACCTGGTAGAGCCCCCCCATCAAGACATGAACTGGGCTCTCTTTTACCTCATAGACAGCTGAAGGATTGGAGGTGGATTTATTGATTGGCCCCATGCTGCATCTAAGCACCTGGGCTAGGACTCAACCCTGATTGCCAAGCTGCACGTAAGCAGTCTTGAAGTTTGCTATCATAATGTACCCTAGCCTGCCACCAAGACACTTGCCCTGGCCACTTCAACCTCTGACTCACAGCTTTATCGGTGTGAATGCAGACCTGGCTCTCTGGCTGCCAAGAATGTATCAATGCAGAACAGCACAACAAGCATTCAGGCACCAGGCAAGAGTTCTCTCCAGGTTTCCAAAACAGACTTTCCAGAATTTCCCAAAGACATTGAGACTTAGACCCTTCCTGACCCCAACCCTTGAAATAATCATAAATGGAATCTGGGAGCCATGCAAACTCTCTAGTCTACTCTTTAGTGAAAATGGACTTGGGCCTAAAATGACAACCCATTGTCCTCAAGAACACAAACTCAGATGCTGAGCATTGGCCTCCTACCTTCCCTTGGCAGATCTTACCCAGGTCCCATCAAAGCCCATACTGTCTTTTAACTGCCACCATCCAGACATGTTCCAGAACAACCCCTCAGAATTGTCTTAATGAGATGGGACAAGGGGCGATGGAGCTCCAGGTTCAGAATGGCTGCCTCATCTTTCTCTTCTGAGAAGTCTGTACCTGCTAGACAGAATCCTCACTCCTTAGGCAGCTTAGCCCGTGTCCCAGGAACTGCTCCCAGAATAAACTTCTAGTCTTGGCCGGGCGCGGTGGCTCAAGCCTGTAATCCCAGCACTTTGGGAGGCCGAGACGGGCGAATCACGAGGTCAGGAGATCGAGACCATCCTGGC
>NW_012114677.1:2789834-2795198 GCF_000951035.1 Colobus angolensis palliatus
CTAACATGGTGAAACCCCATCTCTACTAAAAATACAAAAAATTAGCCAGGCGTGATGGTGGGCGCCTGTAGTCCCAGCTACTTGGGAGGCTGAGGGAGGAGAATGGAGTGAACCCAGGAGGTGGAGCTTGCAGTGAGCCCAGATCACACCGCTGCACTCCAGCCAGGGCAAGGAGAGGGAGACTCCATCTCAAAAAGAAAAAAAAAAGTACGGATGGGGAAGGAGTGAAGTAGATGTTAAACATAAATGAGACATAATTAGTAGATGTTGAGGTTGAGCGTCAACGTATTATACTGTTTTGGTTACTGTGTATAAGTTTAAAATATTTGCTAATAAAAGACTTGTCTAAAAAGACAAACCATCTATAACATTAGCTCTTAAGATTGTAGGGGAAGGAAAAGAGGAAGTGGTTTGTGTGCAAAAACAAGGGTAGTTCTATTCTGTAGTTACACAAATGTATTAGCTTTGTTGTAAATTATTGAGCATTACATTAATACTTCACTGTGGATGCATTTCTGTATGCATGTTATACATCAATAAAAATGTAAATATTACATATTTAATTCTAACTTAATATTTCAGAATAAGAGCAATGTCTTGTATTGTTTTGTTTGCAAGTGGGGCATTGGCTGGGCACGGTCCACTGCACTCCAACCTGGGCACAGAGTGAGACTGCATATCAAAAAAAAAAAGGGGAGCATTTACACTCAGTCATCATGAGATAAATATTAATATTCCAAGGTATGTATACATGTCTTGACCCTTGGGAGTCCCCCTCAGTCATTTTTACATCAGTTGAGTAAGTAGCATGGTTTTAGTTTTGGGGAATGTAAATTTCTTACAGCAAAGTCCTTCCTCCACAACAATATCCACCTAGCACCGTGGGCTTCACATAGTGTGCACTCAGTGTTTGTGGAACTGGTTTGAATCAGGAACAAAACAAGTAGCAGAGGTCAGTTTTGCAAAGGAAAGAATGTAGATAATTCAGGTAAGACTGAAAGGGCACAACTCAACAGCAAACACTTTTTACATTAATTTGAGAAATGTTTTCAACTGGTTCTCCGAAAGATGTTGGTTTATAGTAGACATTTGGGAGTGTGGTTGCATATTGCAATCACTGGAGAGCTTTAAATCACACCGTTGCCTGGGTCTTATGCTAGGGATTCTGGCTTAATTATTCCCTTGCAACTTGGGTTTGGGAACTTTAAATACCACCACCCACACGCACAGCAGGCTATTCTAATATACATCCAAGGGTGAGAAGTATTGATTCAGGGTGAGGAATGCATTGGTTGTGTGTGATTTCTATGTGTGCTCTAGGCATTTGCCCTATAACTCTTCCTAAATGTAGAGTCTTAGAAAACATCTTGGCCCTTTGAAGCATACTCTGCTGGTTGGCTAAATTGCAGCAGGAAAAATATCAGCAGCCCTATTGTTATGTCACTTGCCTTCAGAGCAAAAGTCGTTTCAGGAACAGTAATTTGATTTAGTCTATATTAACAATCATAAATAGTCAACAAATACAAAAAATAAAGAGTTTGCCGCTATGTTGAGTGCATTATAGGTGTTTTGAAATTTCTCCTGTGATAAATTAAAAATGTAACGTTGGGCATTACTTTCCTAAACCCAGTGCTCAGCAATTTCCTCAAATTGTTTCCAGTTTTTCCAAGAGACTTCAGAACCATTCCCTGAAGTGAATTATTTCCAATGGTGAAGAGTAAGGGATGGATGGGATGAGATTCTCAAAAAAAAAAAAAAAAAAAAAATCTTCTATTTCAGAAGTGTCACTCAGCCCCTTGAAGGACACGAAAAGCTGGCTGAGTAGTGTGGTCTGTGGAGGTGCATGGGCTTCGGAGTTAGGGAAGCATTGATCCTGAGTCTAAGCCAGCTGCTTGGTAGCTGTGGGACAGTTATATGAGCCACATCTACAGGAAAAGTCATGATAAAATTGATTGCAAAAACAGCAATTAAAAAAATTCTTATTGTATTCATGTTCTTGGAAATGGCTTTTATAGTTGTTCCCATCAAGAGACAGATTCTGTTTCCCAAACTTGAATCTCTCTTGACTTATTTGCCCAGGCCGAAGCTGTGCATGTGACAGTGTGCCAGTTCGGGGCCCAGGTTCAAAAGGTCTTAAATGCTTTTGTTATCTTATTCAGAATTCTTCCATCTCTATGAGAACAAGCCCATTTTAATTTTTTGGAGGATAAAATAGCATGCTGGGAAAAGCCAAAGTGCCTCGGTTTGCAGACAGCTCACTCCCAGAAGCAGAGCCACCGAATTCACCAGCAGCTGAACACTCACACCTGTAGGAGGCAAACTGAGCCCCGAAGAATGGCCCAGCTGAGCCCAGTCTAAATTTCTAACCAGCTTAATCCTGAACTAGTATGATTTGGGATTGTTTGTTATGCAGTTATAGCTTAGTAATATATACACCCATTAAAGACAGGATTCCAGGATTCCAGGACAGATTGATTACAAATAACCTGCAAATACTTGGCACCCTGTAAGTATTGATTTTGTGTTTCCTTTATTTAAAGTTAAATTTGTTGTAAGATGGTATTGACTTATAGAGAAGTGAGGCAGGATAATAGGGTCTGGAGGCAGGGAACTTAAGGCCAATTCGTGCTGACTTCCTAAAAGAAAAAACACCAAGGTCTGGGAGCAAGGAACCTAATGCCAATTACCATGAACTTCCTACATCTAAACCAAAAGGAGAAACCTCATCCACACCCGAGTAGCAAAGGATCAAAGGTGACTGTCGCTACAACCCTCCCCTGGCACCAGTTCTCTGATAGAAAAGGAGAGTGCCTTGGAGTGGCTGAGGGCCAAGCACAGGCCATGCCTTCATCTGCATAGGGTACCAATTCATCTCAGCCTTTGATTAGCCATGGACCTAAATCTTTCATCCAGATAAGGGGTAGTTGATAGGGATCTCAAAAGGAGTACTTAAAACCCAGAAAACTTTATAACCAGGTCCTTGAGCTGCTTGCTGGGTCCCACACCCACCCTGTGGAGTGATTTCTTGCTTTAATAAACCCCTGCTTTTGCTGTTTCCTTCGTGTGTTTTGTTCCATTTTGCGTTTTGTTCAATGCTTTGTTCAAAATGTCAAGGACCTGGACAACTCACACTCACGGCCTTCCTTCTGGGAACAGAAGTGCAGGTAGATGTGGATGCATGTGATTGATGCTTAAACTCACACAGTGCCCCACACCACAGGAGAAAAACACACAGTTACAGTCTGACAGTTAGGTACAAAGATAAATAGCAAAACCAGAAGTTTGCCTTTAATCTATTCCCTCCACATCTAAACTCTGGAGGGCAAGGCTGTGAAGAGATCTGAAGACATGGTGCTCTCTTTTCCTGTGGCCCCATCATTCCTTGTTTACTGTCTGATATTTAAAAGGAAGAGGAACCCCTGAGAGAGGAGGCAGTCAGAAGCTGGTTAGGAAGATAGGGAGGGAGGGTCTCCCGAGAGGAAAAACACCCATGGGACCGCACATGCACCACCCCTGTAGCTAGTGGGAAGAAATGTGGTTAAGAACTTCCTCTTATGCCAGGATGTTGATCAGAAGGGACTGTCCCAACTTAGGCTCAGGTGTAATAAATCAACCTCAATGTCTAACTTGACTAGGTTCCTTATAATGTTACCTAACATGACATAAGTATTTTGGTTTTAGCTTCACCCTTTCCACCTGCTGTAGGTTTCACTGGGGCACTCATGGGTAATAACTAAGATGGAGTCACTGTGCTCAATCCCAGGCATGCTCAAATGTAACACTGTTATAGGGGAACTTTACCCTTCCCATTTGGGCAGAACCCACAGAAGACTTCCTTGTTCTTGCCACATAAAAGACCGAGAACTCAGCCCCATTTCTGGCAACCTGCTTTCATGTCCACTCTTGCTGCTGAGAGGTTTCCTTTTGCTTAATAAATCCTACTCTGCTTTACTGACCCTCTGGTGTCTGTATGTCTTATTCTTCCTGGTCATGGGAAGAGAGCCCAGGCCTGGCTGAACTGAGGAGACCACCACACTGGCACCAAACAGCAACTGGGAGACAGTGATCTTCACGTGGACACTCTGAGCTTGCAGTCCAGGCGCTCTTTGGGGGCACTGTCCCACCCATCCTTGAGCCTGAGGAGAAAAGTTGGTAGAGAGGCTGTTCCCTCACTTCCAGCAGAAGAGAGGTGTTCAGGCCCCTCGCTTCCTTGAGGTCAGAGCCATCATGGCTGCACTCAATGTGGCAGCCACCTGCCATATGTAGGTACTGGGTACCTGGAATGTGGCTGATTTTAAGTAAAATGTGCTGCAAACATAAAATACACAGTGAGTTTAGACGAATGAGATCAGAAGTATACTTTATTTCTAATTATATATTTATCACATATTAAAACTATTTTGGATACAATAGGTTAAAATTATCAAACAATTTCACTTGTTTCTTTTTATTATTTTTGATGTGGCTAATAAAAAATGGAAAATTCACAAAGAGCTAACATTTTATTTTTTAAAGGATTGCTTCCCTCTTAAAATCTCAGGTGTCCTACTCAAAAGACCAAAGGACAGAGAGGTTATGAAATCTAAAATATAAAATTGCCATTATATTGTTTCCATTTGTGAACAAGTGTGAGGCGCGCGCGTGCCTGTACAATTTATAAATGGACATAACATTATACTCCAGAAGGTTAAAAATGAACCCCCAACAGAGCCAAGCCTAGCCGCAGAGAGAAAGCCCTGACTGAAAATGCATGGAGGCACGAGTCTGTCACTCTTGCCTCATTAAGTGCACTGTTTGGTGGCAAGTTATGTCACTCAAATTCTGAGGGTGTGGAGCTTGGTGTCGTATCCAATCAGAGCGCTGGACTGAGAAGTGCCCAATCAGTCGCGCAGCGGGAGAGGAGGGGCGGCATCCGGGATTAGGCGCGATTTTTGCCTCTCGCTCCAGCTTGAGGTCTGTTAGAGCCTCACCGTCCTGCTTCCACCCGTCAGGGAGGCCTCGGTGATTCGGGCACAGCTTCAGCCTCCGTCGCTCTGTGACTTGCGCTTATTGGATGATTCGTAGCTGAGACTCCGTGACACCCCTGAAGTGGGGAAATGGTGAGTGTGCGGGGCGGGGCGTCCCAAGGCTGGGGAGGCCTCATCGGAACCGGCGGGAAATGGCGGCGGCGGGACCGAGTCTGTGAGTGGAGTTCCCGCTCAGCCCTCGGTCCTCAGTCCCCTCTGGTGAGGGTCCCGGGCTCCTGTCGGTCCCCGCACGGCGGCTCTGCCCAGCCTGCAGCCCTCCTCGTGCAGCTCTGCGCCCGCGGCCCCGCACCTTCCCCGGGCTGTGGGGCGAGGAGCTCACCGGGAAGACGCCGGCGCG
>NW_012114677.1:2801983-2805266 GCF_000951035.1 Colobus angolensis palliatus
CCAGCCTGCAGCCCTCCTCGTGCAGCTCTGCGCCCGCGGCCCCGCACCTTCCCCGGGCTGTGGGGCGAGGAGCTCACCGGGAAGACGCCGGCGCGGCGTGCGCGGGCACCGCGTGGGAGGAGCTGTGGTCCGGGGTCCTGTCCCTTCTTTACCCTTTTCGGAATGAGATGGAGGCTCCGTCAAAACACAGAGTTGATGTGAGCAAACGGGGACTCAGTGGGACAGCGCCGGCCGTGGCTCGTGGTTTGGGGGCTGCCAGCGGGTCTTGAAGGAAAGGCTTGTGTGAGGTGTGTGAGGAAGGGAAGCAAATCGCCCGCCCGCCCCAACTTTCCCACCGGTCCCCTTGCCCTGAGCGCCGCCTCCGCGTGGCTGTTCCTGAGTGGCATCTTTTAGAATACGCTGGTGTCGTGTGCACAGCGCTTCGCTGAGTTCTGTGAGTGGTTCAGCCACATTATGGAACTTGAGGAGGGTGTGGGCGCCCCTGGTTTGTTGGAGACGTTCAGAAATGAAGACGGGTGTCCAGAGGCAGGGACTGGCGTCTGCAGGGGGGCAGTTGCGGGAAGAGCGCTGAGCTTGTGGGTCTGCGCTGACTCTGGGTGGGGTCGTTAGTGAGTTGCTGGACACCCCGTTGGGGTTGGAGCATTGACGGGTGTTGAAGAAACTCCGCAGGTTTTCTGTCAGAAGAAAGACATGGCTGAGCCTGGGCTGGAGTGGAGGGAGATATCTGGGGTCTGCGGGAGGCGGGAGTGGGTTCTGCGCATGCGCTGTCCCGCTGGGCGCTGTCGGATTCCTCCAGGTCTCCTCCCGGGGAGAAAGGGGACTGGGAACTTAGAGGAAAGGAATTCTGAGAAACACCCCTTCCCTTCACCCTGCTGCCGGCCCCCACTTAATGCTAACCCACTACCCAGGACGCTCACTGGGCATTCACATTGCCCCACTCCTCCCAGAACAGGGTTCTACCCTCAGGAATTGTGCCCATGACAGCTTTGCTCCTAGGGTGTTCTGCCAAGAACACACACAGTGCCCGGAAGACTCCTGGCTCCTTTGAACCCCAGACACTGGATCTGTAGCAGGAACTTGTTTCCTTCCCGCATTCAGGCTTCTGGACCACCTGATCCTAATCTCTGCCTTTATAGACCCAGCAATCAGTCAGGTGGTAGCCCTGCCTGGGGCTGCACTTGTAGCACAAACCAGTCCTTTAGTCAGTCCTGCCCTGCCCGCACCCATTACTCTTGATAGCTCCTTTCTCTCTTCTGCTTTTTTCTTCCTCACAAATCCTCTTTCCTGTGCCCACAGTGTGCTCAAGTCCATCCATCACTTGCCTACGAGAATTCAGACGTTAGTGAGTTCAAGACCATGTCTTTAAACCTGGCTGTTGTAGGAGCAAACCCAAGTTAGATGCGGCTTAATGGTCTCTCTTTAGAATGAGGGAAGAATTTTTGCTCTTCTCCCTTATTTTTTTTTTTTTTTTTTTTTGAGACGGGGTCTCTGTCGCCCAGGCTGGAGTGCAGTGGTGCGATCTCCGCTTATTGCAACCTGTGTCCCTGGGGTTCAAGTGATTCTCCTGCCTCAGCCTCTTGAGTTGCTGGGACTACAGGCACCCATGACCACGCCTGGCTAATTTTTTGTATTATTTAGTAGAGACGGGGTTTCACTGTGTTAGCCAGGATGGTCTTGATCCCCTGACCTCTTGATCCCTCCACCTCGGCCTCCCAACGTGCTGGGATTACAGGCGTGAGTCACCATGCCTGGCCACAAATGGCTATAAATTAACCTAATAATTTCATACTGGACACTATAACCCACACCTTATGTGTTAATTTATTTTATTTTATTTTTATTTTTTTGAGACGGAGTCTTGCTCTGCCGCCCAGGCGGGAGTGCAGTGGCCGGCTCTCAGCTCACTGCAAGCTCCGCCTCCCGGGTTGACGCCATTCTCCTGTCCCAGCCTCCCGAGTAGCTGGGACTACAGGCGCCCGCCTCGTCGCCCGGCTAGTTTTTTGTATTTTTAGTAGAGAGGGAGTTTCACCATGTTGGCCAGGCTGGTCTCGAACTCCTTACCTCAAGTGATTTGTCCGCCTCGGCCTCCCGAAGTGCTGGGATTACAGGTGTGAGCCACTGCGCCCGTCTTGAAAACTTTTATATTTACCTATTTTCTCTGCTTCTTTAAAATTTATATAAATCATTTTTATCAGTTAAGTAAATCATTTGTCTTTTTTGAGTCAAACTTGTCCTTATCTAGGACCTGGAAACTATTGCTTTGAAATGTAAATAGCAAGAACATATACCCTATCCCCCAGTCTGCAGGCGAGTAGGAGGCTGCCTTCAGCAGGTACCTAGCCTCACATTGTAAATCTACCTCCTGTCATGAAGATGTTGGAAGTTTATTTTTTCTATGAATATTACCAATTAGAAAACCCAGATGAGTTCTCAGATTACTAGGTAAAATTACAATAAGCTGTATATGACAAATGGTGCTGTCATGTCTTCTACTTGAGAATTATGGTGAGTTTCTATGTTTGTAGTCTCTTAGTAGATTGCCTATGATACACATCACATTTTGGTTTAATTATGTAAGAAAACATTTTCTTCTCGTGGGCAGTTTTTTAGGATTGGAGATGATTTTGCTTTTAGTTATATTTTCCACACACTGTCCAGAATCACCAGACATTATACACAAGTGCCCTCTAGGTTTCACTTTAGAGAAAAACCTTTCTCAGGATTCCACTCACAGCCCACAATTTGGTGGCAAGGTGCACAAAGTGCAGCAAAGTGCTCCCCAAATCTGGAAACAGTATGGTCTCTCCTTCAATTTGAGATCTACAGTCCCTTCTATAACAGTTATACTGGATTTCTACAAAAATAACTTTTGAGTACTGCAATCAGTTATTCCTCCTTCGTCGGTGTGCCTGGCATCTTCAAATCTGACAGTGATTCCGTGATCATGGGGCCCATAATCCCAATCAGGATCCCACATGTGCATTGATTAAACCTGAGAACTTCAACTCCCTTCTCCCTTTGCCCAAATGCCCACAAATGTGCATAGCTCACCAGCCCTCCAAGTCTTAAATGTGCAGTTCCAAATTCTGAATTTATGTCTTGGGATTTGAGAGAAGGACAACTTTTATCTGAGAAATACAAATTATTTTAATGATCAGACCCAGTAATGTGTTAAAATGAGACCGTAGTCATGTACTGTTCCCCTCTTTGAACTATTTGTCTTTTGAAATTGTGTTCTGTTGCTACAAATGGCTATACACTTTTTTTTCTTTTTTTTTTTTTT
>NW_012114677.1:2809616-2821376 GCF_000951035.1 Colobus angolensis palliatus
AATATATATATATATATGTATCTATACATATATCCACACGTGTATATACGTGTATATATACATATATACGTGTGTATATATACACATGTATACACACATGCATGTATATGTATACGTATATATATGTATACTCGTAACTGCTTTTAATTGGAGTGTATATTCAGGGCAGTTTTATATTCCCGTGTTGCATCTTCAAGCTTTGGCCCAAAAACTGTCTACTTATGTTTACCCCAGGTTTTTCCTTTTAGGTCAAAATATTCTTTAGAATGTGTTGAAGGAGCCTCCATGAGAGAATCTTTCCTTGGTTTTACTCTGCTTGCTATAATCCCTAAGAATGCTGAGGCACATTGATCCCACCTAGAATATGCACATAAAAGCTGACCTCTGCCTAGGATTCACAAGACAGGACCAGACTTTAGGCTGAAGACATAAAGAAAACTCATAGAAGACATTTTCTGTATCATGAGAGTTCATCATAGGTGGAGCCCTTTGAGTTTTCCAGATCTTGTCCAGTGACCTGCTATAGCTTTGTGGGAGGCTTCTGGTATCAACAGAATCCTGTGGCAGAATCTGTTACCTGTAAAAAAGCACCTTAGCAGTGGGAGTTCAGGGCCACAAAATATTCAGAGCCAAAGTCACAACTATGCCTCCCTGTAAACTGTGTTACTGCAGTAGAGTAGTTTTGTCCTTCCCCTTGCCTTAGAGTTAGCTGATCATGGACAGGGGCTATCACATCTGTATCCAGGATCTGCAGCTTCGCCAGGGCTGTTTTCATTTTCTGTTTGCATCCCACTAATTGAGCCTGAATCTCTCCTGCCTGGATCACTATGGGGATATCAGCCCAAGGTCACTGGGGACACTCTCACCAGCCATCTGTATTTGAGACATCTGAAGATGTCCTGTGCAGACTGGGGTCAGTATGACAGCAAGGTCTAATTCTGCTCCCATTTTAGAGGAAGAGAAATGACTCCTTCAGGGTTTATTCCTCCCCTCACAGAATCTCCTTGATTTATACCCAGATAAGAGTTGCTCCAGTTTTCTAGTTTTTTTTTTTTTTTTGGTGAAAAGTGGGATCTGGAGACTCAAACTGATCCATAAGCTAATTGCTTCTATTTCATATGGTCCATTAGAAAAAGAGATGAAGCGGTCATGGTCCCTACCTTCAAGGAACTTGCAGTCTGGAGCACATGAATAAATGATTGAGTTCAGCATCATGTGTTCAGTACAAAGACGGAGACTGTCCAGGACACTTAAGCTTCATTTGGGTTACTTCCCTTTTATTGTTTTGTGAGTTTTGATGCCACCACCTGAAAAGAGTATTCATTGACAGAAGTTGTTATTGTTAGTATTGTTTTCACCTTGCTGAGAATAAATATTTAGCTTTTAATATAATTGCTCTAGAGAAACATAAGGGATTTGGTTAAATTCCTTGTTGTATGTTATTAAAGACACACAGAAGTGGCTAAAATAGATTAAAATTTCATAAAATCTGGGAATCAAATTTCTCTTGGGCAGGCTTAGAAAAGACGAAACTGAAAAAACTTAGTGGCATAAGAACAGAAATCTAGGGCCCAGTCTCTGTCCTAACCCTGCCCAGATCCACCCTCTGCTAAACCTTGTCCAGGTCTGACCCCACACTGAAATCTCTTGGAATTGCTTAGAGGAGATCAGAGTTTGGAGTGACTACTCCTATTGCCTCTCCAGAGCTAGTGCTCCCAATTTCCTGAAACACAAAAGCAGATAAATGGGGAAAAGCTGTATACTTTTGGGCCTTAAAATCTTTTTTATACAATTAAAGCCAGTGTTTCTGGAGACATCTCATCCAGCAACCTGTCATCTCTGCAGTTTTAGTAGGTTTTTTGTTTTCCCCACAAATCTTAAATACAAACACAAAAATAAATTTCTCTGAATTGCATTTAATACATCCTTTGTTTCTTTGTGATGTATTTATATTGAGTGGTTATTCTATACCTTTAAAAAACAAATCAGTGGTAGGAAAATGGAAAGGAAATGGTAATTTTGGGCCCTGCATTTAAATCCTGAGAAGTATTGGACACCTCGTGCCCACCTCCCAGGATGTCCTGAGAATTAACACATAATGTGATTGTCTCAGCAAAGTGCTCTGTCACATACTCCTGAGTACATAGTACGTGCTCCATCAATATCGCATTAATGCAGGCGCACATGTTTTTCTTTTTTCTTTTTCTTTCTTTTTTTTTTGAGATGGAGTCTCAGCGTGTCGCCCAGGTGGAGTGCAGTGGTGTGATCTCGGCTCACTGCAACATCCACCTCCCGGATTCAAGTGACTCTTCTGCCTCAGCCTCCTGAGTAGCTGGGATTACAGGCGCACGCCACTACGCCCGGCTAATTTTTGTATTTTTAGTAGAGACAGGGTTTCACCATATTGGCCAGGCTGGTCTCAAATTCCTGACCTTGTGATCCCCCCGCCTCTGCCTCCCAGAGTGCTGGGATTTACAGGCATGAGCCACTGTGCCTGGACCACATGTTGTTTTTCAAATGCAGACTTACTCAGACATTGACACCATCTCCAGCCTCTGTAAACTTTAAACATCTGGCAGAGAATGCTAATGCTTCAGGATGATGATTTGTGGTCTTGTCTTGGGATGAAAAGTATTTGTGTTGTGATAAGGTTGTTGGGGTAAGGGACTGTGCCGTGCCTGCTTTCTCTAGCCGAGTGGTAATATAATGTGTCTAGGTGGAGGAACATCAGCATTAACAGAAGACTTGCTATAAGAAGCTTATTCATGAACTCTTCAAACCTGCAAAATTTTGTTACAGTGAGGCCTAGAATATCAAATAATTATTATGCGCATTGAAGTTTGAGAGGCAGTGCTTAGCTAAGTGACTCTCAGCACAGTCTTCCAGTAGGATCACATGTACAATTTGAAGAGAAATCACTTGTGCCCTCCCCACAGACCCCGTCTGTTGTTCTGGGTGGAAACATTTCTGATTTTTAAATTAAGTTCCTTGCATATTACAGCGAGGCCAAGGTCAAGCGTGAGGCATTCCAGATACTTTCATGAGAGGTGAGTTCAATCTTTTTTCCAGGAGGTCACAGGGCCTACTCTGCTTGGTTTTGGTAGGGGCAGGTCAGTGTAGCCCATTATTTTTATTGCAGGAACAGGAACTGTTGGAATGCCTTCTGTTTTCCGCAGAGCTATAGAATACTTTAGAGAACATTACTGTGTTGAAAGTTATTTTTTCAGATAATCCCAGTCAGTCACAGGTCAGAACTAGATCTCTTAACTCATTTCACCTGTAGTCAAATTAAGACCTCTGTCACTTGATACATATATATTTTCAGGAACACTTAACATTCAGGGATGTGGCCATAGAATTCTCTCCAGAAGAGTGGAAATGCCTGGACCCTGCCCAGCAGAATTTATATAGAGATGTGATGTTGGAGAACTACAGAAACCTGGTCTCCCTGGGTGAGGATAACTTCAATACATAATTCCTAATACTCCCTCAGAGTTTGATTTTCTATTTTTGTAGAATGTCTCTTGGGAGCTTCTGCTTTGTGTGAATTAATTTCAGTTTCTTTCTTTAGGAAACTATTGGGAGTTTGCTGGTGTAAAAAAGAATATTGTTAAGATGTTTTATCTTTATGTAAACCTTCTCTTTTCTTGAGCTAATTTGTGTCCTCCATTTTAGGTTAGTGGTAATTCTCGAAATTCAATGACATAAAATATTGTTTCCCACATCTTAAAATGCAATTTGCATTGCTTATTTTGATTCAGTAGTACTTGGTAGTGGAACTTAGAACCCACAGATTTAAAATACTTAAATATTTTAAGGATTCTGTCAGGAAACAATTTTTGGATTATCTAGGATCTTCCATAATTTCTCTTTTCTTCTTAGTATAGTATTAGGTAGGTAATTGGAGAATCCCTAACAGTAGTCATGTTAATTTTTGTTTTTGTTTTTGTTTTTTTTGTTTTTTGAGACGGAGTCTCGCTGTGTTGCCCAGGCTGGAGTGCAGTGGCCGGATCTCAGCTCACTACAAGCTCCGCCTCCCGGGTTCACGCCATTCTCCTGCCTCAGCCTCCCGAGTAGCTGGGACTACAGGCGCCTGCCACCTCGCCCGTGCTAGTTTTTTGTATTCTTTAGTAGAGATGGGGTTTCACCGTGTTAGCCAGGATGGTCTCGATCTCCTGACCTCGTGATCCACCCGTCTTGGCCTCCCAAAGTGCTGGGATTTCAGGCTTGAGCCACCGCGCCCGGCCAAGTCATGTGAATTTTTAAAAATAAAACAGGTGTTGCTATCTCTAACTCAGACCTGGTCACCTTTCTGGAGCAAAGAAAGGAGCCCTACAATGTGAAGATACATGAGACAGTAGCCAAACACCCAGGTAGGTGACAGTGAATGAAGGAGAGGACACAGGCCAGGGGAACAAGGTCAAGAAGGAAGTCAGGCCTTCAAATGTAGTTTGGGAAACTCTGCTCCAATGTAAATAATTTCTGAAAAGACTGCATTTTTTTCTCATATTCACGAATAGGGACATCTTTTGTCCCACGCTGTTAAATCTTCTAAGAATTCTCTTTTTTCTTTAGTGATCTCCCTTCAAGTTTACAGGGAGAGCCAATATCTACTTTATCGTTTATAAGAGGCTGCATGATCTGACTGCTGTTCCATTGCTTTTGGAGACATGGGAATACATGTATATTGAGCTCTATGTCAATGTATTTTTTTCAAATATTCTTTTTTGTATCATGTCTAAAATGTGTAAGGCGAGTAGTGGACATATTGGAATTTGGTTCAGAAATCCCAGGAACACCAGAGAGAGATGTTGTATCTTTTCTGCTTAGTGATTTTTAATCCTATAGCGGTTGCAAATATAATTCTACAAAAATTCTTACTCAGCAGTTTTATCAGAACAAGCATTTTCCTAAATATGAAAAAAATGTAATGTTACTTCAGAATGTTATTGTTTTAGTATAAACTGAGATTTGTGATTTAAACTATGTGCAAATTTTCAAATTATAATATAGTTTAAAGCACAGGTTTCCAATCTTTTGGCTTCCTTGGGCCACATCGGAAGAAGAATTGTCTTGAGCCAGACATAAAATACATTAATACCAATGATAGCTGATGAACTTAAAGAAAAAGGTTGGTGAATAATTTTTGTGATATCCACCACCTTAGATAAGCAAAAAAGCCCTCTCATTCAAAGGTTTGGCCCCCACTGGATTAAAATATTTACTCACCTAGATTTCTTAAATGTACTATGATATTAACCAGCTTAGAACATTGCTAATATTAAGCATTCAATCGTTACCTTATTTCTTAGTAACGGTTATAATTTATTTAGTATATATATAATTCTTATTTAGGAGGAAGCCTGAGATTCTGTCATTTAGATGTATCTATCTATAGCTACATAAAAATATGTTTCTCTCACATATACCTAAATAAGTTATATATGTGTATAGTAAATTCTTAACATTGTTGATAGATTCTTGGAAACTGAGTGAAGCAACATATCATTTTAGAAAGTGAATCTTAGGGCTGGGTGCGTTGGCTCACGCCTGTAATCCCAGCACTTTGGGAGGCTGAGGCAGGTGGATCACGAGGTTAGGAATTCAAGACCAGCCTGGCCAACATGGCAAAACCCCATCTCTACTAAAAATAAAAAAAGTTAGCTGGGCATGGTGAGGGGGTGCCTGTAATCCAGCTACTTGGGAGGCTGAGGCCGGAGAATCACTTGAACCTGGGAGGCGGAGGTTGCATTGAGCCAAGATCACGCCATTGCACTCCAGTCTAGATGACATGAGCAGAACTCTGTCTCAAACAAACAAACAAATTTTACCAGAGTTTAATTGATATAAACAAGAGTTATGTTTGGTATATAGCAACATTGCTTCATTTATAGTTGCAGTTTTCAAGAACCTGTTTTTTACATTAAGTGAGAACTTACTGTACATCTGTGTATGTGTGATATGGATTTTTCTGGTAAAAATAGTATAACTATTTAATGTTTACAATGTAATGATATCCACATATTTTGTAATAATTTGATATGCATATATTTTATTCTAAAATATAGTCAAGTTGATCACATCTATTACCTACATAGATAACCATTTTTTTTGGTAATAAAAACACTTAAGGCCTACTGTTGTAGCAAATTGTAAGCATACATTATAGTATTACTAACTATAAACACAATGCTATTTTGCTAATCTAATGCTATTGTACATTAGATTTCTCAGACTTACTCAACTTATAACTAAAAATTTGTACTCTTTGAACAACATCTCCTCGTGGTCCCACCCCTAGGCACCAACAACCACCATTCTATTTTTTGCTTTTATGAGTTTACATTTTTAGATTCCCCATCTAAGTGAGAAGCAGCAGCAGTTTCTTTGTCTGTGTTTGGCTGATTTAATTTAGCATGATGTCCTCCAGATCTATCCATGTTGTAAATGGTTAGATTTCCTTTTCTTTTATGGCTGAATAGTATTCTACTGTATGTGTGTGTATATATATATGTGTGTGTGTATATGTATACCCCCCCCATATTTTGGCTATTGTAAATTGCTACAGTGAACATGGGGCTGAAGATATTTCTTCAAGGTGCTAATTTCCTTTGGTAGTATACCCAGAAGTGGTATTGCTGGATTATATGATATTTCCATTTTTATTTTTTACTGTTTTTTTGTTTTTTTTTTTTTGAGTCAGACTCTTGCTCTGTTGCCCAGGCTGGAGTGCAGTGGGGTGATCTCGGCTTACTGCAACCTCTGCCTCCCGGGTTCACGCCATTCTCCTGCCTCAGCCTCCCGGGCTACAGGCGCCCACCACCATGCCCAGCTAATTTTTTTTTTTTTTTTGGTAGAGACAGGGTTTTACCATGTTAGCCAGGACGGTCTCGATCTCCTGACCTCATGATCTGCCCATCTCAGCCTCCCGAAGTGCTGGGATTACAGGTGTGAGCCACTATGCCTGTCCTTTGTACTGTTTTTTATGATGACTTTATCAATTTACATCTCACCAGCAGCATATAGCACTTACCTTGTATGTATGTCTTCTTTGGGGGAAAAAAATCTAACCTTTTGCCTATTTTTGAATGGCTTATCATCATCATCGTTTTGCTTTGAATTGTAAAAGTTTCTTATACATTTTGGATATAGATATTAACTTTTTTTTTTTTTTTTTGAGATGGAGTTTCGCTCTTGTTTCCCAGGCTGGAGTGCAGTGGTGCGATCTCAGCTCACTGCAGCCTCCGCCTCCTGGGATCAAGTGATTTTTCTGCCTCAGCCTCCCAAATAGCTGAGATTACAGGCATGCCCCACAATGCCTGGCTAATTTTGTATTTTTAATAGAGATGGGGTTTCTTCATGTTGGTCAGGCTGGTCTCAAACTTCTGACCTCAGGTGATCTGCCTGCCTTGGCCTCCCAAATTTTTTATCAGATATATCGCTTGCAAATATTTATGTCCTGTAGGGTTTTTAGAAATTTTGTTTTCTTTTTCTTTGCTGTGCAGAAGCAGTTTACTTTGATACAGTCCCACTTGTGTTTTCTTTTGTTGCTATGCTTTTGATGGCATATCAAAAAAGTTATTGCCAAGGCCAGTATCAACAGGGCTTTTCCATATGTGTTCTTCAGGAGTTCTAAGGTTTTTTATCTTACATTTAAATGTTTCATTTTGAGTTAATTTTGGGGTATAGTGTAAGAAAATGATCTACTTTTATTCTTTTGCTTGTGGATATCCAGTTTTTCTGGCACCATGTATTGACAAGAGTATAATTTCTGCATCGTATATTCTTGGTTCCCTTGCCAAAATTAGTTGACCTTGTATGCATGGATTTGTTTCTGGACTGTGTATTCTGTTCCCTTGGTTTTTATATCTGTATTTATGCACATACCATACTCTTTTGCTTACTATAACCTTTAAATAAAGTTTAAAATTAGAAGGTATGATGACCCTAGCTTTGTTCTTTCTCAAGATGGCTCAGGTTATTTACAGTTGTTTAAGGTTACACTTAAGTTTTACAATTGTGTTTACTATTACTGTGAAAAAGGCCACTAAAATTTGGTAGGGATCCATTTGAATCTACAAATCACTTTCGATAATATACTTTGACAGTATCTGTTATCCTAATGGAATATGTTTTTATTGATTTGTGTCTGCTTCAATTTTGTCATTATTGTATTTAGTGTCTAAATTTATTGTTACAAACTAGATTTTATATCTTGTATTTAGTGTATAAATTTTTTATTTCATTGGTTAAATTTATTTGAATTAATTTCTTTTTATAGTATTGCAAATTGAATTTTTTCTTTTTTTGGAAATTTTGTTACTTTATGGACATGAAACAAATATTTGTATGTTGGGCCAGGTATATTGTTCATTTTTGTAATTCCAGCACTTTTAGAGGCCAAGGCATGTGGATCACTTGAGCACAGGAGTTTGAGATGAGCCTGGGCCTTGTAGTGAGACCCTGCCTCATAAACACAAACCAAAAAACTATCCACAAATATTTATGTGTTGATTATGTATCCTTGTACCTTCATGAATGCCTTTATTCAGTTTTTGTTATTCTACTCTAGGATTTCATGTATGTGCATGATTGTATTATCTACAAACAGTAACATTTTTACTTCTTTTGAAAGCAGGAGGGCCTTGTTCTCCTTTTCCTTGCCTAATTGTTCTGATACAAACTTTTGATAATATGTTAAGATAGAAGCTGTGGTCCTGGAAGCATGCTTATAGATCTGGGCCTCAGCTGTGGTCCCTGAAGCAACCCTGTGTCTGTATATTTTAAGGATTTAACAATGATTTACAGTTTCTGTGATCTATTTTTTTGGCAGGTAAACATCTCCTTTTGTTGGGTCCCCAGGTTGATGAGATTACCTCTGGGTTTGCAGAGAAGGGTTGTAGCTGGGTCACAAGGGTGATGCTGGGTCTGCTGTGCATTCTGTGTTTGATGGTTGTGTTGCCAGAGAGTTGGACAGTTATGGATTCTTTCTGGGCCCTGGAAAGATTAGATTTCCTTGAGGACATTAATCTATATGGCAGGCAGTAGGCTAAGGTTTTGAAGTTTGTCTGCATATTATGGCCCAAATACCAGGTGTATGAATGGGTTTGGCTTTTGCTGACTACCTGGTAACAGTTTTTACAGGTCTCTCTGTGGGCCTCTGAGTGTGTACGAATGGCCACAGACTGTGACTACATATGGCTAGAACTGAGTCACAGGGCTGCTTCAGGGACCACAGCTGAGGCCAGGATCTGCAGGCCTGCCTCCAGGGCCATGGCTGGCTGTGTCTTCCTGCAGGTCTCTTGATGGGAAGGACCACCTCTGGACTATAGCTGAGATTGAATTTGAGAGAGGTTACAGAACTGCTTTGGAATCCTCAGTAAGACCAAGCTCTGTGCATCATTTCCTTGTCTGTAGCCATGTCTATGGGCTCTGGAGTTGGCCACCTGGTGAGGGCCTGCTTTTTCCTAATAAACCCCCTTGATCTTTGACTCCACTGGGGTGTCACAACCCTAACTACAGGCAAGCAATTTTCTACTTAGGTTTTCTAGGAGTTTACTACATAAAATATCTTATATAAGTGGAACCTCATAAACTGTCACTTCGTTAGTGTTTTATTTCACTTAAAATAAGGGCTTTAAGATTTATCCATATTGTGGCATCTGACAAGATTATCTTCATTTGTGTCTAAATAATTTTTTATTGTATGTGTAAGCCACATCCTTTTAAATTATTCAGCTGTTGAAGGATGTTTGAGTGTTTTCCTGTTTTGGCTTTTGTAAATAATGTGGTTTGGATCTGTGTCCCCATTCAAATCTCACATCAAGTTGTAAGCCCTAATATAGGTGGGCCCGATGGGAGGTGATTGGATTATAGGGTTGGCTTCTCATGAATCGTTGGTAGCACCATCCACTTTGGTACTGTCTTTGCCATAGTGAATGATTACTCCTGAGATATCATTTTCTTTTTATTTTTGATAGCTTATCCATTGCAGTTCAATCTAAAAGTGAAATTTCTACAGAAACATGAACTATTTTAACAAAGAAAAAAATCCCTCATTCAAACTTCTTTGTAGTGGTTATGGCTTTGCAGCATTTAGAAAACTATGCTATCAACAAGCTTTGCTTTATGAACTGAGATGCACAAAATCTAGAAAGCAGATGAAAGTGAATTATTTCTTCAACATTTTAGTAAAACTTCTGGTAATCAAAGCAAATATGGCACATAACAACTCAAGCATAAATCAAGATGGAGAGCCTGCAAAGTTTGATTTCTTAAATTTTCCAAAAAGCTATCATTGCAACATGTAGGATTTCTCCCCTATTTTAACCTTACCAGTTTCAAAGGAAAGTAAAGGGAGTAGATTACATGTAGACAGCATGTGTGCAAGTGCACACACACGCAGGGTGGCAGGTAGAGTGTCTAATTCCTTCTTCCCACCACCCAAGTCTCACTTCACAGAAATCATTAGGTAAAGGAAAGCCAATGAAGAGTTCTGCAGTTTTCCCTAATAACTAAAAAGATCTCATTTTCTAAAAGCACCTTTTTCCACACTCTTTCTTGCTTCTGCTCCTACTGTGTGAGATGACTCACTCTTGTTTTGCTTCCTACCATGATTGGAAGCTTTTTGGGGCCTCCTGAGAAACAGAAGCTGCTATGCTTCCTGTACAGCCTGCAGATCCGTGAGCCAATTAAACCTCTTTTTTTTTTTTTTTTTGAGACGGAGTCTGGCTCTGTCGCCCAGGCTGGAGTGCAGTGGCCGGATCTCAGCTCACTGCAAGCTCCGCCTCCCGAGTTCACGCCATTCTCCTGCCTCAGCCTCCCGAGTAGCTGGAACTACAGGCGCCCGCCACCTCGCTCGGCTAGTTTTTTAGTTTTTTGTATTTTTTAGTAGAGACGGGGTTTCACCGTGTTAGCCAGGATGGTCTCGATCTCCTGACCTCGTGATCCGCCAACCTCAGCCTCCCAAAGTGCTGGGATTACAGGCTTGAGCCACCGCGCCCAGCCTAAACCTCTTTTTAAAAATAAGTTATCCAGTGTCAGGTATTTATAGCAATACGAGGATAAACTAATACATATTGTGAATATTGTTGCAATAATATGGATGTGCAAATATTTCTTTCAGATATACTTTGGATATTTTGAATAGGTGCCCAGGAGTAGAATTACTGGCTCATATAATAACTTCATTTTTAGTTTTTGGAGGAACCTCCATACATTTTTTTCAGGTGGTTGCATTACTTTTTCCCCACCAACAGTGCACAAGAGTTTCAGTTTCTCTACATTAATTACAACATTTTTCTTTGCTTGATATTGGCCATCCTAATTAATGAACAATAATAACCTATTGTGTTTTTGCCTTACATTATTCTAAAAATTAGAAATTTTCTCAATAATTGTTGTATGTATTTAACCTTTGGAGGAACATTTTCATCTGTTGTCTATTTGTTAATCATGTTACTTATTCTTTGTTGATTTTTTGGAATTGTTTATTCTGAAATGTTAACTTTTGTCAAATACATAATTTTTAATTTTTTGCTTTTGTGCTTCTTACATGGGACTCTTACTAAGTGTTTATGTTAATGTGTGGAGATAAATTTAATGTAGTCTCATTTTTCTGTGGTTTTAAATTTGTTGCTCATGTGTTTGATGTTATAGGTAAGTTATTCCTGTATTTTCTTCTAAAAATTGTAGAGTTATAATTCTTACATTTCTTTTTTTTTTTTTTGAGACGGAGTCTCGCTCTGTCGCCCAGGCTGG
>NW_012114677.1:2822260-2825023 GCF_000951035.1 Colobus angolensis palliatus
CAACATGGCGAAACCCCGTCTCTACTAAAAATACAAAAATTAGCTAGACGTGTTGGCACACGCCTCTAATCCCAGCCACTCAGGAGGCTGAGGCAGGAGAATCACCTCAACCTGGGAGGTGGAGGTTGCAGTGAGCCAAGATCACTCCATTGCATTCCAGCCTGGGCAACAAGAGCAAAAGTCCATCTCAGAAAAAAAAAAGTTAAGTTTCATATATTTTTGGATTTGGCAATTTTGCTTCTGCTCTTGATTTCTAGTTTTTGTTTTGTTTTGAGACAGTCTTGCTCTGTCGCCCAGGCTGGAGTGCAGTGGCAGCATTTTGGCTGGGAGTAGCTGGGACTACAGGCATCTGCCACCACGCCTGGCTAATTTTTTGTATTTTTAGTAGAAGTAGGGTTTCACCGTGCTAGCCAGGATGGTCTTGATCTCCTGACCTGGTGATTCACCCGCCTTGGCCTCCCAAAGTGCTGGGATTACAGGCGTGAGCCACTGAGCCCTGCTGATTTCTAGTTTTATTCCATGTGGTCTGAAAGGATGTATTGTATAATTCAATCTTTAATGCATACCAGGCTTAATACCTTGATGACAAATAATCTGTACAACAGTTCATGACCCAAGTTTACCTGTATAACAAACCTGCACATGTACCCCCATCCTAAAATAAAGTTTTTAAAAAAAAGTTGTTTTGCATTCTAGCAGGTTGTCCATTAAACAACTACTCATTTTCTTCTCCACTTAACCCCTGTCACAGTTTAGTCTGTTTCTAAGCGTTTAACTACTTTAGATATCTTACATAAGTGGAATTATATAGTACTTGTCTTCTTGTTCCTGGCTTCCTCCACATAAATAAAGTCTTAAAAATGTATCCTTATTGTGGATATAGAAAAACTTCTGCTTTTAAGAAGCTGAATAGTAATTATCTGTATATTCAAAATTGTCTTCATTTATTTATTAAGAAAATTTTTTTCACTTTTGTAGATAATGCTACAATGAGTATGGATGTGTAAGTTACTCTTTGATAATACACGCAAGGGATTATTTACATGCTCTATTCTGTTCACTGGCATTGTCTTTTTTGAATCTAGTTATAAACTATTTCAATAACTATAGCTTCATAATAAGTTTTTTTATTTTTTTGAGGCGGTTTTTTTTTTTTTTGAGGCGGAGTCTCGCTCTGTCGCCCGGACTGGAGTGCAGTGGCTGGATCTCAGCTCACTGCAAGCTCCGCCTCCCGGGTTCACGCCATTCTCCTGCCTCAGCCTCCCGTGTAGCTGGGACTACAGGCGCCCACCACCTCGCCCGGCTAGTTTTTGTATTTTTTTAGTAGAGACGGGGTTTCACCGTGCCAGCCAGGATGGTCTCGATCTCCTGACCTCGTGATCCGCCCGTCTCGGCCTCCCAAAGTGCTGGGATTACAGGCTTGAGCCACCGCGCCCGGCCCATAATAAGTTTTTAAAGTCATGATGTATGATGCTTCTGATGTTTCTCTTTTTGACAATTGTTGAGCACTTCTGGTCTCTTGAATTCTGATAAAATTTTAGGATTGCTTCTTTGTAATTTAAAGTATACCACCATTTCCTTCAGTAGTCTTAGGGGAGACAAAACTCATCTTCGCACAGAGGAAGAAGCATAGAATTGGGAGTTCCTGCTGGTTGCACCATGCCTAAGCAATATGGTGAAATCCCATCTCTACCAAAAAATAGAAAAATATTAGCCGGGCATGGTGGCATGCACCTGTAGTTCCAGCTACTTGGAGGCTGAGGCAGGAGGATCGCTTGAACCCTGGGAGGTCGAGTCTGGCATGAGCTGAGATTGTGCCACTGTACTCTATCCTGGGTGACAAAGTGAGACATTGTCTCAAAAATACATAAAGATATCACAGCAGCCTTAGTTGGAGGGAGACTGTGGGTCTATGGAGAGGTTAAAATTTTGCACAGAAGCTGTCACACTGTGAATCGTCTTGTGATTCTAGGTATCCTTCAAGGGTGAGAGGAGACTGAGGACTCAAAGGGAAGGAGTTCTGACCCCTTTTGCTATAAAGTGATTTCTGCACATTTACACACATGCACGCTAGGCAATGGTGTGGCCACACTTCTCTCATGACAAAGCTTCATTCTCAGGAATTGTGCTGAGGGCACCTCTGCTTCTAGAGTTTTCCAATAATAGGAAACATAAGTTAAGTGCCCAGAAGACTCGGGTTCTTTCTGCCTCTCAGATCTTGAATCTGCACCGGTAACCTGTTTCCTCCAGTAGCCTAGGCTTCTGGATCACCTGACCATCTTATCTGCCTGCACGCACACATTTATAAGTCAGAGCTGCCCTGCTGGGTCCAGTACCTATAGCAGTAACCAGTCCTTTCTCCAACTGTGCACTGACCCTCACTCATGGGTTCTTGATAACATCTTTTCTTATTCTGCATTTTTTCCCTCACAAACACTCTTTCCTGTGAACATAGTATGCCCCAGGTCACCCTACAGGTGCCTAAATCCAGGCCCTGTTGGAAATCAGATGTCCGTGAGTTCAAGGCAAAATTGTTGGATGTGGTTATTGCAAATATAAATGTAAAACAGAAACAGACTTAATCCTCCAGCTGGAAAAAAGGAAACATATTTACTCCTTCCTTTTCTTAAAATATTTGACTTATAAAACTTTTATATGTAAATTATTTCTCTGCCTTTTATCTTTTTTGATGTTTTTTGTTTGTTTCTTCTTTTTTTTTTTTGAGACAGAGTCTTACTCTGTGACCCAGGCTGGAGTGCAGTG
>NW_012114677.1:2829873-2832452 GCF_000951035.1 Colobus angolensis palliatus
TGTTAGCCAGGATGGTTTCGATCTCCTGATCTCGTGATCCGCCCGTCTCGGCCTCCCAAAGTGCTAGGATTACAGGCTTGAGCCACTGCGCCCGGCCTATTTTTTATTATTTTCTTTATTATCCTGACATTGAGATTATTCTTTTTCAAGTTATTTAAGAATTAAAGTTACAGTGTTTGAGATCTTGTTTCATATAAAAATATATTACTATAAAATTCTCTGTTAGAATTGCTGTTTTTACATTATACTTTTGATATGTCCTGTTTCTGTTTTCATTTGTCTCAAGATACTTTTTGATTTTTCTTTTCTTTCTCTTCTTTGACCCATCGGTTGTTCAGAAACATGTCTAATATATACATATTTGTAAGATTTTCAATGTTCACTCTGCTATTGGTTTCTCATTTATAAAACTGTAGTTTTAAAAACTTGATATGATTTCAAGCTGGGCTCGGTGGCTCACGCCTGTAATCCCAGCACTTTGGGAGGCTGAGGTGGGTGGATCACGAGGTCAGGAGATCAAGACCATCCTGGCTAACAAGGTGAAACCCCCGTCTCTACTAAAAATACCAAAAAAATTAGCCGGACGAGGTGGCGGGCGCCTGTGGTCCCAGCTACTTGGGAGGCTGAGGCAGGAGAATGGCGTGAACCTGGGAGGCGGAGCTTGCAGTGAGCTGAGATCAAGCCACTGCACTCCAGCCTGGGTGACAGAGCAAGACTCCGTCTCAAAAAAACTAAAACTAAAAATACAAAAATTAGCCAGGTGTGGTGGCACACGCCTGTGGTCCCAGCTACTTGGGAGGCTGAGGCAGGAGAATGGCGTGAACCTGGGAGGCGGAGCTTGCAGTGAGTTGAGATCATGCCACTGCACTCCAGCCTGGGTGACAGAGCAAGACTCCGTCTCAAAAAAACTAAAAAAACACAAATAACTTGATATGATTTCAGTCTCTGAAAAAATAAAAAGACTTGTATGTCTTTGTTGTGGACCAGATTTATGATGTATCCTAGAGAATGTTCCATGTGTGTTTGAGAAGAATATAAATTATTCTTTTGGATGAAATGTTCTATATATGTCTTTTTGGTGCAGTTGTTTTATAGTGCTATGCAAGTAATCGTTTTCTTACTAAATTTCTGTCTGAATGATGTATTAAGTAGGGCAATATAGTCCCCTACTACTGTGTTTTTCTGTTTCTCCAGTTCTTTTAATATATGTTTATATATTTATGTGCTCCAATGTTGGGTGCATATATACTTATAGCGTTTTGACAGATCAACTAGTTATCATTATATAGTGACCTTCTTTGTCTCTTCTTACAGTTTTTGTCTTGAAATCTATTTTGTCTGATGTAAATATAGCCTCTCCTACACTGTTTTCGTTATTACTGGCATGGAATTTTTTTTCATCCTTGAACCACTAACCTATGTATTTCCTTACATCTAAAGTAAGTCGCTTGTGCACAGCATGTTGTTGATTTTTTAAATCTATTCAGACATTTCATGAGTATTTTAGTTTATTTTTTGCATCAATAACAATATCCTACAATCAGTAATTGATAAAGAATAGAAGTTTACTTAGCTCACAATCTCGGATGCTGAGAAGTCCAAGAGCATGTCATTTCCATCTGATGACAATCATATTTCCACATCACAATATGACCAAAGTGTTGAGTCTGATGGAAGGTGTACACCAGAGCTCACTTTTATGATAGATCCACTCCTGATGACTAACCCACTCGCAGAATAATGATACTGATCCTCTCATGACCTTATAACTTCTTAAAGGCCTCACTTATTAATTTTCTCACAACGGCAGTTACATTTTAACATGAATTTTGGAGGGGAAACTCAAACCATAGCAGTGTGATTTTATTGGATAACTAAATTTTTTTATATTTAAAGGAATTACTGATTGATAAGAACTTATTACTATCATTTTGTTCATTGTTTTCTGACCATTTAGTAGTTTCTGTTTCTCAGTTCTTTCATGCTGACCTTCCTTATATGGTTTTGAGTTTGTTTCGTTTTTCTTGTTATATGCTTTGGTTTCTTTTGTGTGTGTATCTTCAACATTTTTTTTTTCATAATTTCCAAGAGACATAAAATATCTCATAGTTTAAAAAGTCTAGCTTAAGGTAACAATCTAACTTCTTTACCCACATAGGACCTTACTTTGTTTCCCAGGATGTCGTGCAGTGGTGGATTCACAGCTCAGTGCAGCCTCAAACTCCCAAATATCAAGCAATTTTCCCATCTCAGCCACCCGCGTAGCTGGGATTAGAAGCACATGCCACCATGTCCAACCAATTTTTTTGGTATTTTTTGTAGAGACAGGGTTTTGCCATGTTGCTCAGGTTGGTCTTGAACTTCTGGGCTCAAGAAATTTACCTGCCTTGGCCTCCCAAAGTGCTAGGTTTACAGGCATGCATTATCAGGCCCAACTACTTATTTTTTCAAAAAGAATAAATAGCTTTCTGAAATCTTTATTTTATTTTATTCATGTATTTGTTTTAGAGACAGGGTCCTGCTATATTGACCAGGCTGGTTTTGAACTCCTGGCCTCAAGCAAAAGTTAACTTCTAGGT
>NW_012114677.1:2833182-2837816 GCF_000951035.1 Colobus angolensis palliatus
CCGCTCGTACGGGGCAAAGCCACACACCTCCCGAATCATGTCCCGCACGAACTTGGTGTGTTTCGTCAGACGCCCGCGGCGGCGGCTGTGCCTGGGCTTGCTCACGTTCTTGGTCACCTTGTGGCCCTTGTTGAGGCCCACGGCCATAGGGTAGCGTAGAGCCATGGCTACTGCTCTCCAATGGCGGCCGTGGCGGAAGGGCGTTCCTGGAGTATTTTTAGTTTCCTTTCATGCTGTTATGTTTGCTTGATCCTTCATAACTTGTGAAGACTTGTTTTGATGTTCTTGCATCTGAAGGAGTAAATACCTGTTTCAGTCATTATAGACTAGTTTGAGGAGGTAAATATCTTCTCTTATTGGATTTCTGGGCTGATGAGATTTCCACTGAGGTTGCAATACAGTGCTTTGGAATCCGGTCACATAACTACTACTGGGTTTGCAGTGAAATTCCTGCTTGCAGACCTGTAATCAGGGCATCAGACAGTTCTGGATTCTGTTTTTTGAGTAGACTGAACTTTCTTCAAGATGTTGATCAATATGACTGGCACTGAGGAAAAAAACCCTCCAGTTATATCTGCAGATTAAGGTGCTGATACAATCAGTGTGAGCAGATGTGGCTCCTGCTGTGTCGCCCTTGCGAGGTGTTTGGAAATGCTCTGAGTCGATGGACAGGTTCCTAGATGAGCATTACTGACCCTTGATCACATCTGAGAGGGTTTGAAACTGATTCATAGGGCTGCTTCAGGATACATAACCGAGACCAAAGTCTTCAGGTCTGTTTCTGGGTTCATGGCATTTCTCCCTCTAAATTTGTAGGTGGGTAGGACTTCTTCCAGACTCTAGATGACAGACACCAGAGCTTGGTTATAGGACTGCTTCACAATTCACAGTGGGAATAAAGTCAGCCAGCATGCCTAAAGGAGCACATATACGTGTGTTTTTTGGCAGGTCCCAGGTTAGGAAAAACTTCTTCTGGACTTGGTTGCATGGACTTGGAGCCAGGTTATAGTGCCACGTCAAGATCCACTGTCAAATAATTATTGGCAAGCCTACATCCAGGGGCACAGATGGATGTTTCTGTCTGTGAGTATCTGGGCAGGATTTCTTCCACACCATGACTGACATGTGCAAAGGGTGGATTTGGGGCTAATTCACAGATCACAGATAAAACCAGCTTCTAAAGGCCTTTCACCTGAGGCATAGGACATTATAAATTCTCCTAGGTGTCTTCGCAGAAGGTGCTAGTGGCAGGAACAAAACCAAATGGTCTACAGCTAAGTCTACAATGAAAATTGGACATATTTTTTTCTGTAGCTGGGACCATGATGGGCAAGCATGCCACTCAAGCAAGGGCATGTCTTTTCAATACAGCCCTCCTCAGTCTTGGGTTCACAACCCTTGACATGGATTCCAAAGCTCCCATAAATTTCCTTTTTCAGGACATAACTGCTGCTGCTTTTTTTCTTTTTTCTTTTGGCAGAATTTTTTTATTCTTGTTGCCCAGGCTGGAGTGCAATGGTGCCATCTCAGCTTACTGCAACCTCTGCCTCCTGGGTTCAAACAATTCTCCTGCCTCAGCCTCCCGAGTAGGTGGGATTACAGGCATGCACTACCACACCGGCTAATTTTTTGGTTTTGTAGTTTTAGTAGAGATGGTCAGGCTGGTCTTGAACTCCTGACTTCGTGATCCACCTGCCTCAGCCTTCCAAAGTGCTGGGATTACAGGTGTGAGCCACTGTGACCATCCATTTTTTTTTTTTAACTGCTGTACATTGCATGTCAAAGATTCAAAATGCTGGATCTTCATAAGTACATAGTTACAGTTGAAAACTGTAGTTGTTTAAAGGATTGTTTTTATGCTACATCTACATCTATATTATATTCTGTATTTTATAGGTCAGAAATTTTTATTCTTCAAACTATTTTGCTGGAGAGTCTTTTTTCATGTAGGTTCTCCTCAATTATTTCCTTTTGTTGTTTTTAATCTTCATATTTCTATGGTAATTTTCAACTCTGTACCTTTTATGACCATGTGGCGTTTAATTCAAATAAAAATCATTGGGTTTCACTTGGAGCAATTTAAAATATATGTATAATTCAGACATTTCTATAGCCTATAAAAGTTATCTATGTGGTGTTTGCCTGTGTAAATAATGCCCCTACCTGGTGTATAAATTTTTTTTTTGGTGGTCATCACTGTTTTCTTTTATAGGTGAGTAGTCAAGGAAACAGTAAAAAATTACCACCTATTTATTGTTTGATTATATGTTATTCTGTGAGAGAAACATTTTTTATTTGAAGGTGATTTTTCAAAAATATAACCTTTTTAGGTAGATATAAATATTTAGTTGTGATTAAAAACATAACATTGCTTAAAGGTTTTCAAGTGTACAGTCTAGTGGAGTTAAGTACATTTACATTATTTCAAAATGGATCTCTAGATTAATTTTATCAAAGTAAAGTTTAATACTCTATAGACAATAAACTGCCATTTTTTTCTCTTCAGCTCCTGACAAACACCATTTTACTATTTCTATAATTTTGACTGATTTTTATATTCTTATTGGTGTAATTATATAATGGTTTTTTTTTTTTTTTTTGAGATGGAATCTCGTTCTGTTGCCCAGGCTTGAGTGCAGTGGGGTGATCTCGGCTCACTGCAAACTCCGCCTCCCGGGTTCATGCCATTCTCCTGCCTCAGCCTCCCTAGTAGCTGGGACTACAGGCACCTGCCACCATGCCCTGCTAATTTTTTTTTTTGTATCTTTAGTAGAGATGGTGTTTCACCATGTTAGCCAGGATGGTCTCGATCTTCTGACCTCGTGATCCGCCCTCCTTGGCCTCCCAAAATGCTGGGATTACAGGCGTGAACCTCTGTGCCAGGCCCCCATGTCTGTTTTTTTTTCACTATCTTATTTTACTTCAGATAATGTTCTTAGGCTTTGTTTTTGTAAGATTGTCCTGTGTGGGAAACGCGTGAGGGGAGAAGAAAAGACACACACACACACACACACACACAATACCTTTAAGGGTAAACAACCTTTATCCCATGTAAATGACAATGAAGATATATAAGCAAATGATATAATAAACAAATTGCAATGGGAAGGGGAGAAGAAAAAGGAGATACATATATTTACTTTACTAGACTATGGAGGATTCACCACCGGACCAGGAAGCAATAGCCTGGGCTCCAGAGTCAGGCACCATACTCAGACTATGGAAGATTCACCACCAGACCAGGAAGCAACAGCTTGGGCTCCAGAGTTCGCCACCCATCCGGGCACAGATGAAGAGAGGTCTCATTTGCTTCGGCGTGGTCTGGGACCCTAGCTCTTTTTGTAATGAGTTGTTCGGCATGAGGCCCAGTCAGGGCCCTTTGTGACTGGACTCAAGGAACACAAAAAAGTCAATTTGTTTTTGCAATTGTCTATTGTTTTTCAATAACTAACACATAGGAATAGATTGAAGTAGAAATTTCTTTGAAACAGTGCTGGATGAACATCTCAAGGGGCTCACATAACCCATTCTGGGATTTGGTGACCATTGTTTATGTCATGTTCAGTTGAGTTCAGATTTAATATTTAACTTTTCCTCCACAAAGATGTGTCAGAATATCTGTTTTAAAATAAATATTGTATGTATATGTTACATTTAAAACTGATATTGATCTCTAAGGGGACATTTGTGTTGCTTACAGGAATTGTCTTCTGTAAATAATAATTACCATGCATGTGTAAATATGTATTTAAAGTCCTGCCTTGAATATTTTTGGAATATTTTGGATACAGTGATGTGGTACCATGTGTATGTCTATATTGTTTTTAAGTTGTATACTTATTTTGTTTGTGTGTAACAATGGTGGTTTTACCCTGCCTATGTGAGTAGTCATTGAAATTCTCCTAATTTTACCTTCTATTTATTTGTAAATCTATATTTGTGTGTGTGTGAGAAACACTTTTGTGATTTGAAGATAATTTCCAAAACTCATACCTCTATCTCTTTTAGATATTTTTGTTTTCAAAAATGTATAACATTTGAAATTTTATATATTTTTAAATATTCATCTTAGTCACATTAAGTTTTATGCACTATATTTTAGAATGTTTATCTTGCAAAGCTAACACTCAATATATCTTAACTATGTACTTTTTCTATTTTCTCGCCCGTTACACAATTCTATTTTTTATTTTTAAAGTCAAACTGCTTTAGATATCTCATATAAGTTGATTCAATTTCTGTCTCTTCATGACTTTTTGTTGTATAATGTCATCAAGATTTATCTTTATTGTACTTGTTTGAATATTTTTTGCTTTTTACAAACTGAGTAATATTTCATTATTTTAATAATTGAAATTATATTTATCAATTTAGTGAGAGAAATCTGCATTGCTTTTATTTGCTTTCAGGAACAATGCTGCAGTAATTATGAGTGTCTAAATTACTCTTCATGTGACCATGTGTGAGAGTTCATATTTTTTTGCCAGATTTTATTTAGTTGATCTAGCTGTTCAGCTTTATACCCATCCCAAATTGTTTTAATTCTTTAGATTTGCATGTGTTTTGAAATCAGGAGCTGTGAAGCCTCTGAGATTGCTTCTGTTTTTGAAGATTGTTGGGTACTTCACTGTTCC
>NW_012114677.1:2838400-2843951 GCF_000951035.1 Colobus angolensis palliatus
CGCCCAGCTAGTTTTTTGTATTTTTTTAGTAGAGACGGGGTTTCACCGCCTTAGCCAGGATGGTCTCCATCTCCTGACCTCGTGATCCGCCTGTCTTGACCTCCAAAAGTGCTGGGATCACAGGCTTGAGCTACCGCGCCTGGTGACCTCATTATTTCAAACTTTGAACAAGAGCATGCTTAAGTGTATGTTGTTTAAATTCTATAAGTATGTAAATTGTTTACTTTTCTTTATTTCTACTCTCATCCCAGTTTGGTCATTAAAAGTAATCTGTAAAATTTCAATTTTAAAAACTGTAAGACTTTTTTTGTGCCCTGACATGCAGTCTATCAAGGAGAATATTCTATGAGCTATTCAGAAGGGTGTGTATTTAGTTGTTGCTGAGCCGTGTTCTCTACAGTTCTGTTAGGAATAATTGTTTGATACTGCTTTCAAGTCTCCTGTTTCCTTGTGAATATTTTATCTCATTCCATTATTCCTTACAGAAACTGGGGTATTTAAATATCCTAGTATAATTATATTGCTCTCTTTGTCTTGCTTTAATTCTGTCAGTATTGACTTTGTATATTTGGAACTCAATGTGGGAGAGACACACACACATACTAACATGTGTACACATATTTGTCATTAGTTCCCAGTAAATGAACCTTTTTATTATTTTATTATTGTTTAATATCCTTCTTTCTTAGGACTTTTTGAAGTATATTTTACGAAATAGGACAGTTTTGACTTAAGATGTACTTTGTATTACATAATTTGGACCTCTTATTTGGTTATTTGCATGAAATATCTTTTCATTTTGCCTTTTTCAGTCTTTTTTAAATCATTACATCTCAAGTGACTCCTGCAGAAAAGCAAGTTGGATCTTGTGTTTTAATTTTTGCAATCAATCCCCTTATTTGGTGCATGTATTTTGAATGGAAACTTTATTTCATAAATATTTGAATAATTTGCTGAAATAGACTTACTCATCTTATTGTTTTACTGGATTATTTTATTTTTGTCCGTTATTTTCTTTTTCTGTTTTCCTTAGTGTCTTTTTTATTTTTGTATTGATACACCTTTACTTCTTATTTTTTGGTGTATCTATACAGATACTTTTTTTCTGGTATCTTGAGAATTACATAAAATTTGTTTAAGTTGAAATAATGTATTTTAAACTGGTAAAAACTTAACTGCAGTTGAATTTGAAAATTCTTCCTCATTACATCTGCCCTGAACTTCATTATTGATGTCAGTAATCATATTGTTGTTATACATTATTAACAGATGATGATGAACAGTTTATGATCATTTTTATGCTTTCCGCTTTACAATTTTAGAGGTTACAATGTTTTCTGTAATATGATAGTGGTACAGAACTTTGTGTATGTGCGTATCTTTTTCAGAGTTATGTATTTTCATATGATTATGTTTGGTTTTCTTGCATTATGTTATTTTCATGGGAAGATACTTT
Organism: Colobus angolensis palliatus; assembly: GCF_000951035.1. Taxonomy (NCBI): domain Eukaryota; kingdom Metazoa; phylum Chordata; class Mammalia; order Primates; family Cercopithecidae; genus Colobus; species Colobus angolensis. The sequence goes on from NW_012114677.1 coordinate 2,839,857, forward strand.
CTTGAGCATTGTTTTGGTAAGACGTGTTGTGCTAATGTACTTTTTCAGCATTTGGTTATCTTGAAAGGTCTTTATTCTTCATTTTTAGGACAGTTTTGTTGGTTATATGAAGACCACAGTTATAAGTGACACATCACTTTTATTTTGCAGCTCCTAAGATGCCCTTTTTGAGTTTGATTTTTGAAACTTTGCTTATATATGTGCTTTGCTGTAAATCTGTGTGTAACCTAGTTGAAGTTTGTTGAGCTTCTTCCTTTTCTACATGCTTTTTTTAACTTGAAAATTTCTCAGTCTTTATTTTGCATTTTTCACCTTCATGATTTGTTTTTTGTGTTTTTAATGTTTACATTGATGTTCTCATTTTTCTGATTACATTTTGTTGTATGTGTTTCCATTTAGCTTATTCAGCATTATTCGTTACATTTTAAAAATTTGTACATCTTTGTTTTTATGTTGTTTTCTGAAAAATTTTAAATTGTTTAATTAGACCATGTTCTAATATATTGTATACATTATAATATTTGCTTGTTATTTGAACATTAACAAAAAGCTGTTTATCACAACCTTTATAATGTTGCTTTGTCCTGACATAGTCTGAAGCCAGTTATCTTTGATACAGATTATGGGAACCTCTCATACATGTTGGAAGGATGTATCTTGTCTATAATTTTGTGTTTATTTTTTAGTTAAAAGGGTTTGTTCATGTTTCCTCTTAAGAGTCTTTAATCACTTGCTCTGTTGTCTGTATTTAGCACTTCAGTCTGCTCTTGAAACATGTACATTTGGTCTTAGCAGACCCAAGCTGTCCTTCCAAAGTATATCACCACCATTTCTTTCAGCAGTCTTTTGTTATTGGAGGCAGAAACCAGTTTTTGAAAGATCCCCAAAAGCCAGAAGAAGGATACGTGTCAGTATTTTTCTTCTCTTTTAAGTGAGAAGACAGGAGTTGACAGTTTACTTCTAATGGCACAGTGCTATACTGGGGAGGAGGAAGAACTGTGGTTGGTAAATGTAACAAACCTTCCTTCCTGTTCTGTGTGGCTCTTGGCATTGTGCTTACCTGAGGCATTGCATGTAACTCATTTGTAGATTTCACTAAAAGGCATTTTGATCAGTATATGTTTGTTACATGTGTATGTTTGTGAAGAAATTATGGCCTGTGGTATTTTGTTATGCCATCTTACTAATGTACTTTGTATAAGTTTACATATTAGATTTTTAAAGTATATTCACATGACTCTAGTAAGCAGGATAGTTTATTTTTCTTTCTTTCAGCTAAGTGTTCTCATTTCACCCAAGACTTTTTGCCAGTGCAGGAGATAGAAGATTCATTCCACAAACTTATATTGAGAAGATATGAGAAATGTGGACGTGAGAATTTACAATTAAGAAAAGGCTGTAAAAGGAAGGTGCAGAAAACAGGTTATAATGAATTTAGTCAATGCTTGTCAACTACCCAGAGCAAAATATTTCAGTGTAATGCACATGTCATAGTGTTTAGTAAATTTTCAAATTCAAACCCACATAAGACAAGACATACTGGAGAGAAACACTTTAAAGACTGTGGCAAGTCATCTCAGAAGTTCTCAGACCTAACTCAGCATAAAGGAATTCATGCTGGAGAGAAACCCTACACATGTGAAGAATGTGGCAAAGACTTTAAATGGTATTTAGTCTTTAATGAATATAAGATAATTCATACTAGAGAGAAACCCTTCATATGTGAAGAATGTGGCAACATCTTTACCACATTCTCAAACTTTGCTAAACATAAAGTTCACACTGAAGAGAAATCTTTCAAATATGAACAATGTGGCAAAGCCTTTAATAGGTCCTCAACCCTTACTAAGCATAAGAGAATTCATACTGAAGAGAAACCCTACAAATGTGAAGAATGTGAAAATGCTTTTAAGCAGTCATCAACCCTTACTAAGCATAAGAGAATTCATACTGAAGAGAAACCCTACAAATGTGAAGAATGTGAAAATGCTTTTAAGCAGTCATCAACCCTTACTAAGCATAAGAGAATTCATGCTGAAGAGAAACCCTTCACATGTGAAGAATGTGGCAAAATCATTACCTCATCCTCAAACGTTGCCAAACATAAGAAAATTCATACCAGAGAGAAACTCTACAAATGCCAGGAATGTGGCAAAGCCTTTAATAGGTCCACAACCCTTACTAAACATAAGAGAATTCATACTGGAGAGAAACCCTACACATGTGAAGAATGTGGCAAAGCCTTTAGTAGGTCCTCAGTTCTGAATGAACATAAGAGAATTCATACTGGAGAGAAGCCCTACAAATGTGAACAATGTGGGAAAGCCTTTAGACAATCCGCAACCCTTAATAAACATAACAGAATTCATACTGGAGAGAAACCCTACCCATGTGAAGAATGTGGAAAAGCCTTTAGTCGGTTCACTACCCTGAATGAACATAAGAGAATTCATACTGGAGAGAAGCCCCACAAATGTGAAGAGTGTGGCAAAGCCTTTATATGGTCCACAGACCTGAATAAACATAAGATAATTCATACTGGAGAGAAACCTTACAAATTTGAAGAGTGTGGCAAAGCCTTTGGATGGTCCGCATACCTGAGTAAACATAAGAAAATTCATACTGGAGAGAAACCTTATAAATGGGAAAAGTGTAGCAAAGCCTTTATATGTTCCAGAGCCCTGAATAAACATAAGACAATTCATACTGGAGAGAAACCTTACAAATGTGAAGAGTGTGGCAAAGCCTTTGGATGGTCCACATACCTGAGTAAACATAAGAAAATTCATACTGGACAGAAACCTTATAAATGCGAAGAGTGTGGCAAAGCCTTTAGACGTTCCAGAGTCCTGAATAAACGTAAGATAATTCATACTGGAGATAAAACCCCCAAATGTAAAGGATGTGGTAAAGCCTTTAAGCGGCCCTTATATCTTAATCAACATAATAAAATTTTTACTGGAGAGAAACTCTAGAAATATGAAGAATGTGGCAAAGCCTTTGAATGATCCACAAACCTGAATGAACATAAGAACATTTATACTGGAAATAAACTCTACAAATGTGAAAAATGTGGCAAAGCTTTTGGATGGTCCACAATCCTGAATGAAAATAAGAGAATTCATACTGGAGAAAAACCCTACAAATGTAAAGAATGTGGGAAAACCTTCAAACAGTCCTCATACCTGAATCAACATAAGAAAATTCATGCTGGAGTGCAACCTTACAAATGTGAAGAATGTGGCAAAGCTTTTGGATGGTCCACAACCCTGAATGAACATAAGAAAATTCATATGGGAGACAAACCCTACAAATGCAAAGAATGTGGGAAAGCCTATAAACAGCCCTCACCCATGAATAAACATGAGAAAATTCATGAATAGAGAGAACCCCTACAAATGTAAGGAATGTGGCAAATTCATTACATCATCCTCAAACTCTGCTAAACGTAAGAGAATTCATACTGGCAAGAAACCATACAAATATTTAGAATGTCATAAAACCTTTAATAGCTTCACAACCCTAATTAAACATAGGACGATTCATACTGGAGAGAAACCCTATACATGTGAACAATGTGGCAAAGCCGTTAGACAGTCCGGAAACCTTTATGTACACAGGAGAATTCATACTAGAGATAAAATCATACAAATGTAAAGGATGTGGAAAAGTCTTTATGCTGTACTCCAGCATTCTTAAACATGAGAACTTGTACCGTAGGAATGTCTTCCCAATATGAAGAATGTGGCAGTCTTTAAATGCTCCTCAATCCTTTCTAATCATAAGATAATTCATAATGGAGAGAAACTCTACAAATGTGAAAAATGTGGGAAAGCTTTTAACCATACCTCTCTGTTCTAAACATGATAAATGACATTGGTGAGAAGCCATATAAAAATTTAAAATGTGGCAAAGACTTCAAATTTTTTTTTTTTTTTTTTTTTTGAGATGGAGTCGCGCTGTCTCCCCCAGGCTGGAGTGCAGTGTCATGATCTCAGCTCACTGCAAGCTCCGCCTCCTGGGTTCATGCCATTCTCCTGCCTCAGCCTCCTGAGTAGCTGGGACTACAAGTGCCCACCACCACACCAGGCTAAT
>NW_012114677.1:2845055-2850380 GCF_000951035.1 Colobus angolensis palliatus
AAAAAAAAAAAAAAAAAATTCTGCATATGTAAGTTGAAAAGAAGTAGATTTTTGAAGACATTTCATTCAAAGTATTTTTTTTAACTTGAAAAAAGTACAGATTTTTTGAAAAGCAAATAATTCAAATCCAAAATTGTAGTATTTCAACTTTCTCATTTATGTGAAAGCATGTGATGAATTATTGCTGCATCAGAGATATTAGAAATTCCATTAGGTTGGCAATATTCATGAACTTTTACATGAAAGAGAAAGAACAGAAATGAAAGACGCCTGAGGAAAATCTAAGCAGTGAGGCTTTTTGTGGTTGACTTAGAGTGATATGCATGAGGTAGGTGTTCAGAGTAACATTTTGCATTATAGTGAGAATCTGAATTTTAGTAGTAAATTGTTTTACCAATTGTACATTTATGTAATAAATTAATAAAATGCTGTAAATTTTAAAATTCTCTTTTAAGATCATGTGTGAACTTAATTTTTTTTTCGAGACAGAGTCTCACTTATTGCCCAGGTTGGAGTGCAGTGGCATGATCTTGGCTCACTGCAACCTCCGCCTCCCAGGTTCAAGTGATTCTCTTGCCTCAGCCTTCTGAGTAGCTGGGATTACAGGCGTACACCACCACGCCCCGCTAATTTTTGTATTTTTAGTAGAGATGGGGTTTCAGCATATTAACCAGGCTGGTCTCGAGCTCTTGACCTTGTGATCCACCCACCTCAGTTTCCCAACGTGCTGGGATTGCAGGCATGAGCCATCGCACCCGGCCTTAGTTTTTAAAATAAAATTGTTAATGTGTAGAAGTTATTGTGCCTTGAATGATGTATTATGCCAGCAACTTTCACCTATCCCACCTTACTCAAGGGTGTAGGTAAGAGATGCTAACAATGTACTATCTGATAACATAGCTGAATGACATTTTTGTCTCTTTTTCCAATGGCTTTAAACAGCAAGTAAAATGAATATTGTTCCTATGTTGCATTTTTATTCTTATTTAAATTTTTTTTTTTTTTTTTTTTGAGACGGAGTCTTGCTCTGTCGCCCGGGCTGGAGTGCAGTGGCCGGATCTCAGCTCACTGCAAGCTCCGCCTCCCGGGTTCACGCCATTCTCCTGCCTCAGCCTCCCGTGTAGCTGGGACTACAGGCGCCCGCCACCGCGGCTGGCTAATTTTTGTATTTTTAGTAGAGACGGGGTTTCACCGTGTTAGCCAGGATGGTCTCGATCTCCTGACCTCGTGATCCGCCCGTCTCGGCCTCCCAAAGTGCTGGGATTACAGGCTTGAGCCACCGCGCCCGGCCTAAAATTTTTTTTTTTTTTTTTTGAGACGGAGTCTTGCTCTGTCGCCCAGGCTGGAGTGCAATGGCACGGTCTCCACTCACTGCAAGCTCCGCCTCCCGGGTTCACGCCATTCTCCTGCCTCAGCCTCCCGAGTAGCTGGGACTACAGGCGCCCGCCACCTCGCCCGGCTAGTTTTTTGTATTTTTTAGTAGAGACGGGGTTTCACCGTGTTAGCCAGGATGGTCTCGATCTCCTGACCTCGTGATCCGCCCGTCTCGGCCTCCCAAAGTGCTAGGATTACAGGCGTGAGCCACCGCGCCTGGCTTATTTAAATTTTTAAAAACTTTTTGTGGCTACATAAGTATATATTTATGGTGTATATGGGTTATTTTGATACAGGCATACGATATGTAATAATGATATTAGAGTAAATGAGTTATTCATCGTCTTAAGCTTTTTTTTTTTTTTTTGAGACAAAGTTTTGCTCTTGTTGCCCAGGCCAGAGTGCAGTGGCGCAATCTTGGCTCACTGCAATCTCCACCTCCCAGGTTCAAGCAATTGTCCTAAATCAGCCTCCCGAGTAGCTGGGATAACAGGCATGTGCCACCATGCCTGGCTAATTTTGTATTTTTAGTAGAGATGGGGTTTCTCCAGCATTTATCTTTTATATTACCTACAATCTAATTATACACTTCAATTATTTTCAAATGTACAATTTTTTCTACTACAGGTCATTTTATGATTGTAATAGTTATATCAGAATATAATTATAATTCATACATTCCTGAGTCCTGAATGGTTTTCAAAAACGTTTCCTATTTATCTTTGTGCCTTGATCTTTGTATCTTTGAACATGCATCATGTTCTGCAAACATACAGACTTCTAGTTTTAATTTACATGGAGTTAAATATATAAATGTTGTGCTCTAAAGATAAACCTTGGGTGTAAGAAAATTATGAAGCAAGCAATTGTGTTTGCATGAGAGTTTGTACCTATTTTCCAAAGAAAATAGCAATATTGGAACAAAGAAATTTCTATTAATACTGTGGATAATTTACTAGAAATCTAGAAACCTAAAACATGCTGAATTAAAATCTATATTTTCTTATTTTTATGTAATTACTGTAAAATCTAATGGATCATTGTTGAGAATTAAAAGTCCCTGTTTTTATGTGGTGCTCATGCTAGAGATATACTTTTCTTGTTTCTGATTCTTTTTTTAAAACTTCATAAAGTATGTGAGCTGGTCAGAAATTATAAGAATTTTTTTAAAAAAATTAGTGCACAGAAAATACTTTTTAGATATAATTTCACAATGTGTATAAAGTTATATTTTATTGGAACATTTCATTTTCCATATATATATATATTTTTGGAGACAGAGTCTCACTCGGTCGCCAGGCTGAAGTGCAATGGGACTATCTTGGCTCACTGCAGTCTCCACCTCCCAGGTTCAAGCGATTCTCCTGCCTCAGCCTCCCAAGTAGCTGGGACTACAAGTGCACACCACCATGCCCAGCTAATTTTTGTGGTTTTATCAGAGGCAGGGTTTCACCATGTTGGCCAGGATGGTCTTGATCTCTTGACCTCGTGATCCACCTACCTTGGCCTCCAAAAGTACTGGGATTACAGGCATCAGCCACTGTGCCTGGCCTGTTTTTATTTTCTAATTATCTTTAGTTTTCTGATGTCTTCATGTGTTTATCCCCAGCTATGTATGCTTCACTCCTCTTCTTTGTGTTATGTCTGCAGTTTTCCAGTGTTCTCTTCATGCCATGTAATTTCACTTGGACTTTCTAGGCTCTGATGAGAAGTTTGGAATTTTTAATGTAATAAATTGTTTTTAACTGGGGTGTTTGAGATTATAGCTTATCAATGCAACATTCAGATCACTTAATTGAGGTAAGAGTAATTCACTGTCCATATGTAAGATGATTAAGTGAGCATTGTTTTTCTGTTGAAGAAAAATTGTATGAGATTGGAACACAAAGTGTGTTAAATATAACATACCTTAATATATATTAAAGCATAAATATAAGTGAGTTGCATATTGTAAGCACCGTATGAAGAAACACATCAGAATTTTGAAATCTCTTAAAACATATCTTCAAAATAAAATTTTTAAGACTTAATGGTAGATGAAGAATTTTACATATAGTTTTCTACGACTTAGCAAAAACTTATTTTTTATGCTGAATCTTCTATTTTTGAGGGTAAATGTTAAGTGTTGGAAAAATATTAGAATGATCTGTGTAGATTCAAAATCTGCAGTGATCTTTTTTTGTTGAGATGCATATTACAATCTTGAGGAATTTGAGCTTTGTTTTAGAGGATGCAGTTCATGGGGTAGTTTTTATTTTCAGTCATCTAACTTTATCCAAGTTCTTGGTCACCTCTGAAAAAAATCTGGACATTATGGCAGTTATTTAATTCAAACATTCATTAATTACATTAATGTAATTCAGCATACATAAAGTCCTTGTTTCTTGTTTTCTTGAGAGAAACAATTCAGCCCAGAGACAATTAGTGAAGCAAGCAGGGAGTTTATTAAAGGAAAATAACACACCAAAGGAGGAGTGGATTGGCCCAGCTGGAAACAGCCTTGAGATTTACATGTTGCAATTTTTATTATCATAGACTTAAAAAAAAAATTCCCACCTCTGTCTTAAGTGTCTGCCTCTGTCTTTGTGGAGTTTCCTGCTTCCTAGTAAATCTTTTATCCTCACCGAGTTTCTGTCTAGGTCTATGAGATGCTTCCTTACTGTCAGTTGATGTACATGTGTGAGTTCCAGTGATCAATGAGTCTTAATGGCAGAACTGCTTATTACCACTACCCTAGGAAAATCATATAGTGGTCAAATCTGTACTTACTATGCCAGCGTATCTCTTAGGAAGTTTCCTTTTGCCCTTTTCCCCTTTTTATCAGCATATAGCCAGCTACATTCTGACAGTTTAATCACAGTACGAGCAATTACTGGGTGTCTTAAGGGGTGTTTCTGAGTATTCTTTCTTCATAGGTATTTCCTGTCCTCTCTGCTCAAATTTAGCATACATATTTTGGGTTGTCTTTGGAGCATGAGGTTTTTCTCCCCCAGGGGCTTTTTCTGCTCATGTCTAACTGACTAACATTCCCTCCTCAATAGATTGAGACTCTAAAATATTTGCGTCTAGGGGCACTGTGGGTCTCTGGTAACTACTTCCTGGTAATATGAGATAGAGAATTAATCAGTGTCTCATTCTCTTGCTCTTTGTCAGAAAAAGATTCCCCCCATGTTCTCCCAGAAGGTTAGATTTGCAGTGTGCAGAGGAAATGTGTAGGGATATGGCTGTCCAGATGGGGAAAATAGGTCGATATTCCTGTTGCAGGACCATTTTAAGTCTGAGAGTTTCTAGGTGATAGGAAAAAACCTGGTTACTAGATTTAGTGAGCAAGGCTCACAAAAGAAAGGAAGACAAAGGCTAGGGATCCCCCCAAAAAACAGGATGTCATGAGAATTGGAACCAGGTGGCATCCCAGGAGAACTAGCTCTCAGTGGCATGTTTCTGATGGTTAGAGGCCTGGTTTATAAAATCTCTAACATGGTCCTGGACTTTTCCTAATCTGTTAACCCAGAAACAGCATTTTTCTCCTAGCACAAGGCAGATTCTTTCCTGAGCTGCAGCTGGTGTGGCAAGACCTTTACAATTTCGAACTGCATCCACGAGATAATCAACTTGTTGCTGTCACTCTGTAACAGTCTGAGCAGTGGTTTCGATTTTGTGAGTCAGTTCCAGAGACATATTGTGGTAAGTTGAGGAGGCAATAATTATGTCAGCGATTCCTGTAGTGACACTTGAAATGCCAAACTCATTCAGGAAAAAAAAAAAAAGTAAAAAAAAATAAACTGTGGCCGGGCGCGGTGGCTCAAGCCTGTAATCCCAGCACTTTGGGAGGCCGAGACGGGCGGATCACAAGGTCAGGAGATCGAAACCATCCTGGCTAACACGGTGAAACCCCGTCTCTACTAAAAAATACAAAAAGCTAGCCGGGCGAGGTGGCGGGCATCTGTAGTC
>NW_012114677.1:2851545-2852329 GCF_000951035.1 Colobus angolensis palliatus
AAAAAAAAAAAATATGTTAACAGAGGGAAGGTTTTTGTATAGAGAGGTCTCGATGATAGGTGAAGCTAAGTTAGGCTTGAGAAGTTGTCCATTCTTGTATTGTGGCCAAGTAGGCCATTCCTACCCTGAATGAAGAGGAATTCATGACTTGCTAATTGAGGCATAGGAAGAATTGGTAGAGTTTAGTAGTTGTGGAGTTGCCTGCAGAGTGCAAAAAAAAAAAAAGTATGAGTAATGAGCAGAGAACATTAAGCTGCATGGTTCAGAATAGGGCGAAATTGGGATGCTTGTGGATTAAGAGAGACTGTTAACACAATGACTATTAGAGAGATCACTACTCCTCAGATTATGGCTTTGATGTTTAAATGTAGGAGGGACATAGGAAATCTTCCCTGGAGAGGGCGTTGGTTTACAGTAATGAGGTGTATTAGTAAATTTGCAAAGAGTATTATGACTTGTAATATAAACACCAAAATATTACTAACATTGCTGATGGACTAAAGCAGTCAAAAGGAAAATAAATTAGGTTAAAAAATTAGTATTAGATGTCTGGGTGCGGTGGCTCACACCTGTAATCCCAGCACTTTGGGAGTCTGAGGCGGGTGGATCATGAGGTCAGGAGATCGAGACCATCCTCACTAACACAGTGAAACTCATCTCTACTAAAAATACAAAAAAATTAGCTCGGTGTGGTGGCAGGCGCCTGTAGTCCCAGCTACTCGGGAGGCTGAGGCAGGAGAATGGTGTGAACCTGGGAGGCAGAACTTGCAGTGAGCTGAGATAG
>NW_012114677.1:2852885-2860833 GCF_000951035.1 Colobus angolensis palliatus
TTTTAGTAGAGATGGGGTTTCACAGTGTTAGCCAGAATGGTCTCTGTCTCCTGACTTCGTGATCCGCCCGTCTCGGCCTCCCAAAGCGCTGGGATTACAGGCTTGAACCACCGCGCGCCCGGCGACGCCAGGAAACTTGATAGCTATTGGGGTGGAAAGTATGATAGTAACATTGTTCTTTTGTGAGGGGGTTAGTTGAGATCAGAGAGATCCATCTCTCCAGACTTTAATGAGGACTTGTTATAAGGATTTTGGGAGGGGTGGGGAGTCAGACTCAGAATTCTGTCCAAACTCCTGGATGACCTCTTGAAATTGAGTCGGGGATTTATGTACTGGGTTAATTTGGTGACCTCTGGGTGTAATATTGGGTTTGCATGTAGAAAGGGTCTCCAATATAGGACTTCAAAGAAACTAAGGCATAGATGTAATTTAGGGGCTGTTCTGGTCTGAAGAATTGCCATGGGCAGAAGTTCTAGCCATGGTAAAGAGGTTTCCTGGCATCATTTGCTCAAGGTCCTTTTAATAGCTTGATTAGTCCTTTCTACCTTCCTGTGAGATTGTGGCTTTCAGGAGGAGTGTGAAAAGTATTTTATCCCTAGGGCTTTTGCCACTGTTTGAGTAGTTTGTGAAATAAAATATAGGCCATTGTTACTTTGTGAAGACTGTGGAGGCTCAAAGAGAAAATTTCTTTCAGAATGATCTTGGCAACTACCTGAATGTTTTCTATTCTAGTATGAGAGGCTTCAACCCAGGCAGTAAAGGCATCCCCAAGGATCAGGAGGTATTTGTAGCCTCAATAGGCTGGCGATTAATTAAAGTCTACCTACCATTCTTCCCACTGGCTAGGTTTCTTGTTGCTGAATTAAGGGGAGTGGCTTAGGGCCTGGGGATTATTATAGGCCCAGATGGACAGGCTTCACAAACTTGTCAAAAAGAGGAGTTTTTTTGGTTGTTTGGTTACAGCTGATGGAGATGGTCTCTTCTAAAGAGACAAGAATTATGGAGTGCCCTTATTGCTTTCTGTTGGAGAACCTGGGGAAAATAAAGAACCTCTCCCAAGTTATACATTCTTTCAGATCCTAGGGTATACTGACATTTGATACCCCATTGCAGGGTGGGCAGGTTGTTAGGCAAAGTTGGGATAAGGGCCATAAGGAGTTCCCCAGAAAGGGTGGTGGCCCTTTCTGCTTGGCCAACCCTCTTGTTTGTCTAGGTAATCTCATCTTGGCACTTCCGGCAGCCCCAGCAATGAACTACAGCTTTCTGTGATAGGTGGATAGCCTAGAGTAGGGCAAAAAAATCTATGACCCATATTTAATAGGGGTATCCTTTGTTGTCAACAATCATTTCTTTCCAAATGGTGGCATAATTGTGGAATACTAAAATGGCATATTTGAAATCTGTATAAAAAGTACCTAACTCCGTGGTTCTTTTCTAGTTCTAGGGCTCTGGTCAGGGCCATGCACTCTTGACTGCTGAGCTGAGGTTCCCAGAGATAATTTAAAGTTTTATAAACAAATAGTTTAAAAGCAAGATAATTGGTAGTATTAGGCAAAACTGAGAAACAGGCACAAAGGATGCTAATTTAACTCAAAATTTATATTAAGTAATAAAATCATAGTGTACTGCTGCATTTGTAGCAAATATTTGATTAATTACATTACAGCATTTGCTGATTATGGGTTTATGTAAAAATCATGCTATAAATATTCTGAAGTGTGGAGGGGTAGGGAAGGACAGTTGAAAGAAAGGTTGTTCCCAAGTACATGTCAGTAGCAAAGAGCAATTTCTAGAGTTTATATAGTTTCATTAAATAGAGGAAATATTTCTCCTTTATGTATAATAATTTATACATTTGCACACACATATAACAAAATATCAATTGATTTAATTTTGTTAAATATTTACTAAGAATGGGTGTTGAAGATAGATAGTCATTTATTTTGTTTGAAGTGGGTGTTTACTGTAATAAAGAGTGTTTTCTCTGGAGTCAAAGTTGCCTGTGTTTTAAAACTGGCTGCACTGTTGTGACCAAGTAATTTTTCTCTGTGGCTCTGTTTCTCTTTAAAATAAGGATAATAATGCCTATGCTATGGAGTAACTGTGAAAATTAAATTTATTAACACATGTGTAGTGTTACGATTAGTGTCTAATACAAATTATTAGTAAAATGTGTAGGCTGGGGGTGGGGGGTGGCTTACACCTGTAATCCTAACACTTTGTGAGACTAAGGTGGGCAGATCATGAGGTCAGGAGTTCGAGACCAGCCTAGTCAATATGGTGAAAGCCCGTCTCTACTAAAAATACAAAAATTAGCTAGGCTTGGTGGCTTACGGCTATAGTCCCAGCTACTCAGGAGGCTGAGGCAGAATTGCATGAACCCAGGTGGTGCAGGTTGCAGTGAGCCGAGATTTGCACCATTGCACTCCAGCCTGGGTGACAGAGCGAGATTCAGTCTCAAAAATACTGTGTAAAAGCTGAATTTCATTAACACATGCTTTAACACAAATATCTTTTCATTACATGAATTGCTCAACCAATAAATGGATGCATATTTCAATTCATTTTTTCAAAATATGGTATTCACAAGGAAATGCAATTCAGGATTAAAAGTGAGGAAATCTTGTCGCTTAAAACAATATGAACAAATTTGGAGGATAGTATGGTAAATGAAAATAAGCCAGACAATAGAATGTTGCTTACCAGATACTTGGGTATTTAGAAAAAAGCATTTGGAGAGATGTCTGTAAAATAATACATAATTACAGATGTCTAGGTAGAATAAGTTCAAGAAATCTATTGTACAGCATGGTGACTATAATGAATTGTATTTTTGAAAAATGCTAAGATGGTCAATGTTATGTGCTCTGATTACAAAAATAATTACTATGTGAATTACCTAGAAGTAAGCCTTTAACAGCATATATATAATTCAAAACACCATGTTCTACAAGATAAATAATGTATTTTATCTGTCAATTAAAAATGCATTTTAAAAACCATTGTAGAATAACGTTTCAAATGCTGGTCTGTCTTTGAATGTTATCAAAAATAGGTAGTTTTTGTGCTGTTTTTGTAATAAAATAACCACAGAAACTCTTTTACCAGCATGTTTGAGACCCAGAACACTATGTAAGACAAGATGATGTACTCTAGGGCTTTTGCTTTAAGTCTGAAGCACCTGGAGTTTCTAGTGCTGATGGTAATTATAGGGAAGACATTAAAAGGGTAACTTGCTAAAGACATTAAAAGGGTAACTTGCTAAAGGTCCCATAATTGGCCATTCCGTGAACAAAGTAAATGAATTTGCATTAAAAATCACTGAGATTGGCCGGGCGCGGTGGCTCAAGCCTGTAATCCCAGCACTTTAGGAGGCCGAGACGGGCGAATCACGAGGTCAGGAGATCGAGACCATCCTGGCTAACACGGTGAAACCCCGTCTCTACTAAAAATACAAAAAAAAAAAAAAAAAACTAGCCGGGCAAGGTGGCAGTTAAAGCAACAAAATGAAATTTTCTAACCCGATAAAATATAACAATACACAAATTGTGGACTTGCATCTAAAAATTTTCTGTGCACTGCTAAATTTTATAAAAATCATTCTTATAATTTCTCACCAGCTCATATCATAAATACTTAATGAAGTAAAAACAAAAGAAATAAGAAACAAGTAAATTATAGCTCTAACATGAGTACCAGACAAATGAAAACAATTTACATGGGGAGAGTCTCAACAATTAGATTTTAGAGTAATTAAATCCAAAGAAATATAGATTTGATTTCAGAATGTTTTAGGTTTCTAAATTTATAGTAAATTATCCACCTTATAAAAGAAACTTCATTGTTCCAATATTGATCTTTTCTTTGGAAAATAGGTACAAACTCTGTGTTACACAAACACTATTGCTTGCTCCATAATTTTTTTATACCTAAAGGTTTATTTTTAGAGCAATACATTTATATATTTAACTTGATGAAAATAAAAATGAAAAGTCCGTATGTGTTTGCAGGACAAGACGCTATATGTTCAAAGATAAATATGAGACATTTTTTAAAGTATTCATTCAGGACTCAGAAATGGATAAATTATACTTTGATATATGACAATCATAAAATGATCTGTAGTAAAAAATAATTGTACATTTAAAAATAAAGTGTATAACTGGACTGTGTGTAATACAAAGGATAAAAACTTAAGGTGATTAATAACTCATTTACTCTGATGGATTTTTTTTTTTTTTTTTGAGATGGAGTCTTGCTGTGTCGCCCAGGCTAGAGTGCAGTGGTGCTATCTCAGCTCACTGCAAGCTCCACCTCCTGGGTTCACACCATCCTCCTGCCTCAGCCTCCTGAGTAGCTGGGACTACAGGCATCCACCACCACGCCCAGCTAATTTTTTGTATTTTTAGCAGAGATGGGGTTTCACCATGTTAGCCAGGATGGTCTTGATCTCCTGAACTCGTGATCCTCCTGCCTTGGCCTCCCATAGTGCTGGGATTACAGGCATGAGCCACCACGCCCAGCCTACTCTGATGGATTATTACATGGTACATGCCTGTATGCAAATAACTGATATATGCCACAAATATATATACATACTATGTGCCTACAAAAATTTTAAGAAATTTAAATAAAAAGAACATGGAACAATATTCTTCAATTTATTTGCTGTTTAAAGCCAAAGGAAACATATTACTAGAAATATCATTCAACTATGTTAACTATGTTTCTCACCTGTATGAATTCTCTGGTGTACAGTAAGGGGTGAGGACCAAGTAAAATCTTTGCCACATTCTTCACATGTGTAGGGTTTCTCCCCAGTATGAATATTTGTATGTTCATTCAGGCTTCTGGACCGTCTAAAGGCTTTGCATATTCTTTACATTTGTAGGGGTTCTCTCCAGTATGAGTTTTCTTATGTTCATTCAGTGCAGAGGACTGTCTAAAGGCTTTGCCACATTCTTCACATGTGTAGGGTTTTTGCCCAGAATTCTCTTATGTTTAGTAAGGTGTGAATATCTATAAAAGGCCTTGCCACATTCTTCACATTTGTAGGATTTCTCTCCAGTATGAATTTTCTTATGTTCATTCATGCTTGTGGACCATCTAAAGGCTTTGCCACGTTCTTTACATTTGTAGGGTTTCTCTCCAGTATGAATTTTCTTATGTTCAGCGTTGCAGACCATCTAAAGGCTTTGCCACATTGTTCACATGTGTAGAGTTTCTCTCCAGTATGATTTCTCTTATGTTTAGTAAGGGTTGTGGACCTATTAAAGGCTTTGCCACATTCTTCACATGTGTAGGGTTTCTCTCTGGTATGAATTATTATGTTTGTCAAAGTTTGAGGATGAGGTAAAGATTTTGCCACATTCTTCACATTTGTATCCCTCCAGCATGTATTCCATTACGTTAATTTAGTTGGAGGAACTTGGGAAATTACCTGCCACATTTTTTACACTTAAATGATTTCTCTCCAATATGTCTTATGTTTGTTTGAATTTGAAAATTTATGAAACACTTTGACACATGTATTACATTGAATTATTTTGCTCTGGGTAGTTGAAAAGCATTGGTAAAGTCCATTATAACCTCCTTTCTGCACTTACTCTTAGTCACACTTTTACAGCCCTTACTTAATTGTAAATTCTTCTGTCCACATTTCTCATATCTTCTCAGTATAAATTTGTGAATGAATCTTCTTTGCCCTGCGCTGGCCAAAGGTCTTGGGTAAAATGAGAACACACACCTGAAAGAAATAAAAATAACAAATCCCACTTACTAGATTCATATGAATATACTTTGCATATGAATATACTTACTTTACACTAATATATAAACTTATACGAAGTACATTAGTAAGATGGCACAACAAAATCCCACAGGCCATAATTCCTTCACAGACATATACATGTAACAAACATATACTGATCAAAATGCTTTTGTGCAAAATCTCTAAATGAGTTAATTTTATGTAATGCCTCAGGTAAGAACAACGCCAAGAGCCCACATAGAACAGAAGGGAAAATTTGTTACATTTACACAGCTCTTCCTCCTCCCCAATATAGCATTATATCTTTAGGAGTAAACTGCCAATTACCAGTTTCTGTCTTTAAAAAGAAGAAAAATACTAATGCACATATTCTTAACTTCTGGCTTTTGGTGGTCTTTACAAAATCTGGTTCCTGTCTCCAGTAATACAGTGCTGAAAGAAACAGTGGTATACTTGGAAAGGACAGCTTGGGTTTGCTGAGACAAACTGTAAATGTTTCAGGAGCAGACTGCAGTGTTAAATACAGAAAGTAGGTAGAGCAATGATTACAGATTGTTAAGAAGAAATATGAACAAACCCTTTTAACTGAAAAACATGAAATTCCAGACAAGACACATCCTTAAAACATGTATGGGCGGCTCCCATAATCTCTATCAAAGACAATTGGTTTCAGACTATGGCAGGACAAAGCAACATTGTAAAGATTGTGACAAATGGCTTTTTGTTAATCTTCAAATAACAAGCAAATATTACAATGCATACAAAATATTAGGGTGACATGGCCAAATGAAAAAATTTAAAGGTTTTCAGAAAACAACCATAAAAAATGAAGATGTGCAAATTTTTAAAATTTAACCTGAATATTCTCAGTGAGCTAAATGGAAATACATAAAACTAAATAAAATCAGAAAAATGAGAATTAATGAAAACATTAAAAACATAAATAACAGACATCATGGAGGTGAAAAAAACAAAAATAATGACTGAGAAATTTTCAGAAGTAAAAAAAGGATATAAAAAATTAAGCTCAACAGACTTCAACTAGGATACACACACACAGATTTATAGCAAGGCACATATATAAGCAAAGTTTCAAAAGTCAAAGACAGGAAGAGAATCTTAGAAGCTGCGAGATAAAAGTGATGTGTCATTTATAAGTGTGGTCTTATAACCAGTAAATCTGTCAATAAATTTTTTTCAGACCAGAAGGAATTGTGATAAAAAGTGCTGAAAGAAAAATAACTTCTAAGTGGGAATAATACAACCAGCAAAACTGTCTTAAAAATGAAAAAAAAGTAAAGACCTTTCAAAATAACCAAATGCTGAAAAAGTATATTAGCACATCTCCCTTAAAAAAAGATTTCTGAAGAAAGTGTCTTTCACTGGAAATAACAATGCAAGAAAACAAAACATGATCATATGAAAATACATAACTTTCTGAAAAAGATACACACATATACAAATATAAAGTTCTGTACCATTATAATATTGCAGAAAATATTTTAATTCTCTAAAGTTTTAAAGATAAAAGCATAAAAAAACTTAATAATCTGTTAATATACAACATAAAATATGATACCTCAATAACAAAGTTGAGGGCAAATGTATGAAGAAGAATGTTCAAATGCAAATGAAGTTCTTACCAGTTTAAGATATATGATTTTAACTGTATGAAATTTTATGTAATTCCCAAGATACCACAAAGTATCTGTATAGATACACAAAAGTATAAGAAGTCCTATCAATATAAAAATAGAAAAGACACAAAGGAAGACAGAGAAAGGAAATAAGGGACAAAGGTGTAATAATCAAGTAAAACAATTTAAAAGATGACTAAGTCTTTCTAATTAGGCAAATTAAGTATTTTTGAAGTAAAATTTCGATTCAAAATAGATGCCACCAAATTAAAAAGCAAGATCCAACTTGCTTTTCAACAAGAATCACTTGAGATCTAATGATTAAAGGAGACTGAAAAAGGCAAGATGAAAGAAAACATTTCGTGCAAATAAAAAAAAGAGGTCAAGATTATCTTATGCAAAGTACATCTTAAGTCAAAACTGTAATATTTCATAAAATATACTTTAAAGGCACAAGAGGGCTGGGCGCGGTGGCTCAAGCCTGTAATCCCAGCACTTTGGGAGGCCGAGACGGGCGGATCATGAGGTCAAGAGATCGAGA
>NW_012114677.1:2862753-2884724 GCF_000951035.1 Colobus angolensis palliatus
AAAGATAAATCTTGATGACATTGTGTGACATGAAATAAGTCAGCCATGAAGACACAAACTGTGTGAATCAACTCACATGAGATATCTAAAGCAGTTTGACTCTAAAATAGAAAACAGAATTGTTTTTGTAAAGGACCAGAAAACAGAAAATGTAATTAGTTGTTTAATGTGTTTTGAGTGTTGGCTTTGCAAGATAAACATATTCTAAAGATATAGTACGTAACAATGTCAATATAATTATATACGTAACAATATCAATATAATTAATATGACAACTCTATTTAAAAAAATTTAAGATGATAAACTTTGTGTTTTGACAATTAAAACAATATCTAAATAATATCTAAAATAGACACAGAAGTTTGACAGTTTTTGAAATCTTCAAATCACAAGTGTTTCTCCCCCACACACAAAAACATAGATTTACAAATAAATAGAGGGTAAAATTAGGAGAATTTCAAGGACTACTCAGCTAGGCAGGGTAAAACCACCATTGTATATACATAGACCAAACAAGTATACAACTCATAAACACTACAGGAACAATATGCATATAGATAAACACAGAGACTCTTATAATGGAAATAGACATATAACTGATCCATATTTGATTTGTGCTCCATAGTCTTTTTATTTTTTATTTTTATTTTTTGAGATGATGTCTTGCTCTGTCACCCAGGCTGGAGTGCCGTGGCAGGATCTTGGCTCACTGCAACCTTCGCCTACCGGGTTCAAGTTATTCTCCTGCCTCAGGCTCTTCACTGGCTGGGATTACAGGTGCTCACTACCACACCCAGCTAATTTTTGTATTTTTAGTAGAGACAGGGTTTCACCATGTTGGCCAGGCTGGTCTTGAACTCCTAACGTCAAGTGATCCACCCACTGCAGCATTCCAAAGTGCTGGGATTACAAGTGTGAGCCACCATGCCCAGCCATGCTCCACAGTCTTATGGCGTACACAGCTGAATATTGTCATACACAATGAAAACATCCTTGTCTTGTCCGAGATGTCAGAAAAAAAGTGCTCTGCTCTTTCCTGTTTAGGATGGTATCAGTCATTGATTTGTCATACATGGACTTTATTGTGTTGAGGTACATACCATCTATACCTAATTTGTTGAGTTTCTTTTTTTTTTTTGAGGCGGAGTCTCCCTCTGTCGCCCAGGCTGGAGTGCAGTGGCCGGATCTCAGCTCACTGCAAGCTCCGCCTCCCGGTTCACGCCATTCTCCTGCCTCAGCCTCCCGAGTAGCTGGGACTACAGGCGCCCGCCACCTCGCCTGGCTAGGTTTTTGTATTTTTTAGTAGAGACGGGGTTTCACCGTGTTAGCCAGGATGGTCTCCATCTCCTGACCTCGTGATCCGCCCATCTCGGCCTCCCAAAGTGCTGGGATTACAGGCTTGAGCCACCGCACCCGGCCTGAGTTTCTTAAAGGCATGTTGAATGTTGTATTTTGCCAAATACTCCTTTTACATACACAATAAAAATAAAGATATCTAGATGTCTAGCAGCAAACTAATTAAAAAGGTAAACACTCTCTACACTGAAAATTATTATAACATCGATAAAAAACTGAAAAAGACATGAGAAATTGAGATTTTTTTGCTTGTGAATTGAAAAAATATAAAAGTGGCTATACTACCCAAGGTGATCTACAGATTATGTAATCGCTACCAAAATACTAATGAGTTTTTTCACAGAAATGGAAAAAAAAAAAAAAAGGCTTAAAATTTATGGGGACCCACCAAAGACCCACAAATGGCAAAAGTAATCCTGAGCAAAAAGAACAAAGCTGGAAGCATCTCATTACCTGGCTGCAAAACATACTATAAAATTATAATGAACAAAACAGGATGATACTGACATAAAAACAGATAAACAGGCCAAAGTATCCAGTGAGCCCTGTAATAAATTTGTGAACCTAGAGCCACGTGATTTTCAACAAAGATATCAAGAACACACATTTGGAATAAGACTGTCTTTTCAATAAATGGTGCTAGAAAAATTGATTATCTACATAGAAAAAAATGAAACTAGGCCCCTACCTCTTATGATATAAAAAACTCAATCACAAAAGATTTAAATAGGAAACCTAAACTATAAAGCTATTTGAAGTAAACATAGAGGAATCCTTTACGACATATTGCAGAACAAAGAATTTTTAAGAATTCAAAACAAAAAAATATGCAAATGGATTACAACAAAGTAAGAATGCTTTGCACAGCAAAGAAAATAATTAACAGAGCGAAGAGATAATCTATAGAATGACAGAAAATATTTGCAAAATATACATGAGGGGAAAACTTACAGAATATATAACAAACTTAACAACAAATATAACACATAATTTGAAAATAGGGAAGAGACATTAAGAGACATTTTTCTTTTTTTTTTTTTTTTTGAGATCGAGTTTCACTCCTGTTGCCCAGGCTGGAGTGCAATGATGCTGTCTAGGCTCACTGTTGCAGGAAGTCAGGGACCCTGAACGGAGGGACTGGCTGAAGCCATGGCAGAATAATATAAATTGGAAGATTTCATGGAAATGTATTAGTTCCCCAAATTAATACTTTTATTATTTCTTACTCCCGTCTTTACTGCAGTCTCTAAACATAAATTGTGAAGATTTCATGGACATTTATCACTTCCCCAATCAATACTCCTATAATTTGCTATGCTTGTCTTTAATCTCTTAATCCTGTCATCTTTGTAAGCTGAGGATGTGTGTCGACTCAGGACCCTGTGATGATTGCGTTAACTGCACAAATTGTTCATAAAGCATGTGTGTTTGAACAATATGAAATCTGGGCACCTTGAAAAAAGAATAGATAACAGTGATGTTCAGGGAACAAGGGAGATAAACCATGCCTGGGAGCCGGGCATGATAGAGTCGTATTTCTCTTATTGCTGAAAATGGGCAAGAGAAATATCGCTGAATTCTTTCCCCAATAAGGAATATTAATTAACAGTCCTCTGAAAAGAATGCATTCCCGGGGGGGGGGGAGGGGCTCTAAAATGGCCAGTCTGGGAGTGTCTGCCTTATGCAGTTGTAGATAGGGATGAAACATGCCCTGGTCTCCCGCAGCACCCCGAGGCTTGCTAGGATTAGGAAATTCCAGCCCGGCAAATTCTAGTCAAGACTGATTCTCTGCTTTTGAACCCTGATTCCTGTAAAGATGTTTATCAATGACAACACGTGCACAGTGGGACAAGAAACTTCATCAGCAATTCTAGTTTTGCCCTGGCCTTGTGACCTTGCCTTGCCTTGTGATATTTTATTGCCTTTGAAGCATGTGATCTCTGTGACCCACGCCCTATTTGTACATTCCCTCCCCTTTGAAAATTGCTAATAAAAACTTGCTAGTTTTGCGGCTTGCTGGGGGCCTTCACAGAACCTGCCGACATGTGATGTCTCTTGGACACCCAACTTTAAAATTTCTCTCTTTTGTACTCTTTCCTTTTATTTCTCAGACTGGCCAAAACTTAGGGAAAACAGAAAAGAACCTATGTTGAAATACTGGGGGCTGGTTCCCCCGATAGCTCACTGCAACCTTCGCCTCCTGGGTACAAGCGATTCTCCTGCCTCAGCCCCCTGAGTAGGTGGGATTACAGGCGCCTGCCACCATGTGTAGCTAGTAGAGAAGGGGTTTTCACCATGTTGGCCAGGCTGCTCTTGAACTCCTGACCTCAGGTGATCTGCCCACCTCAGCCTCCCAAAATGCTGGGATTACAGGCATGAGCCACTGTGCCCAGACTAAGAGGCATTTTTCAAAACAAGAAATACAAAAGGCCAAGAAGAACATGCAAAGATGCTCAACATCACTAATTATCAGAGATATGCAAATCAAAGCCACAATAAGATACTTCACTGCAGTTAGAATGACTATAATTAGAAAGGCAAAAAAAAAATTGTTAGTGAGAATGTACAGAAAAGTTAACATATAAGGCTGGTAAGATTGTAAGTTAGTACAGCTATTATAGAAAAAAATGTATCACAGGGTGACGTATATTTAAGCAGTAAACATCATAATTTAAGATTTTTTTTTGATTCTAAGACAATAAAATGTTGATGACCATGTAAGAAAAAAAGAATTCAGATTGCTAGATCATATGTTACAGAAATAAACCAGATACACTGAGACAAATTCCACATGATCTTACACATATGTGGAATGTAATAAAAACATAGATGGTGAAGGTTTCATGCAACTGTTCTTAGCAATCCCTTTTTGGATATGACATCAAAGGCTCAGGAAACAAAAATATGGACATACACATAGTACTACATCACTGTATCCAAACTATTCCAAGAATATTTAAAGCAGGACTTTAAATAGATATTTACATATGCATGTTCTTCATTATTATTTACACAAGACAATTCCTGGAAACAACACAAATGTCCCTTTAGAGATCAGTATTAGATTTTTAAAATGTGACATATACATGCAAGGAAGTACTTCATTTTAAAACAGATATTCTGACACATTTTACAAAAATAAAGCCTGAGAACATTGCATTATATAAAATAGTCAAAAAGAAACAGACATTATATAATTACACTAATAAGAATATGGAAATCAGCCAAAATTATAGAAACAGGAAGTAAGACGGTGTTCTTAAGGGCAGTTTATTGTTTATAACGTATTAAATTTTACTTTTGTAAGATAAAAATCGGCCGGGCGCGGTGGCTCAAGCCTGTAATCCCAGCACTTTGGGAGGCCGAGACGGGCGGATCACGAGGTCAGGAGATCGAGACCATCCTGGCTAACACTGTGAAACCCCGTCTCTACTAAAAAATACAAAAAACTAGCCGGGCGAGGTGGCGGGCGCCTGTAGTCCCAGCTACTCGGGAGGCTGAGGCAGGAGAATGGCGTAAACCCGGAAGGCGGAGCCTGCAGTGAGCTGAGATCCGGCCACTGCACTCCAGGCCGGGCGACAGAGCAAGACTGCGTCTCAGGAAAAAAAAAAAAAAAAAATTAATCTAGAGATCCAATGCAAAAAAAAAAAAAATAAATAAACATACTTAGTACCATTAGACTGTACACTTGAAAATGTTTAATGTAGGGAAAAGAGAGATCAGACTATTACTGTGTCTATGTAGAAAAGGAAGACATAAGAAACTCCATTTTGATCTGCATTTTGAACAATGATGTCTGTTGCGGAATGTGCAGTAGCAAAAATCAAAAGTTGGAGTGGGGCCAAGTGATCTATTTACTTGTGCTGACTGAATTTTTTCTTCAACTAATTTTTTAAGTTGCCTCTGCAGTTAATGTTCTTTTACTATTCAATTTCGGATCCCCTCTTAAGATAGAGAACAAATTTGACATGGCATAAGTAGGGATGCCTAGAGTT
Organism: Colobus angolensis palliatus; assembly: GCF_000951035.1. Taxonomy (NCBI): domain Eukaryota; kingdom Metazoa; phylum Chordata; class Mammalia; order Primates; family Cercopithecidae; genus Colobus; species Colobus angolensis. The sequence continues at coordinate 2,868,105 of NW_012114677.1, forward strand.
GGCCGAAATTACTTAATATCTCCTAGCAACTTTTTGAAAGTCATTTAATGTTGCAGTGAGCCAAGATCACACCACTGCACTCCAGCCTGGGTGACAAGAGTGAGACTCCATCTCAAAAAAAAAAAAAGGAAACCCTTTTAATGTTTTTAGTGTGTCTTTTCTTATTTCTATTTTTTTGTGGTTTAATTTTCCTTTCTTCTACCTGTGTCCCCAAGTAATAGAAAGGAATAGAGGTTTGAATCTTATCAGATGCTATTGTCAGTCCTGGGTTGGCAACCTCTGTCTGGAGAAATGTGTAACAGTCAATTAATTTGTCTCTCGTTTTTGCAGCACACAAAATATCATCAACATAATGAATGACATAATAGTCTGAAAACCTGTCTCTAACTGGTTGAAGGGCTTGAGCTGCAAAAGTCTGACAAATAGTTGGACTATTAAGCATTCCCTGAGGCAACACTTTCCACTGAAACCTGGTGGCTGGTTCTTTATTATTTGTGGCTGGTATAGTAAAAGCAAATTTTTCAAAATCCTGTTTTGCCAGAGGAATGGTAAAAAAGCAATCCTTCAGATCAATTATAATTAAAGGCCAACCTTTGGGGATCATGGCCGGATAGGGCAACCTTGGTTGGAGAGCCCCCATGGGTTGAATTACAGTATTAACAGCTGTTAAGTCGGTCAGCATGCACCATCTGCTGGATTTTTTCTGAATTACAACCAGGAGAATTCCAAGGCAGAAATGAAGGCTCAATATGTCCCTTTTTAAATTGTTCCTTTGCTAGTAAGTGTAAAGCCTCCAGCTTTTGTTTTGGTAGCGGCCACTGATTTACCCATACATGTTTTTCTGTTTTCCAAGTTAATGGAATGGGTTTTGGAGGCTCTACAGTGGCCACTCCTAAAAATGATACCCTATTCCTTTACTTTCTTGATTTCCCTCAGCCTCAATTGGGACTTTAATGGCGTCTCCATGCTTCCCTAGTCCCATTTTAGGGAGGTATCCCATTTTACTCATTATTTTTTGACTCACGGGGCTGTATAGGGAGACTGGGATAGTAATCTCTGCATGGCATTGTTGTAACAAGTCTCGGCCCCATAAATTGATTGGAATAGAAGTGATCATAGGTTGAACTGTACTTTCTTGATTATCAGGTCCTAGACAAGGTAAAATCATGGCACTTTGATACACTTCTGAGGTGGTGCCTTGTGGGGAAAAGAAAGAGAGATCAGACTGTTACTGTGTCTATATAGAAAGAAGTAGACATAACAGACTCCATTTTGTTCTGTATTTGAGATGCTGTTAATCTGTAACCCTACCCCCAACCTTGTCCGTGTAAGAGACGTGCTGTGGTGACTCAAGGTTTAAGAGATTTGGGCTGTGCAGGGTGTGCTTTGTTAAACAAGTGCCTGAAGGCAGCTTGCTGGTTAAGTCATCACCATTCTCTTAATCTCAACTACCCAGGGACACATACACTGCAGAAGGTTGCAGGGACTTCTGCCTAGGAAAGCTAGGTATTGTCCAAGGTTTCTCCCCATGTGATAGTCTGAAATATGGCCTCGTGGGAAGGGAAAGATCGTTCCCCAGGCTGACACCCGTGAAGGGTCTGTGCTGAGGAGGACTAGTATAAGAGGAAAGAAGGCCTCTTGGCAGTTGAGATAGAGAAAAGCATCTGTCTCCTGCCGGTCCGTGGGCGATGGACGATTGTATGTTCTGTTTACTGAGAAAGAAGAAAACCGCCTTAGGGCTGAAGGTGGGATGTACTAGTGGCAATGCTGCTCTTTATGCACTAAAAAGGTTTATGGAGATGTTTGCATATGCATATCAAGGCACAGCACTTTTCCTTAAACTTACTCATGTCACAGAGATCTTTATATATTCATATGTCTCACTGCTGACCTTCTCCCTACGGTAATCCTATTATCCTTCCACTTCCCTTTTTCTAAGATGGTAAAGATAATGGTCAATAAATACTGAGGAAACTCAAGAGACCAGTGCTGGCGTGGGTCCCCTGGGCCTACCTTTTTCTTTCTCTATACTTTGTCTCTGTGTGTCATTTCTTTTCTCAAGTCTCTTGTTCCACCTAACGAGAAACGCCCACAGGTGTGGAGGGGCAGGCCACCCCTTCAGTGCCTATGCCAACAAATCCTGTAACAGGCTTTTGTTTACGCCAATTTTTTGGCCACCCATTGATTTAAGGTGATGATAGAGACACCAGCCCCGGTATCCACTAATCCTTCAAACTGCTTTTCCTGAATAGTGACTGTACACACGGGTCTATCCTCTGAGATGGGATTATCCCAAGAAGCAGCTTTTCCGGCAGGGTTGATACTTGTAAACCCTCCTGTTCTATTTTCTTTTCCCCAATTGTAATATCATGCAAAGGCAGTATTTGAGCAATTCTATCACTTGGATTGTCACTCCAGGGAACAGTGGAGCTGATCACTAACTGAATTTCCCCTTTATAATCTGAATCAGTTACCCCAGTACGAATTCGGACTCCCTTCAAATTTAGACTCGATCTCCCTAAAATAAGGTCTACCGTCCCTTCTGGCAGTGGGCCATATACCCCTGTAGGAATCTTTCGTTGGAGCTCTCCAGGGAGTAAAGAGACCATTTGAGTGGAACATAAATCTACTGCTGTGCTGCCTGCTGTGGCAGGGGGCAGCTGTTGTACTGTTGTTTGACAGCTGGTTGTCTGACAATTGGTTGACTCCCTGAAGTGGTGGTATTTGCTGCGGGGGGTTGTCCCTGAAAACCCTGAGGAACAAACAGCTGAATTGGGAATGCACCGGTTTGTTGTGGGGCCTGAGACTGGCCCCTCTTCCTGTTTCCCAACAGTGGTTGCTGATTTTTATCAAACTTAGAATGTCATTGATTAGCCCAGTGTTTTTCTTTTCCAAATCTTGGACACAGGCCAGGTGGCTCTTCATTTTTTGCTGTAATAGCTTGACATACCCTATTCTGTTCATTTAGGACTGGGCAGTTCTTTTTTAGATGACCGATTTGACCACAGTCATAACATTTTTCCCCAAATGTTCTAACTTGTCCTCCTAAAGTGAACCCCATTATTGCTTGAGCCATTAGCATTGTCTTATGCATAGCTTCTCCAACCCCATCACAAGCCTTCACAAATTCTATAATTATATCAACTCCTGCTGGAACTTTCCCTTTTAATGGCTTTATGGCCGATTGACATTCTGGATTTGCATTTGATAGGCCATTAATTCTACAATAACTTTTTGGGCATTATCATCTGTAATAGATTTTTGAGCAGCATTTTGCAATCTTGCCACAAAGTCAGGATATGGCTCTTTAGAGCCTTGTCTAATCGAATTAAAAGAAGAGCAGGCGGTTCCTGGGTCCTAAATTTTTTTCCCAGGCCCTGAGGCGAATAGCCCTTACTTGTTCAATAGTCTCATTCTGCATTACTGATTTTTGGTTAGTGGTACTCCAATTTGGATCTCTTCCTAACAATTGGTCTACATCTATATTAAGAGTGGAATTAGTAGCCTGATTTTTTCATACCTGTTCTTGTACTCCACTCCATCAATCCACCAGGTTTTAAACTGTAGAAACTGAGGTGAAATGGAAGATTTAGCCAAAATTTCCCAATCATAAGGAATAAATCTATTTCCATGAGCAATGGAATCTAATAATGTTCTCATGTAAGGTGAGTTGGGTCCACATTGTAACTCCTTTCTTCATATTTTTTTTAACATTTTCATGGTGAAAGATTCATATCTAGCCTCAGCTCGGGTAGGCGCTCCTACTTGAGTCTTCTCCCCGGCGGTACCGGTTGTAAACTTACCAGGAACTGCCATGCCTCAAGATCTCCCTGTTTTCTGGCTTTATCAATGATTTCATGCAGTGTGCTACATTATCCACTAGGTGGTGCTGTAGGATCAAGCGCCACCATCACAGGTTGCTGGTTATGATGCTGTGCTATTTGGCATGGGACACATTGCTTGAGGTCTGTATTGAACCTCTGGAGGCGGCCAATACTGAAGCTCGGCTGGCGGCCGATATTGATAAACTACCAGCAGTTGGGTCTTATTTTCTAATGGCCGATATTGTGGATACCGTGTCTGGATTGGCATTGCTGGGATAGAGACTCTATCCTTTTCTACTTGATATTCTCTTGGAGTTTGTACTTGTCTAACTTGCATTTGAGGTTGTAATGTTACAGGCATCTGAACCGTAGGAGGAGGCCATTGTCGTTTAGGCTCTGATGGCCCCAATGATTCTGGATCTCCTTCCCCCAGTTTTGATGATTCAGGATATATTACCTCCTGTAATTGACTGTAGTCAACATTTTGCATTGACTGGCCCATTACAGACTCTGCTACATTTTTACAATGTGAATTTTTCATTCCTTTCTTGAACTGTCCCTGCCTCTTCTTCACAATCTATTACACAGCTTTCAGGAGCATCAGAAACTGAAATGCTATCTTCTCGTTTGAAACAGTTCTAAACCAGCTTTAATAATGGCCCAATCATTCCATACTGCAAGCAGGATTTTACCTTCCCTATTTGCTTGTTTTAATTTTTTGCCATTTCTTTCCCCAATCTTTTTTTTTTTTGAGACGGAGTCTTGCTCTGTCGCCCAGGCTGGAGTGCAGTGGCTGGATCTCAGCTCACTGCAAACTCCGCCTCCCGGGTACACGCCATTCTCCTGCCTCAGCCTCCCGAGTAGCTGGGACCACAGGTGCCGGCCACCTCGCCCGGCTAATTTTTTTTGTATTTTTAGTAGAGACGGGGTTTCACCATGTTAGCCAGGATGGTCTCGATCTCCTGACCTCGTGATCCCCCCGTCTTGGCCTCCCAAAGTGCTGGGATTACAGGCTTGAGCCACCGCGCCCGGCTCCCCAATCTTTGAGATCTAAACTTTCCTGTTCTGGAAACCATGGGCAGAATTGTTCTATTGTTTGAAATGCCATAATTAGATTTTCTGTAGAAGCTCTAACTCCCTCTTTTCTTAAAAGAATTTTAATGAAGCTGAGATAAGATGCGTATTTACTTTCAGTTTGTCCCACTGTTACCCTGGGTTCCTCCGAGAGCACAAGCTTACCCCAAGGCTGACAGTGGATGTACTCAGGAATCTCTCCTTGACTTGTCCTCAATGGCCACATTCTTAGCATACCTTCACCCTAGAGAAAGGCACCCGTGTTGGGCGGCAGGCGAAGGGGTGGCCTGCCCCTCTATACCTGTGGGTATTTCTCATCAGGTGGTAAGAGAGACTGAGAAAAGAAATAAGACAGAGATAAAGTATAGAGAAAGAACAGTGGGCCCAGGAGACCGGTGCTCAGCATACAGAGGACCTGCACTGGTCTCTGAGTTTCCTCAGTATTTATAAATGACTATTTTCACTATCTCGGTGAGGGGAATGTGGCAGGAAAACAGGGTGACAGTTGGGAGGAGGTCAGCAAGAAAACATTTGAGCAAAGGAATCTGTGTCACAAATAAGTTCAAGGGGAAGTACTATGCCTGGATGTGCACATAGGACAGATTTATGCTCCTCTCCACCCAAACATCTCAGTGTAGCAAAGAATAACAGAGCAGCATTGCTGCCAGCATGTCTCGCCTCCAGCCACAGGGCGGTTTTCTCCTATCTCAGAATAGAACAAATGTATGATCGGGTTTTACACTGAAACATTCCGTTCCAGGGGCATGCAGGAGACGGAGGCCTTCCTCTTTTACTAATCTTCCTCAGCACAGACCCTTTATGGGTGTTGGGCTGGGGGATGGCCAGGTCTTTCTCTTCCCATGAGGCCATATCTCAGGCTGTCTCAGTGGGGGGAAACCTTGAACAATACCCAGGCTTTCTTGGGCAGAGGTCCTTGCAGCTTTCTGCAGTGCATTGTGCCCCCGGTTAACCGAGAATGGAAAATGGTGATGACTTTTACCAAGCACATGGCCTGTAAACATACTGTTAACAAGGCACAGCCTGCGCAGCCCGAGATCCCTTAAACCTTGATTCCATACAGCACATTTTTGTGAGCACAGGGTTGGGGCTAAAGTTACAGATTAACAGCATCTCAAGGCAAAACAATTGTTCAAAATACAGATCAAAATGGAGTTTCTAATGTCTTCCTTTACTATATAGACACAATAACAGTCTGATCTCTCTTTTCCCTGGCATTTTCATGTTTTTCATCACAATTAATATTTAGATCCACCTAAAAAGGTTAGTCTTTAAAAATCACCTTCAAGTAAGAAAAGTGTTTCTCTCACAGAATAACATAATCAAACAATAAATAGATTGCAATTTTACACTGTTTCTTTGATTACTCACACAAGAAAACAATGATGAACACCCAAGTAAATAAATATTTATTTTTTTTTGAGATGGAGTCTTGCTCTGTCACCCAGGCTGGAGTGCAGTGGCGCGATCTTGGCGCACTGCAAGCTCTGCCTCCCGGGTTCACGCCATTCTCCTGCTTCAGCCTCCTGAGTAGCTGGGACTACAGGTGCCCGCCATCACGCCTGGCCAATTTTGTTTTTGTATTTTTAGTAGAAATGGGGTTTCGCTGTGTTAGCCAGGATGGTCTTGATCTCCTGACTTTAGGATGCGCCCGCCTCAGCCTCCCAAAGTGCTGGGATTACAGGCGTGAGCCACCGTACCCAGCCAAGAAATAATCTATAAACAGTGTAGGGACAATATTTATACAGGCAAATACCACATATATAACTTTCTTGACAAGAGAAATGTCTGATTTATATATATGTTTTTTAATTTGCTCGAGGTGAAACCCAATGATGTTTACTCAAACACCACATGGTCATAAAAGGTACAGAGGTGGTTGTTGTTTTGAGACATTTCACTCTTGTTGCCCAGGCTCGTGTGTGATGGCACAATCTCGGCTCACTGAAACCTCCGCTTCCCGGGTTCAAGCGATTCTCCTGCCTCAGCCTCCCAAGTAGATGGGATTACAGGCATGCGCCACTATGCCTGGCTAATTTTGTATTTTTAGTAGAGAAGAGGTTTCTCCATGTTGGTCAGGCTGGTGTTGAACTCCCGGCCTTATGATCTGCCCGCATTGGGTTCCCAAAGTGCTGGGATTACAGGCATGAGCCACTGTGCCTGGCGAAGGTACAGGGCTTAAAATTACCATACAAATATGAATATTAAAAACAAATCACTAAAATGGGGTCGAAAACAAGGATAAAAAATTCTGACCTTTAAAATATTGAATATCATATAGATGTATCATAAAAACAATCCTTTACAGTTTTCAACTGTGACTATGTACTTATGAAGAGCTGGCATTTTGAATCTTTGGCATTCAAGGTACAGCAGTAAAAGAAAATTTATCTCAGTAATTAATAAAATGCTGTGATGAGAATGAGACATTTCATTACATTTACTTATTCCACAATTTGAAAATTTAAGCATTTTATTTCAGACACTTTGAAATAAAAAATATGTGACATAGAACATATCAAAGTAAAACATACAAGGGGAGTGACATAGCAAGATGGCAGAATAGGAGGTTCTCTACCTTAATCTTCTACGGTTATAAAAAATGCAGCAGTTACACCCTGGAAAAAAGAACCTTCATGGGAACTTTGGAATCCATGTCAAAGGGTGTAAACCCAAGACAGGAGGGCTGTATTGAGAGGGCATGACCTTGCTTGAGTGGCATGCTTGCCCATCACAGTCCCAGCTACAAAATATGATTAATTCTCATTGTAAATATAGCTGTAGGCCATTTGGTTTTGTTTATGCTACTAGCACCATCTGCCAAGACACCAAGGAGAATTCATAATGTCCTGTGTCTCAGGTGAAAGGACTTTAGATGTTGATCCTCTCTGTGATCTCCGAATTAGCCCCTTGCACACATCTATCATGGTGTGGAAGAAATCCTGCACATGCAGGAACCCACAGACAGAAACATCCATCTGTGCCCCTGGATGTAGGCTTGCCAATATTTATTTGATGGTGGATCTTGATGTGGCGCTATAACCTGGCTCCAAGTCCATCAAACCAAAGTCCAGAAACAGTTTTTCCTAACCTGGGACCTGCCAAAAAGCACACTATATGTGCCCCTCTAGGCATGCTGGTTGACTTTATTCCCACTGTGAATCTTGAAGCTGTCTTAAAACGTATCTCCAGTCCCTGTCAGCTAAAGTCTGGGAGCAGTCCTGCTCACCCAGGAACCTAGAGGGAGAAATGCCATGAACCCGGAAACAAACCTGAAGACTTTGGTCTCAGCTGTGTATGCCGAAGCAGCCCTGTGAATCAGTTCCACACCCTCTCAGCCGTGCTCAAGGGTCAGTACTGTTCATCTAGGAACCTAATGACTGGGTAAGATTTCCAAAAACCCAGCAAGAGCCACACAGCAGAAGCCACACCTGCTCACATGGATTCTATCAGCTCTGTCATCTGCATATATAACTGGAGACTTTTTTTCCTCAGCACCAGTCTTACTGATCAAGATCCTGAAGAAAGTTCAGTCTTCCCAAAAAAGAGAATCCACAATGGTCTGATGCCTTAATAACAGGTTTGCCAAGCATGAACTTCACTGTGATCCGGATCCAATGCACCATACTGCAAACTCACTGGAAATCTCATCAACACAGAGATCCAATAGGAGAAAATATTTACCACCCCAAACTAATCTATAATGACTGAAAGAGATATTTACTCCTTCAGATGGAAGGACATAAAAACAAGGCATCACAGATTATGCAGGATCAGGCAAATGTAACATCACCAAAAGAAACTAAACATGCTTTAGTAACCACTTACAATAAAACACAGAGCTAAAAAATGGCTAAGAATTCAAAAGAATTATCTTAAAGAATCTCAACAAGATGCAAAAAAAAAAATTGCTCATTTTTTTTTGCAACAATGTATGAACAAAATCACAATTTTAATAAAGAAAGAGAAACCATTAAAACAGAACCAATTAGATATGCTGGAGCTGAATTACATAATAGGAGATCTAAAATACCTAAGAGAAAGCTTTAACAGGAGACTCCATTACACAGGGGGAAAAAAATCAGCAAATGTAAAAAAGTAAGTTATTTGAAAGTTCTTAGAATTTAAAAAAAGAATGTAAGAGTGAATAAAGCATTTGGCCCCCTTATTTTATAATAAATGGTAAGCATGTACATATTTTAGGAGGTTCATGAGTAAGAAAAATTTTTTTAAATTGTTTAAAGATATAATGTCTTAAATTCTTCCCAACCTTAGAAGGAATCTAGACATTAAATTTAAAAGCTCAAAATGTGTATAGCAAGAAGAATCTAACAAAAATTGCCAAGAACACATTATAATTAAACTGCCAAAATTCAAAGACAAAGAGAGATTCTTTTTTTTTTTTTTTTTTTTGAGGCGGAGTCTCGCTCTGTCGCCTGGACTGGAGTGCAGTGGCCGGATCTCAGCTCACTGCAAGCTCCGCCTCCCGGGTTTATGCCATTCTCCTGCCTCAGCCTCCGGAGTAGCTGGGACTACAGGCACCTGCCACCTCGCCTGGCTAGTTTTTGTATTTTTAGTAGAGACAGGGTTTCACCGTGTTAGCCAGGATGGTCTCGATCTCCTGACCTCGTGATCCGCCCGTCTAGGCCTCCCAAAGTGCTGGGATTACAGGCTTGAGCCACCATGCCCGGCCTCAAAGAGAGATTCTTAAAAGAAGCAAGAGAAAAGAGATTCTTCACATACAACGGAACTCCTACAAGGTTATCAGCAGATTGCCCAGCAAAAACCATGCAAGCCACATAGGAGTAAAACCATATATTTAAAGTGCAAATGAAGCGAGATTAAGAAAAAACCTTGACAACTAAGAAGACTATACCTGACAGAGTTGTTCTTTAGAAATGAAGTTTCAAAATCTTCTCTTATTAAAAAAAAAGTTGAAATTTTAATCACTAGACCTGACTTACAACAAATGCTAATGAGAATTTAAGTTGTAATGGAATCCTTACAACAAAAATATAAATCTTATGGAAAATCATATATACATAGTCAAATTTAGAAGGCTATAAACTATAATTATGGTGAATGAATTAATCACATTTAACTCTGGTATAAAGGCTACAAGAAAAATTTATTAAAACTACATATAGCTTCAATAATTTGTTAAAGGGTATACAATATAAAAAAATGTAGAGTGTGACATAAAGACTATGTTGAAGGGAATAAAATTATTTTTTCTATACATAGACACTAACTTTTGCTTGAGGCCAGGAGTTCAAAACTAGTCTGCTCAATATAGCAGGACCCTGTCTCTTAAATAAGTACATAAATAAAATTAAATAAAGATCTCAGAAAGCTATTTAGTCTTTAAAAAAAAAGAAGTGGCATGGGCCTGGCACGGTGGCTCACACCTTTAATCCCAGCACTTTGGAAGGCCAAGGTGGGTGGATCACCTGAGGTCAGGAGGTCAAGACCAGCCTGGCCAACCTGGTGAAAGCCCGTTTCTACTAAAAATACAAAAACTTAGCCAGGTGTGGTGGCAGACGCCTGTAATCCCACCTACTCAGGAGGCTGAGGCAGGAGAATCGCTTGAACCTGGAAGGCGGAGGTTGCAATGAGCTGAGATCACACCACTGCACTCCAGCCTGGATGACAGAGCGAGACTCTCTCTTTAAAAAAAAAAAAAAAAAAACACACACATCCGAAAACTCTGCTTTGAACTTGTGAACATCTGCTTTCCAGCATGGCCTGGATTTAGGCACCTGCAGGGTGACCTTGGGCATACTGTCTTCAGAGGAAACAGGGTTTGTGGGGGAAAATGCAGAATAGAAAAGGTGCTTTCAAGAACCCATGGGTGAGGGTTGGTGCACAGTTGGTGAAAGGTCTGGTTAGCGCTACAGATACCGGCCCAGGCAGGACAGCTCTGACTTACAAATGTGTACGTGCAGGGAGATAAGATGGTCAGGTGATCCAGAAGCCTAGGCTACCGCAGGAAAGAGGTTACTGCTGCAGATTCAAGATCTCGGAGGCAGAAAGAAGCCATGAATCTTCTGGACACTTATGTGGCCTATTAGTGGAAAACTCTAGAAGCAGAGGTGTTCTTAGCACAATTCCTGAGTGAAGCTTTGTCATGAGAAGCATGGCCGTACCATTGCTTAGCATGCATGTGTGTGACTGTGCAGAAATCACATTGTAGCAGCAGGGTGGAGAGAAGAGTCTGCCCTCAGAACTCTTTCCCTTGAAGTCCTCAGTCCCCTTTGACCCCTGGAGGAGGCCTAGAATCACATGACAATTCACTGTGTGACAGCTTGTGTGCAAACAACACCAACAAAACAAAAAAGCCGCTCCATTCTACAACAGACCCAGTGTCTGCTTCCAACCAAGGCTGCTATGATATCTTAATTTTTTTGAAAAGGCTGGAGTGCAGTGGTATGATCTTGGCTCATGGTGGCATCGACCACCCAGGGTTCAAGCGATCCTCCTGCCTCAGCACATCCCCAGGTAGCTGGGAATACAGGTGTGTGCCACCGTGCCAAGCTAATATTTTTGGATTTTTGGTAAAGATGGGATTTCACCATGTTGCCCAGGCTGGTTTGAACTCCTGCACTCAAGCAATCTGCCCTCTGTGGCTTCTCAAAGTGCTAGGATTAACGGGCATGAACTGTCGCACCTGGCCCGGTATCTTTATTCTAACACCAAATATATGGAGTTTGCTGAAAATCAACCAATCCTCCAACACAAGCTGGGTGTCCAACAACTCAATTCTGAAAACACTCAGGTCAGCATAGACCCCACCGGCTCAGGGCTCAGTCCCACAATACTGCTTCCACTCCACATGCCAGTCACAAGCCCCAGGGACCCATCTATACTTCTGAGGAACTGTCTATAAATTATGGGCTTCCACAACTCCGTCCCTCAAGTTAAAGGATTTGATAAAACTACTCACAGAACTTGGCAAAAACACTTTACCTATGTTTACCAGGTTATTATATTGGATACAACTCAGTAAAAGCCAAGAGGAAAAAACGTATAGGACAAAGGAAAGCAGGGGAAGCAGAGGTGGGCCGTGAACCATGGTAGTTATGACTAACATCTCTCAAATCCTTTGTGTTCTGCAAGAAAAGCTTACTGCAAAGAAATGCCCTTTTCATTACGACTTTGATGATATTCCCTCTCTTTAGTTATCACAAATTCACAGACTCTGCGTTCTCATTTTTCCCTCATAAACAATTAAATAATTTTGTCCTCAGTATTCAGAACAGAATACTTGTTAACCAAACTGCCCTAGTTTCTCTCCTTCCCCCAGGCCCCTGGACTATGCTCCACCTTCAGTCTGAGCCAGCATATAACCCTCTTGATTCCCCTCCTAAGAACGGGCTGACTTCAGGGTGAAACATTCTCTAATCTTGAATCTGATTTTGCTTTCTCCATTCTGCCCTCTCCCTCCCATCTTCTTTCTAATCTTGATTGCTCCTCCATATGAAAAATCGCCCTTATCTGTCTCATTTTGGAGATGCTTGCAGATCTTGTACTTGGTGCTTTTTCCATTGCAATTCTCCTTGAAATAGTCACTTCTTACCTACATCAGAATTTATTTTATTTGATGATATCTAGAAACAGGCCGATGACAATAACAATTACACCCTCTCAGAGGCCATCACAACCCTCCTCCCATCTGAACTCTCACTGCATCTGCCTGTGGACACCCAGCTTTCCAGGGCTCCATTGGCTTCTCAGTATAAAGGCTCCTTTCATGTCTAATTTGAGCCAGGCTGGGACATCTGCAGAAAATGTTCCCAGGAAGAAACTACTGGGCTATTGATGACCTCCTTTGGCAGGGTCAAGATTGGCCTTACCCTGAAGTTAACAGGCTTAGGTCTCTGATTCCCAGTCAAGGCTATTCACTTAGTTTTATATAAAAGAACTCAGTGTTTAAATAATCCAACAAAATTCCTCAAACTCATTGCTTATGTTTATAGGAGGAAAGGAGATTGTAAGGCACTTATATTTTATACTTCAACAAGAAAAGCCAAAATATCTATCTATTTCAAACAATAAACATGTCATTCAGGTATTTCCATAATAACAAATAGGTAATCATACATGAACATTAAACAGGAATGTCAATTCCTATTCCATAAAATTTAACATTAAATTCAGACATCCAGATAACAAGATACAGAGCAGACTTATTCATTATCACAAATTCTCTACCATGCAGAAAAGAGAAACTGATATTTTGGCACATCTCTGTAATCACCAATTTATCTACCAAAATTTCTTCTAAAAATGTATTCACTTCTCCATAGCTATAAAGGAAGAGAAATGTTTCCTACTTTTGTTTATCCAGTAATATTCCAATAACTAAGTCCTGAGGTTCTGTATGAAACCACTCCCAAAATGTACAGATCTCAAAAACTTATTACACACTCTCAAGGGAAAAATGAAAGAATTTTTAACAAATATGTCGCTAGACATTTTTAAAATTCACATTCCTATTTTTCAAACACTACTAATAAAATGCATTGTACAGTTACTAAAAGTGGAAGTTGAAATAAGTAAACATTTTTTCAAGATGACAAATGCAAGGAGTAGCAGTACTGGCTGGAATAATGATATGTCTGACTCAAGTGTCAAATCGGGCTGAATGTCTTATGCTGTACATCCTCCCACCTTCATCCTTCTCATTGAAATACTTAATGACCACCCTCCCAAGAACCTCTGCACTGTGTGCCTGGAGTGCCTATTATTTATTTATTTTTGCAGGTCCGTGCACCATCTTGCTAGAATGGACTTTCATTGTCTTTGGGGATACTATTTCTCCCTTCACAATTCTGAAAAAATCCAGATGATAGAAATTATTTCTGCCTTTCCCCTCAATATCAGAATTCCATCGGCTGAACAGCAATGTGTCTCCAAAAAAACGGAAACTGGATTGGGATAAAGAAAATCTTGGCCAGGCATGGTGGCTCACGCCTGTAATCCCAGTACTTTGGGAGGCTGAGGCGGGAGGATCATGAGGTCAGGAGATCGAGACCATCCTGGCCAAGATGGTGAAACCCCGTCTCTACTAAAATACAAAAAATTAGCCGGGCATGGTGGCACATACCTGTAGCCCCAGCTACTTGGGAGGCTGAGGCAGGGCAATTGTTTGAACCCAGGAGGTGGAAGTTGCAGTAAGCTGAAGTCATCCCACTGCACTCCAGCCTGGGTAGCAGAGCAAGACTGTCTCAAAAAAAAAAAAAATAATAGTAATAATGCCACAAGGATGTGGCTTTTTGAATGAAGCATAAACCACGAGAGTGCTCTGAGCACCAGGGCACCCAGCTGCTTCCGAGAGGGTCCACCCCACCCCTCAGGCCGTCCACTATGAGGAGATGCTGCAGTAACTATTATACCCTAACCACTCCAAAAGACATGGCTGCCATGGGCATCTGGGATCTTCCCCAGAGAGTTCTGAATCCTAGGACCAGGAAAAGACAACAGTATGGCTGAGGACAAATTACCTCGTAAAGTTGGGAACCTAAACCCAAAAACATTCTGATAAGGTGTCTGCATCTGAAGAAGACAAAAGAAAAAAGAAGAGGCACAAAGGATACACACTTTCACCAGTGTTACTCAACATAATACTAGAAGTGTTAGCTGGAGCAATGAGAAAGAGGGAAAAAAAAGGCATCCAAATTTGAAAGGAAGAAGTCAAATTACCTTTGTTTGCGGATGATGTGGTCTTATATTTGGAAAAACATATTTCACTAAAACACTACTAGAATTGGTCAAGATATAAGATTGAAAGTCAATCGGACACAGTGGCTCATGCCTGTAACCCCAGTACTTTGGGGAGGCTGAGGCGGGTAGATCACCTGAGGTCAGGAGTTCGAGACCAGCCCGGCCAACATGGTGAAACCTCGTCTCTGCTAAAAAACTACAAAAATTAGCCGGGTGTGGTGGCTCATGCCTGTAGTCCCAGCTACATGGGAGGCTGAGGCAGAAGAATTGCTTGAACCCAGGAGGCAGAAGTTGCAGTGAGCAGAGATTGCACCAATGTACTCCAGCCTGGGTGACAGAGCGAGACTCCGTCTCAAAAAAACAAAACAAAACAAAACAAACAAAAAGTGTGTCTATATGCTAACAGTGAACAATGTAAAAACAAATCAAGAGAACATAGTCACAAATTAAAATTAAATACCTAGGAATTAAGCAAAGAAGTGAAAAATCTCTACAATTAATACTATAAAACACTGATGCAAGAAATTTAAAAAGACAAACTGAGTAATGTTTTATGTTCATGAATAGGAAGAATCAACATTTTAAAAATGTCCATACTACCCAAAGCAATCTACAGATTTAATACAACCTCTAGAAAAACATCAATGACATTCTTCACAGAAATAGAAAAAACAATCCTACAATGTAGACAGAACCACAAAAGAATCAGAATACCCAAAGCCATTGTAAGAAAGAATACACTAGAGGAATCACAGTATTTGACTTTAAATGATACTACCGAGCTACAGTAATTAAAACAGCATGAAACTGATCAGTGAAACAGTAGAGAGAATGCAGAGACATATCCATGTATCTACAACCAACTTATTTTTGACAAAGGTGTCAAGAATATATACTGGGAAAAGGAGTCTTCAATAAATTGTGCTACAAAAACTGAATATCCATATTCAGAAGAATGAAACTAGACTCCATCTCTTGCCATATAAAAAAATTACATCAAAATGTATTAGAGACAAATCTAAAACCTCAAACTATGAAACTCCTACAAGAAAACATTGGTGAAGCTCTACAGGTGAAGCCCAGGAAACTGGGCAAAGATGTCACAAGCACAGGCAACCAAAGCAAAAATGAAATGGAATCCCATCAAGTTAAAGGGCTTCTAAACAGCAAATGAAACAATTAACAAAGTTAAGAGAGAGTACATAAAACGAGAGAAAATACGTGTAAACTGCCCATCAGAAAAAAAAATTAACAATGAGAATACGTAAAGTTCACAAACAGCTCTACAGGATAAAACTGAATAATCTGATTATAAATGGGCAAAAATGTGAATAGACATTTCTCAAAAGACAGCATACAAATGACAAAAAGGCTATGACGAGGTGCTCAACATCATTTATCATCAGATAGATGCAAACCAAATGACAATGAGATATTATCTTACTCCAATTACAACGGCTCTTAAGTCGGGGAATAAAAAATGCCGATGAGGATGTGGAGTAAAGTGAACTCTGGCACTGTCTTGGTGGGAATGTAAATTAGTACAGTCACTGTGGAGAACAGTTTAGAGGTTCCTCAAGAAATGAAAAATAGAGCTACTATATTATCCAGCAATCCGAAGTAGTTACATAAAAGAAAGGGAATCAGGGCATCAAAGAGATATTTGTACCTCCATTTTTATTGCAGCAGTGTTCACATTATCCAAGATTTAGAAGCAACCTAAGTGTCTATTAACACATGAATGGATAAAGCAAATGTACATATACACAATGGAGTACTTTTCTTTTTCTTTCTTTCTTTTTTGTTTGAGATGCAGTCTCCCTCTCTCTCCCCCAGGCTGGAGTGCAGTGGGGCCATCTGGGCTAACTGCAAGCTCCGCCTTTTGGGTTCATGGCATTCTCCCCTCTCAGCCTACCAAGTAGCTGGCACTACAGGCAGCGGTCACTGCACCTAGCTAACTTTTTTAGCTCACTTCAAGCTC
>NW_012114677.1:2886104-2887192 GCF_000951035.1 Colobus angolensis palliatus
GAGAAAGATAAACGCAGATCATGCCACTGCTCTCCAGCCTGGGTGAAAGAGCGAGACTCTGTCTCAAAAAAAAAAAAAGAATTTTTCCTCTCATTTGTATTACAAAACCATGGGCTGGGTGCCATGGGCTGGGTGCGGTGGCTCACAACTGTAATCCCAGAACTTTGGGAGGCTGAGGCAGGTGAATCATGAGGTCAGGAGCTTGAGACCAGCCTGACCAACATGGTGAAACGCCATCTCTTATTAAAAAAAATAGAAAAACTAGCTGGGCATGGTGATGTGTGCCTGTAATCCCAACTACTCGGGAGGCTGAGTCAGGAGAATCACTCGAACCTGGCAGGCGGAGGTTGTAGTGAGCCGAGATTGTGCCACTGCCATCCAGCCTGGGTGACAGAATGAGACTCCATCTAAAACAAAAAGCAAACAAACAAAAAAACCATGATAGGACAGTGTTGTTTGCAAAATAGTCTTCAGTCATATACTTGGTCTGATAACTTGCATAAAGTACAGCAAGAATAATTATTTCTATATAGGCCTTTTAGATTGGCTTTGATGGAACTCTGTACCACAAAGAATCTCAGATAGGACTTTCCAAAGCTAAGTCCAACCATGGGTTTATATTCTCAAATACCTGTGAGTTGGGTAAACTCCTCTCTTCTTGAGGTCCCAAGAGCATGTGGTTCCTGAGCCTGTTGGAAAGTGACATTCTTTACTCACTGCAGGTTAGGAACCTTGTATGGGGACTGTGTAACAAAGTATAAGGCCCGTTTTCCCAAGAGGCTTTTATCAGCTCTACAAGTCAAGCTTAACTCCTTAAAGGGAAATGTACCCTTCCAGTCAAAGCCTTGGTGAAACAACCAGTTTCTCCAGTTGCATCCTGTTGAAAAAGAAAAATGAATTCTTATTGCACTGATGCAAACAACTATATTGTCATAAGTTAAGAATACTCAGCCGGGCGCGGTGGCTCACGCCTATAATCCCAGCACTTTGGGAGGCCGAGGCAGGCGGATCACAAGATCAGGAGATCGAGACCACGGTGAAACCCTGTCTCTACTAAAAATACAAAAAATTAGCCGGGCGCAGTGGCA
>NW_012114677.1:2887488-2894216 GCF_000951035.1 Colobus angolensis palliatus
CAATCTCGGCTCACTGCAACCTCCACCTCCCAGGTTCAAGCAATTCTCCTGCCTCAGCCTCCTGAGTAACTGGGATTTGCTAATTTTTGTGGTTTAAGTAGAGACGGGGTTTCACCGTGTTGACCAGGCTGATCTTGAACTCCTGACCTCAGGTGATCTGCCCACCCAGGCCTCCCAAAGTGCTAGGATTACAGGCGTGAGCCACCACGCCTGGCCTAAGGACGCATTTTTGAGACTTTATTTATGTGCAAGAAGCCAGGCACAAAAAGATAAATACTATATAATTCTACTTATGTAAGATACCTAAAGTAGTTAAGCTCCTAGAAACAGAAAGTAGACTAAACTGTGTCAGGGGCTAAGTGGAGAAGAAAATGAGTAGTTGTTGTTTCACAGACAACTTGTTAGAACACAAAATAACTCTTATTTTTTAAAACTGGAAGATCTGGGTATATGTGCAGGTTTGTTATATACGTAAACTTGTGTGACGAAGGTTTGTTGTACAGATTATTTTGTCATCAAGGTATTAAGCCTGGTACGTGTTAAACATTGAATTACACAATGCATCCTTTCATATTACATGGAATCAAACTAGAAATCAAAAGCAGAATCAAAATTGCCAAATCCAAAAATATGTGAAACTTAACAGAAGACTTAACATTTTTAAATGACAATACTACCCACAGTGATACTCAAATTCAATGTAATCCTGATGAAAATCCAAATGATGCTTTTTAAAGACATCTTTTTAAAAATTCTTACATTTACATGGAATATCAAAGGACCACTGATAGCCCGAACATTCTTAGAAAACAAGGACAAAGTTAGAGGCACAATGCTTCCTTTGTTTAGAACAGATTACAAAGTTACATAAATAAAAACAGTGTGGTACTTGCAAGACAAATAGCCATGGAACAGAACCCAGAACTTAAAGCCAAACCATGTTTGTGTATATGCTCAAATGATCTTCAACAGGGTTGCTATGACCGCACAACAAGAAAAAGACAGTCTCGGCCGGGTGCGGTGGCTCAAGCCTGTAATCCCAGCACTTTGGGAGGCCGAGGTGGGTGGATCACAAGGTCAGAAGATTGAGACCATCCTGGCTAACATGGTGAAACCCCGTCTCTACTAAAAATATAAAAGCCGGGCATGGTGGCGGGCGCCTGTAGTCCCAGCTACTCAGGAGGCTGAGGCAGGAGAATGGCGTGAACCCAGGAGCTGGAGTTTGCAGTGAGCCAAGATCGCGCCACTGCACTCCAGCCTGGGCAAGAGAGCAAGGCTCTGCCTCAAAAAAAAAAAAGAAAAAAGATAAAAGAAAAAGTTTCTTCAATAAATGGTGTTGGAAAACTCTGTAACTACATGGGAAAAACTGAGGTTGGGTCCTTTCCCCGAACCATATACAAAAACTGTCCTGAATGAGTTAAATATTTAAATGTCAGAATTATACCTCTACGATCTCTAGAAGAAAATACAGTAAATTTATGACCTTGGTCTCAGCAATGTTTCCTTGCATACAACATCAAATATCTGAAGAACAAATTGAAAAAACTCAGAAAAATGGGACTACATTACATTTATCTCTACATATTAAACATTTTTTAAGAGTCCCATCTAAGAAGAAAACAAATTAAAAAGCATATATTTGACAGAAGCTAACATCCAGAACAACTTCCAAAAAATCAACAAATAGTAACATGATTAACAAATGAACAAGATAAAAATGGTTCTCCAAAGATGAAATGCACAAACAATTACTGAAAAAAATTTCCAATCTTTAGCAAAATGTAAAGCAAAACCACAATGAGGTATTATTGTGCATTAATTAGGATGGCCAAATGCAAACAATGACAAATGTTGTCATTTGTACCTGAAAAATGTATAAAGGTTACTCCAAAAATTAAAAATGAAGTTATTATATGACCCAGTAATCCCACTCCTGTTTTTTTTTTTTTTTTTTGAGACAGAGACTTGCTCTGTTGCCCAGACTGGAGTGCAGTGGCGTGATCTCGGTTCACTGCAACCTCAGCCTCCTGAGTTCAAGTGATTATTGTGGCTCAGCCCCCCAAGTAGCTGGGATTACAGGTGCACACTACCACTCCTGGCTAATTTTTGTATTTTTAATAGAGACAGGGTTTCACCATATTGGCCAGGCTGGTCTTGAACTCCTGACATCAAGTGATCCACCTGCCTTGGCCTCCCAAAGTGCTGGGATTATAGTGTGAGCCATGGTGCCTGGCCCCACTTCTGAGCATCTATTCAAAATATGCAAAGTATACCTGAAAGAAATTTGCATATTTATGTTTACTGCAGCAATATTCACTGTATTAGTTTATTCCAGCATTGATATAAAGAAATACCTGAGACTGGGTAATTTATTTTAAAAAGGAGGTTTAATTGGGTCATGGTTCTACAGCCTGTACAGAAAGTGCAGCAACTTCTGCTTCTGGGAAGACCTCAAAAAAGCTTCCAATCATAGCAGAAAGCAAAGGGACGGTGGGAGTCATCTTACATGGTGGGAGCAGGAGTAAGAGAGATTGAGAGAAGAGGTGCCACATACTTTTGAAAAATGAGATCTCAGGAGAACTCACTCGCTATGGCTGACAGTAACAAAGGGGCTAAGCTAAACCATTGATGAGAAGCCAACCCTATGACTCAACCACCTCTCACCAAGCCCACCTCCAACACTAGGGATGGAAATTTGACATGAGATTTGAATGAAAACGCAGATCCGAACCATATCATTTTCAAAAGCCAAAAACTGAAAAAACTCAAACACCCTTCAATGGATGAATGATTTAAAAAGATGTGCTTTATACATACAATGAAATATTCTTTAGCCTCCAATGAAAATATCTTGTGAGATGCTACAATAAGGGTAAATCTCAAAGCCATTATTTACAGTGAAGTAAGACACCAACAAAGTGACAGTGTATGATTCCACTTTTATACAATATCTTGTGTAGTAAACTAGGAAATAGAAGTAGAAACACGCTTGCCTATGGTTAGGGTTGTGAAGCCTCAGTGGAGCCAGAGATCAAGGAGGTTATTTAGAAGAAACAGGCCCTCAGCCAGGTGGCTAACTGAAGGGCCCATAGACATGGCTACAGACAAGGAAATGACACACAAGCCTGGTGTTACTGAAGATTATGAAGCAGTTCTGCAACCTTTCTCAAACTCCTCTCAGCTACAGTCCACAAATGGTCCTTCCCATTAAGTGACCTGCAGGGAGACACACCCAGCCATAACCCTGGAGGCAGCCTTGTATATCTTGGCCTCAGTTGTGCTCCCTGAAGCAGCCCTGTGACTCAGTTCTAGCCCTCACAGTCACAGTCTGTGGCCAGTTGTACACACTCAGGGACCCACATAGAGACTTGTGAAAACTGTTCCCAGGTAGTCAGCAGAAGCCAAACCCATTCATACACCTGATATTTGGCCCGACACATGCAGAAAAACTTCAAACCCTACCCTACTGCCTGCCATATAGATTAATGTCCTCAAGGATATTTAATGTTTCCATGGCCCAGAATCTATGACTGTCCAAATCTCTGGTAACACAACCATCAAAGGCAGACCCCACAGCAGACCCAGCATCACCCTTGTAACCCAGCTACAACTCTTCTTCTCTGCAACCCCAGAGGTAATCTCATCAGCCTGTGGACCAAACAAATGAGAGATCTTTACCTGTCAAAAATAGTTTACAGAAACTGTAATCATAGATCCTTCAAATGTACAGACACAGGGCTGCTTCAGAGACCACAGCTGAGGCCAAGATATGCAGGCCTGCCTGCAGGGCCACAGCTTCTATCTTAACATATTCCTGGAAGTTTCTTTCAGAAAAATTGGGTAAGGAAAAGGACAAAGCTCTCCAGCTTGGAAAAGAAGTAAAAATGTTACTGTTTGTAGATAATATGATCATGCATACATATAAAAAACCCTAGAGTAAAACAAGAAAAACTGTTTGAATTAATAAATGCATTTGTTAAAGTATCAGGATACATAATCAACATACAAATACTTGTGGGTTTTTTTTTTTTTTAAGACGTGGTCTCACTGTGTTACCCAGACTCATCTCAAACTCCTGTCTCAAGCCATTCACCTGCCTTGGACTCTGAAAGTGCAGGGATTACAGAAATGAGACATTGCATCTGGTCCAACATACAAATATTTGTTGTATACAGTAGCAACAAATTTTCCAGAAAAGAAACAATTTCCATTTGCAATAGTATAAAAACAAATTTAACCAATAAAATAAAAAAATTATACATTAAATACAATAATATTGATGACAGAAATTGAAGTAGACACAAATAAATGGAAACATATTCCATTAGGATAACTAACACTATCAAAGTATCATATTATCCAAAATGATCTACAGATTCAGTGTGATCCCTATCAAAGTTTTAGTAGCTTTTTTCACAGTAATAGAAAACACAATTGTAAAATTTAAGTGTAACCTTAAAAAACTTTAAAAAACTGGAGCAATCCTGAGAAAGAACAATGTTGGGGCATCATACTCTCTAATTTCACATTTTATTTAAAGGTTATGGTAATCAAGAGTATGGCATATGCATAAAAACAGATACAAAAGCCAATGGAACAGAATAGGGAGCCCAGAAACAAAACCAGAATACAAGGTCAACTAATCTTTGAAAAGGCCACCAAGAATATCCACTGCAGAAAATACAGTCTTGCCGATACATGGTGCCAGAAAAACTGGATATCCACAAGTGAAAGAACAAAAGTAGATCATTTTCTTACACCATACCCCAAAATTAACTCAAAATGAAACACTTAAATGTAAGATATAAAACCTTAAAACTCCTGGCCGGGCGCGGTGGCTCAAGCCTGTAATCCCAGCACTTTGGGAGGCCGAGACGGGCGGATCACGAGGTCAGGAGATCGAGACCATCCTGGCTAACATGGTGAAACCCCGTCTCTACTAAAAATACAAAAAAAAAAAACTAGCCGGGCGAGGTGGCGGGCACCTGTAGTCCCAGCTACTCGGGAGGCTGAGGCAGGAGAATGGTGCAAACCCGGGAAGCGGAGCTTGCAGTGAGCTGAGATCCAGCCACTGCACTCCACAGAGCGAGACTCCACCTCAAGAAAAACAAAAACAAACAAACAAAAAACTCCTAAACATATATTAAAAAAAAACCCTTGTTAATATTAATCTTGGCAATAGCTTTTTTGATATGGCATGAAAAGCACAGCAACAAAAGCACAGCAACAAAAAATACAAACAAGTGGAACTGCATCAAATTGAACAGCTTCCACACAGCAAAGGAAAAAAAAATTTTTAAACTCTACAACATAGGAAATTATTTGCAAGCCACATATCTAACAAGAAGTTAATATCCAAAATGTATAAAGACACTTGTGCAATTAAAAGCAAAACAATAATAACCCATTCAAAACTAGAAAAACCATACATATAAGGGAAATCTGTATGCTGTTGGTGAGATGTAAATAAAGTCATTTCATAAAAAACAGTAAAGAATAAAAATGGAAATATCATATAATCCAGCAATACCACTTCTGAGCATCCTACCAAAGGAAATAAAATTTGTACCTTGAAGAAAGATCTTCAGCCCTATGTTCACTGTAGTATTGTTTACAATAGCCAAAATATGGTGTGTGTGTGTGTGTGTATATATATATAGACAGTAGAATACTATTCCGCCAGAAGAGAAGGAAATCTAGCCATTTACAACATGGATAGACCTGGAGGACATTATGCTAAATGAAATAAGCCAACCACAGAAAGACAAAGAAACTGCTTAAGTTAAATGAGAAATCTAAAAAAGTAAACTCATAGAAGCAGAGTGTAAAATGGTGGTTTAAAAAAAAAAAAAAAAAGGTGGTTGTTAGTGCCTGAGGGTAGAAATATGAGATGTTCAAAGAGTACAAATTTTTAGCTATAAGTTGAGTAAGTCTGAGAAATCTAATGTAAATTAGCATTAGATTAGCCAAATAGCATTGTGTTTATAGTTAGTAATACTGTAATGTATGCTTACAATTTGCTACAACAGTAGATCTTAAGTGTTCTTACTACAAAAAAAAAAAATGAGGTACTAGATGTCTTCATCAACTTGACTGCATTTTGTTTCACAATGTATATGCATATCAAATCATTACATATTAAATATATAGTTATACTATTTTTATCAGAAAAATCCATGTCAAAGTACACAATGTTCAAAATAGGTTCTTGAAAACTGCATCTTTAAAGAAAACAATGTTGCTATATATACCATTCAAACATAACCCTTGTTTCTATCAATTCAGCTATGGTAATTCCGCCTCTGGGTTTAAGCGATTCTCCTGCCTCAGCCTCCTGAGTAGCTGGGATTACAGGTACGTGCCACCACACCCAGCTAATTTTTTGTATCTTTAGTACAGATGGGGTTCCACCATGTTGGCCATGCTGGTCTCAAACTCCTGACCTCATGATCCGCCCGCCTTGGTCTCCCAAAGTTCTGGGATTACAGGTGTGAGCCACCATGCCCAGCCAATATTAGTTTTCTTAAACAATATGTTGCTCCACTTACAGTTTCCATGAAACTATCAACAATGTTGAGAATTTACAATACACATATATAACTTATATAGGTGTGTGTATGTGTGAGACCCACATTTTTACATAGATATAGATAGATCTCAATGACAGAATCCCAGCAGGCTTTTTTTTTTTTTTTTTTTTTGAGACAGAGTCTCACTCTGTAGCCCAG
>NW_012114677.1:2899066-2906286 GCF_000951035.1 Colobus angolensis palliatus
TGTATTTTATGTGTGGCCCAAGACAATTCTGCTTCCAATGTGGCCCAGGGAAGCTAAAAGGTTGGAAAACTATGCTTTAAACTATATTATAATTTTAAAATTTACACATATAGAGTCTAAATTACAAATCTCAGTTTATACTAAAACAATAACATTTTGAAGTACAATCAGCAATACATTTTTCATATTTAGGAAAATGCTTATCATTCTTATAAAATTGCTAAGAAAGAATTTCTGTAGAATTACATTTGCAATAGGATTAAAAATCACTAAGCAGAAAAGGTGCAACATCTGTCCCTAGTGTTCCTGGGATTTCTGAACCAAATCCCAATATGTCCACTACTTGCCTTACATATTTAGGCATAAAACAAAATCAATATTTGAAAAAAATACATTAACATAGAGCTCCTCAATAACACAAGAATTCCTATGTCTCCAAAAGCAATGGAACAGCAGTCACATCATGCAGCCCTTGTAAGTGATAAAGTGGACATTGGCTCTCCCTATAAACTTGAAGGGAGATCTCTAAAGAGAGGGCTGGGTGTGGTGGCTCACACTTGTAATCCCAGCACTTTGGGAGGCCGAGGCAGGTAGATCACCTAAAGTCAGCAGTTTGAGACCAGTCTGGCCAACATGGCAAAACCCTGTCTCTACTAAAAATACAAAAATTAGCTAGGTGTATTGGCAGATGCCTGTAATCCCAGTTACCCAGGAGGCTGAGGTAAGAGAATCGGAACCTGGGAGGCACAGGCTGCAGTGAGCTGAGATCGCACCACTGCACTCCAGCCTGGGTGACAGAGCAAGACTCCATCTCAAAAAAAAAGAAAAAAGAAAATTCTTAGAAGATTTAACAGCATGGGGCTGCGGATGCCCCTATTTGTGAACATGAGAAAAAATGCAGCCTTTTCAGAAATTATTTGCATTGAAGAAGAGCTTTCCAAACTACATTTGAAGGCCTGGCTTCCTTCTTTGCCTTTGGTCCCCTTGCCTGTGTCCTCTCCTTCATTCACTCTCACCTACCTGGGGCTTTGGCTACTGTCTCATGAGTCTTCCCATTAAAGGGCTCTTTTCTTTGCTCCAAACAAGTGATCAGGTCTGAGTTAAAGACAGCAACACCTGTTTTACTTAAAAAAAAAAAAAAAAGTAACATGACTATTGCCGAGGATTCGCCAATTACCAACCTAGCCCTATGCTAAGAAGAAAAGACAAATGATGGAAGATTCTAAAAAATTAATCCAAAAATTGTTTCCTGATAGGCTCTTTAGAATATTTAAGTATTTTAAATCTGTGGTTTCTAAGTTCCACTACCCAGTACTACTGAATCAAAAAAACTTGGTGCAAATTGGATTTTAAGATGTGGAAAACAATATTTTACAACACTGAATTTCTAGAATTACCAGTAATCAAGAGTGAAGGACACAAATTACCTCAAGAAAAGAGAAGGTTTAGGTAAAGATGAAACATCTTAAAGATTTTTTTTACACCAGCAAACTCCCAATTTTTTCATGAACAAACAAACTGAAACTAATTCACGCAAAACAGAAGCTCCCAAGAAACATTCTACAAAAAGAAAAAATAAAACTCTGAGGGAATATTAGGAATTACATATGAAAGTTATCCTCACCCAGGGAGACCAGATTTCTATAGTTCTCCAACATCACATCTCTATATACATTCTGCTGGGAAGGATCCAGACATTTCCACTCTTCTGGGGAGAATTCTATGGCACATCCCTGAATGTTAAGAGTTCCCGAAAACACATATTTATCAAGTGACAGAGTTCTTTTTCTTTTTTTTTTTTTTGAGACAGAGTCTTGCTTTGTTGCCCAGGCTGGAGTGCAGTGGCACCATCTCAGCTCACTGCAAGCTCCGCTTTTTGAATTCATGCCATTCTCCTGCCTCAGCCTCCCGAGCAGCTGGGACTACAGGCGCCCGCCACCACGCCTGGCTAATTTTGTTTTTGTATTTTTAGTAGAGATGAGGTTTCATCTTGTTAGCCAGGATGGTCTTGATCTCCTGACCTCGTGATCTGCCTGCCTCAGCCTCCCAAAGTGCTGGATTACAGGTGTGAGCCACTGCGCCCGGCCAGTGACAGAGTTCTCAATTTGACCACAGGAGAAATGAGTTAAGGGAGCTAGTTCTGACTGTAATTATCTGATAAAATAACTTTCAACACAGTAATGTTCTCTCAAGTATACTATAACTCTTAGGAAAAAGGATGGCATGAGAGCAATTACTGTTGCTGCAATGGAAATATGGGCTACACTGACCTGCTGCTACCAAAACCAAGCAGAGTAGGCCCTGTGACTTCCTGGAACAAAGGGTAAACTCACCACTCATTAAAGTATCTGGAAACCCTCATGCTTGACCCTGGCCTCGCTGTAGAACCATGTTTTAATTTAAAAAACAGGGATGTTTCCACTCAGAACAACAGACAGGATCTGTAGGGAGGGAACAAGTGACTGTTTCTCTTCAAACAGCCCATGTGATCCTATTAGAAGACTGGGCTGAGAGTCAGCTAAGCACTGGCTTTCAGGCTTCAATGTGCGTATAAATTATTTGCTATTCTAGGCCTGACTGTAAATAACAAAATTCTGCAGGTTTGAAAAGCGTCCATGAAAAGGAGCTTCTTATAGCAAGTCTCCTGTTGATGCTGATATTCCTCCCCCTAGATCCATTATAGTACCACTCAGCTAGAGTAAGCAGGCACAGCACACAGGGTCCCTTACCCCAACACAAATACTTTTCATCTGAAGACAAGATCACCAGTCATCATCCTGAAACAGGGCATTCTCTGCAGGCCCTTCAATGGTTACAGAGGCTGGAGATGGTGGCAATGTCTGAATAAGTCTGCATTTGAAAACATGTGCACATGCATTAATGTGATCTTTACGGAGCAAGTACTATGTGTGCGGGAGTATGTCACAGAGCACTGTTCTGGGAAGCTCACATTATGTGTGTTAATTCTCATAACATCCTGGGAGGTGGGTACTAAGTGTCCCATAATTCCCAGGATTTAAATGCAGGGCCCAGCGTTTCTATTTTTTTTTTTTTCTGTTTCCCTATCATTGATTTTTTTTTTAAAAAATGTTCAGAATAATAGTTCAATATAAATAGATGGGAGAGAAACAGAATGGAAGTGTTAAGTGCAATTCAGAGGAATTTATTTTTGTATTTGTATTTACTTTGAGAATTGTAAAAAAAATAAAATAAAACTGTAGGGATGGAGAACAGATTGCTGGGTGTCTCTAGAAACACTGGTTTTAATTTTATAAAAAGAATTTAAAGCACAAAAGTATATTGCTTTCCCCCATTTATCTGCTTTTGTGTTTCAGGAAATTGGAAGCACCAGCTCTGAAGAGGCAGTAGCAGTAGCCACCCCAAACTCAGATCTCCTCTAAGCAGTTCTGTGAGAGATTTCAGTGTGGATTAGACCTGGACAAGATTCAGCAGAGGGTGGATCTGGGCAGGGTTGGGATAGAAGGTGGGCCCTAGGCTTCTGCTCTCTGGGCCACTAAGTATTTTCAGTTTTGTTTTTTCTAAGCCTGAGCAAGAGAAATTTGATTCCCAGAGTTTGTGTAATTTTAATCTATTTTAGACACTTCCCTGTCTATATTACAACATACAATAAGGAGGAATTTAACCAAAACCCTTATGTTTTTCTGGACCAATTATATTAGAAGCTAAATACTTATTCTTAGCAAGCTAAAAACAATACAAATAATAACTTCTCTTCTATCCATGAATAGCCCTTCAGGTAGAGGCATCAAAACTCACAAAAGAGGCTGGGCGCGGTGGCTCAAGCCTGTAATCCCAGCACTTTGGGAGGCCGAGGTGGGTGGATCACAAGGTCAGGAGATTGAGACCATCCTGGCTAACACGGTGAAACCCCGTCTCTACTAAAAAAACACAAAAACCTAGCCGGGTGAGGTGGCGGGCGCCTGTAGTCCCAGCTACTTGGGAGGCTGAGGCAGGAGAATGGCATAAACCCGGGAGGCGGAGCTTGCAGTGAGCTGAGATCTGGCCACTGCACTCCAGCCTGGGCGACAGAGCGAGACTCCATCTCAAAAAAAATAAAAATAAAAAATAAATAAATAAAAACTCACAAAAGAATAAAAGGGAAGTAACCCAAATGAAGCTTAAGCTTCCCATGCAGTTTCCGTCTTTGTACTGAACACATGATGCTGAATTCAACCATTTATTCATGTGTTCTAGTCTGCAAGTTCCTTCATGGGAGGGACTGTGACTGCTTCATCTCTTTTTCTAATGACCATACAAAATAGAAGCAATTAGCTTATTGATCAGTTTGAGTCTCCAGAACCAGAAAACTGGAACAACTCTTATCTGGTTATGAACCAATGAGATTCTTTCTGTGAGGGGAGGAACAAACCCTTGATAAGTCATTTCTCTTTCTCTGAAATGGAACCAGAATTAGACTTTTTTGTCAGACGGACCCCAGTCTGCAAAAGACATCCTCAAATGTCTCAAATACTCATTGAGTGTCCTCAGTGACCCTGGCTGAAGCCCCCATAGTGATCCAGGCAAGAGAGACTGAGACTGACTTCATGGAGTGCAAATAGAAAATAGAACTGCTCAGGTAGAGCTGCAGATTCTAGATCCAGATGTGATATGCACTGTCCCTGATCAGCTAACTCTGAGACAAGAGGAAAGACGAAAGTTCTCCAGTACCCCAGTATACAGGATGGCATACTTGTGATTATGGTTGTGATTATGGCTCTGGATATTTTGTGGCCCTGACCTCCCACTGCTAAGGTGCTTGTTTACACTTACAGATTCTGCCACAGGATTCTGTTCACACCAGAAGCTTCTCACACAGCTGTAGCAGGTGACAAGACCTGGAAAACTCAAAGGGCTCCACGCTGAAAGTGGGGTTTAAGAAGTCGATGTTGACCTCTCATGATGCAGAAAATGCTTTCTGTGAGTTTTCTGTATGTCTTCAACCCAAAGTCTGACCCTATCTTGTGAATCCTAGGCAGAAGCCAGCTTTTATGTGCAGATTCTAGGTGAGATCAATGTGCCCTGCATTCCTGGGGATTACAGCAAACAGAGTAAAACCAGAGACAGCCTTTCATGGAGGCTCCTTCAACACATTCTGAAGAATATTTTGACCTAAAAGGAAAAAGCTGGGGTAAACATAAGTAGTTTATCTGGGGCAAAGCTTGAAGATTGCGACCCTGCAGTATAAAGCTGCCCTGAATATATACTCCAATTAGAAGCAGTTACAAGTGTATTTTTAAAGGCAAAAAAGAAGGCAGAGAGGGGACTGATACAAAGTTGTTAGACATTCCTATTGATTTACAGAAGTAAAATTGGTTAGTGGCTGGCTATATATTGTTAAGCCATAGAGTGTGGGTTACAGTGCCCATTGTGGTATTATTAGGTTACTTTATAGCCACTGATGGCAATAGCAAGGAATTTCAAAAAACAAATAGTTCAAAGAGGGGGAACAGTAGGACTGTGGTCTCATTTTAACAAGTCTCTGGGTCTGATAATTAAAAGAACCTGTATTTCTCAGATAAAAGTGTCATTTTTCTCTCAAATCCCAGGACATAAATTCAGAATTTGGGAATGCACATTTAGGTCCTGGAGGGCTGGTGAGCTATGGACATTTGTGGGCATTTGGACAAGGGGGGAAGGGACAGAATTCAAGTTCTCAGGTTTTATCAATGCACATGTGTGATCCTGGTTGGGTGTATGGATGGGCCCCATGATGTTTGAACCAGTGTCAGATCTGAAGATGCCAGGAGCATGGAGGGAAGTGGAATAACTGATGGCTATCCTGAAAAGTTATTTTTGTAGAAATCTAGTCTAACTGCTCTAGAAGTGACTGGAGAGCCCAAATAGAAAGAACTTTTGGTTTGCAGATTTGTGAAGCACTTTGCTGCACTTTGTCACAAAATTGTGGATTGTGACTAGAATCCTTAGAAGGAAGGTTTTTTTCTAAAGAGAAGCCTGGTGGGCACTTTGTGTATACCATCTGGTAATTCTGGACAGTGTTTGGAAAATATAACTAAAAGCAAAATAATCTCCAATCCTAAGATATTCTCCACAATAGAACAGCAAGATAATGATTTGTTATTTAATTAAACCAAAATATGATGTGTATCACAGGCAATCTAATAGACTGCAAATACAGAAAAACGTCGCCATTAGTACTCAAGTACAAGACATGACAGCACCATTTGTCATACACAGTTTATAATAACGTAAACTAGTAATTTGGGAGGTCATCTGGGTTTTCTAATTGGTAACATTAAAAACGAACAAAAAAACCACTTTCCATATCTTCATGATAGGACAGTTTTGAAATGTGGAGGAAGGTACCTGCTGAAGGCAGCTTCCTACTCGCCTACAGAAACTGTGGCACAGGGTGTATATTCTTGCTATTCACATTTCAACGCAATAGTTCCCAGGTCCTAAAGACAGTTTTGAGTCAAAAAAGACAAATGACCTAGTTAACTGACAAAAATGATTTACATACTTTTCAAAGAAGCAGAAAAAATATTTAAATATAACTTTTCAAACTAAATGCTTTAAGAAAAGGGAGAAGAGCAAAAAGTCTTCCCTCATTCTAAAGAGAAAGCATTAAGCCTTTTCTAATTTGTATTTGGTCCTACAACAGGCAGGCCTAAAGGTCTGGTCTTGAACTCACTAATGTTGGAATTCTTGTAGCACATGAGGGATGCACTTGAGCAAACTGTGTGCACAGGAAAGAGGATGTGTGGGGAAGAAAAGAGCATAAGAGAGAAAGGTGCTATCGAGAGCCTTGGGTGGGGGCAAGGCAGGATTGACGAAAGGACTGGTTTGTGCTACAAGTTCAGGCCCAGGCAGGGCTAAGCTCTGACTGATTCCTGAGTCCGTAAAGGCAGAGGAGATTAGGATCAGGTGGGTCCAGAAGCCTAGGTGGGTGAAGAAAACAGATTCCTGCTACAGATCTGGGGTTGACATGAGCCTGGAGTCTTCTGGGCACTGTGTGTGTTCTTAGGAGAAAATTGTAGGAGCAAAGCTGCCATGGGCACAATTCCTGAGGGTAGAACCCTGTCCTGGGATGAGTGTGGCCATGCGAATGCCCGGTGGGCGTGCTCAGGAGTGGGTTAGCATTGGGTGGGGGCCGGCAGCAGGGTGCAGGGAAGGGACGTTTCTCAGAACTCCTTTCCTCCTAGTTCCCAGTCCCCTCTCCCCACAAGGAGACCTGGAAG
>NW_012114677.1:2907241-2912295 GCF_000951035.1 Colobus angolensis palliatus
CGCAGACTCGGTCCCGCCGCCGCCATTTCCCGCCGGTGCCCATAAGCGCCCCCCCAGCCTCGGGACGCCCCGCCCCGCACACTCACCATTTCAGGGCTTGAAGGATGTCGCGAAGTCTTAGCTAGAATCATCCAATACCCGCTGGTCACAGAGCGACGGAGGCTGAGGCTGTGACGGAATCACCTAAGCCTCCCTGAGGGGTGGAAGCAGGACGGTGACGCCCTAACCCAGCTCTGGCTGAAGGGAGAGGTAAAAGCCGCGCCAGATCCCGGATGCTGCCCCCTCCTTTGCCTGATTGGGCAGTTCCCAGTCCAGCGCCCTCATTGGATACCGCTACTAGCTCTACGCCCTCAAGCTTTGAGTGGCAGAATTCGAGTGACAGAAATTCGACCACACACTTCATGAGGCAAGAGTGACAAACTCGTGTCTCCAGGTATTTTGTCAGGGCTTGCTTTCTGTGCTAGGCCTGGCTCTGTTGGGGGTTCATTTTTAACCTTCTGTTGTGTAATGTTACGTCCATTTATCAATTGTGCATGCCCGCGCACGCGCACACAGACACACGCTTGCTCACAAATGGAAACAATATAATCACAATTATTTTAATATTTTAGATTTCATAACCTTTCTGCCCTCTGGTCTTTTGAGCAGGACACCTGAGATTTGAAGAGGAAACAAGTCTCTAAAAAATAAAATGTTAGTTGTGAATTTAGTTTTTTATTAGCCACATCCAAACTAATAAAAAGAAACAAGTGAAATTGTTTATAATTGTAACGTATTCTATCCAAAATACTGTTTTAATACATGATCAATATATAATTAGAAATAAAGTATATTTCTGGTCTAATTCTTCTAAACTCACTGTGCATTTTTTGTTCGCAGCACATACTACTTCAAACCAGCCACATTCCAGACACCCAGTAGCTACATATGGCAGGTGACTGCCACATTGAGTGCAGCCATGAGGGCTCTGAACTCAGGGAAGTGACGGCCTGAACACCTCTTTTCTACTGGAAGTGAGGTAACAGCCTCTAACAACTTTTCGCCTCAGGCTCAAGGGTGCCAGTGCCCCCTAGAGAGAGCAGAGGTGCAAGCTGAGAGTATCCACGTGAATATCACGGTCTCCTAGTTGCTGTTTGGTGCCGGTGTGGTGGTCTCAGTTCAGCCAGGTTCAGGCTCTCCTCCCATGACCTGGAAAAATGAGGCACATGTACACCAGAGTGAGAAAGCAGAGTAGGATTTATTAAGCAACAGGAAAGCTCCCAGCAGCAAGAGGGGACCTGAAAGCATGTTGCCAGAAATGGGGCTGACTTCTGGATCTTTTATGTGGCAAGAACGAGGAAGTCTTCTGCGGGTTCTACCCAAGTGAGAGGGGTCAAGTTCCCTACCAAGGGTGTTGCATCTGCGCATGCCTGGGGTTGGCCACAGTGATTCCATTTTGGTTATTACCCATGAGTGCCTAAAGGAAACTTACAGGGGAGAAGCTAAAACCACAATACTAATATCATGTTAATGACTTTACAATGAGCTGGGTGAAAAGGAAATTTAGGTTGATTTATTTTGCCTATGCCTAAGCTGGGATAGTCCCATCTGAGCAACATCCTGGCATAAGAGGAAGTTCTTAACCACATTTCTTCCCACTAGCTACAGGGGCGGGGCAGGTGCAGTCCCGCGGGTGGTTTTCCTTTCCCGAGACCCTCCCTTCCTCCCTATCTTCCTGACCAGCCTCTGACTGTCTCCTCTCTCAGGGGTTGAGGTGGTTAGAAATTTAGACTGGGCTCAGCTGGGCCATTCTTCTGGGCTCAATTTGGCTCCTACAGGTGTGAGTGTCCAGCTGCTGGTGAATTAGGTGGCTCTGCTTCTGGGAGTGAGCTGTCTGTAAACTGAGGCTCTTTGGCTTTTCTCAGCATGCTACTTTATCCTACAGAAAGTTAAAATGGGCTTGTTTTCATGGACATGGAAAATTCTGAAAAAGATAACAGAACCATTTAAGACCTTTTGAGCTTAGGCACCAAACTGGCCCACTGTCATATGCACAGCTTTGGCCTGTGCAAATAAAGCAAGAAAGTTCCAGGTTTGGGAAACAGATTCTGTCTATTGATGGGAACCAGCATAAAAGCCATTGCCAAGAACATGAATACAATAAGACAATTTTTTAAATTTCTGTTTTTTCAATCAATTTTGTTTTGTTTTTTCTCACAGGTAAGGCTTATACAACTGTCCTACATCTACTAAACAGCTGGCTGGGACTCAGGATCATCGTTGGCGTGCCTCTGAAGCCCATGCACCTCCATAGACCACACTAGTCAGCCAGGTTTCCTGGTCCTTCAAGGGGCTGAAGAGTGACACTTCTGAAGTAGAAGCAAGATTTTTTTTTTGAGAATCTCATCCCATCTATCAAGTACTCTTCACCATTAGAAATAATTCACTCCAGGGAATGCTTCTGAAGTCTCTTGGAAAAACTGGAAATGATTTGAGGAAATGGCTAAGCATTGGTTTAGGAAATTAATGCCCACCATTACATTTGTAATTTCTTATAGGATAAATACGAAAACACCTATAATGCACTCCACATATCTGGAAACCCTTTGTATCCTTATTCTGTATTGGTAGGATACTTATGATTTTTAATATAGACTAAATCAACTTACTGTGCCTGAAACAACTTTTGCTC
The DNA here is from genome assembly GCF_000951035.1 of Colobus angolensis palliatus. Taxonomy (NCBI): domain Eukaryota; kingdom Metazoa; phylum Chordata; class Mammalia; order Primates; family Cercopithecidae; genus Colobus; species Colobus angolensis. The sequence goes on from NW_012114677.1 coordinate 2,909,913, forward strand.
TGACGGCAAGTGACATAGAGATAGAGCTGCTGCTATTTTTCCCTGATGCAATTTAGCCAACCAGCAGAGTATGTTTTCAAGGGCCAAGATGTTTTGTAAGACCCCCATCTAGGAGCAGCTATAGGGCAAATGCCTAGACCACACATAGAAATCACACACAACCAATGCATTCCTGACCCGGAATCAATGCTTCTTACCCTTGTATGCACATTAGAATAACCTGCTGTGCTTGTGGGAGGTGGTGTTTAATGTTCCCAAACCCAAGTTGCCAGGGAATAATTAAGACAATCTCTAGAGTGAGACCCAGGCAGCAGTGTGATTTAAAGCTCTCCAGGTGATTACAATATGCAACCATACTCCCAAATGTCTGCTGTAAACCAACATCTTTCAGAGAACCAGTTGAAAGTATTTCTCAAATTAATGTAAGAAGTGTTTGCTGTTGAGCTGTGGCCTTTCAATCTTACTCGTATTACCCACATTCTATCCTTTGCAAAACTGACCTCTGCTACTTGTTTTCTTCCTGATTCAAACCAGTTCCACACACACTGGGTGCACACTATGTGCAGCCCACGGTGCTAGGTGGCCTGGCCGTGGGGAATATTGTTGTGGAGGAAGGACTTTGCTATAAGAAATTTACATTCCCCAAAACTAAAACCATGCTGCTTACTCAATTGAAATAAAAAATGAAAGACTGAGGGGGACGCCCAAAGGTCAGGACATGAATAAATACCTTGGAATATTAATATCCATCTCATGATGCCTGAGTGTAAATGCCCCACTTTGAAACAAAACAATGCCAAGCATTGCTATTATTCTGAAATATTAAGTTAGGATTAAATAATATTTAAAATTTTATTGATGTATAACATGCATACAGAAACATATGCACAATATTAATGTAATGCTCAATAAATTGTAACAAAGCTAATACATTTGTGTAACTATAGAACTACCCGTTTTTGCCCACAAACCACTTCCTTCCTCTTTCCTCCTCCCCAAACCTAACCACAATCTTAAGAGCTAATGTTATAGTTTTTCTTTTTATACAAGTTTTATTAGAGAATATTTTAACCTATACACAATAACCAAAATAGTATAAGCTGATGCTCAGCCTCAACATCTACTAATTATGCCCTATTTGTTTAATTTCTACTTCAACTCATTCCCTATCCCCTCTTTATTATTGTTTTTTAGTTATTTTTTGTAAGATAAGATGTATATGCCTTGAAACATACAGTCTTTACTGTACCTTTTTGACAAGTCAATATACCTATATATTCTTTTCCCTTTCAATTATAGAATTACTGCCCATTAAAATTATCAATGTGCATGTGAATCACCTGAAAACATTATTTGAAATCCAGATTTTGATAGAATATATCTGGGCTTTGCCTGACAAACCCAGTTTCCTGGGTTGAAGCAGGGCCTGAAGAGTGTGCTGGCAACATCACCCTGCCCATGCCTGACACCACCCTCACCCACCTGTGACTCACCTCTGGGGCCAGAGGCAGAGAGGGTCATTTTGGCAAATGAGGCATCTGTGCCATGCAAAGATTCCTGCATTCCGTTCTACTATTTTGTACTTTAGTTCCAGCATATCTATTTGGTTCTTTTATAATGGTTTCTTTTTCTGTATTATAATTGTGATTTTTTTCATGCATTGTTGCAAAAAAATTGGTAATCTGTGTACTTTTGCATCTTACTGAGCTTTTAATTTTTTTTTAGACAGAGTCTCACTCTGTTGCTCAGGCTGGAGTGCAGTGTGGGGTGATCTCAACTCACTGCAACCTCCACCCTCCAGATTCAAGCGATTCTTTTGCCTCAGTCTCCAAAGTAGCTGTGACTACAGGTGTGCACCACCACACCTGGCTAATTTTTGTATTTTTAGTAGAAAGAGGGTTTCACCATGTTGGTCAGGCTGGTGAGATGCTTTAAGATTATCTGGAATTCTCTGTTAGTCATTTTTTAGATCTGTGTTTTACTGTAACTGGTTACTGGAGCATTTTTAGTTTCATTTGGTGGTGTTACATTTGCCTGATCCTTCATGATCCATTAAGGATGTCCTTGCATCTGAAGGAGCAAATACCTCTTTCAGTCATTAGAAACTAATTTGGGGAGGTAAATATCTTCTTCTATTGGATCTCTGGACTGATGAGATTTCTGCTGATATTGCACTTAAGTGCATCAGAGCCAGGAAACAACAGGTGCTGGAGAGGATGTGGAGAAATAGGGACACTTTTACACTGTTGGTGGGACTGGAAACTAGTTCAACCACTGTGGAAAACAGTGTGGCGATTCCTCAAGGATCTACAATTAGAAATACCATTTGACCCAGCCATCCCAGTACTGGGGATACACCCAAAGGATTATAAGTCATGCTGCT
>NW_012114677.1:2913066-2934464 GCF_000951035.1 Colobus angolensis palliatus
TTTTAAAGCAGCACTGGGCGTGATGTCAAATTCATGTAATCCTAGCACTTTGAGAGGCCAAGGCAGGTGGAGTGCTTGAACCCAGGAGTTCAAGACCAGTCTGAGCAACATGGCAAAACCCTGTCTCTACATACAGTACCAAAAAATGTAGCCAGACTTGTGCTTGTAGTCCCGGCTGCTCAGGAGGGTAACATGGGAAGACTGCTTGAGTCGGGGGAGGTCCAGGCTGCACTGAGCTGTGAATGTACTGCACTACAGCCTGAGTAACAAAGGAAGACCTATCTGTACAAAAAAAGAAGTTACATTGTTATCTCAAACTAGACTTTTATAACTATGAGATGTTTTATGTAAGTCTCTTGGAAATTAAAATAAAAATGGTAGTAAATACACGCAAAAGAAAAAGAATTAAAGCATATAACAGACAAAACAAAAACAAAAACAAAAATTCAAGAAAATGCAAGGGAAGAAAGCATGAAAGAATTAAAACATAGAAACTACTAAATGGTCAGAAAACAATGAACAAAATAGCAGTAATAAGTTCTTGTCAATAATTACTTTAAATAGAAAAACATTTACTTATCCAATAAACACACACTGCTATTGTTTGAGTGTCCCTCCAAAATTTATGTTAATATTTAACTGCCATGGTGAGAAAATGAAGAATCAGCCCCTTAAGAAGTTATCAGGTTATGAGAGCTCTATTCTCATGAAAGGATTAGTATCATTACTCCCACACTGGGAATTAGTGGTTCAAAGATGAAAAAGAATATTCCATGCCAATAACTAAAAAAGCGTAGGAGTGGCTATATTTGTGGGGAAAAGAAAGAGATATCAGACTGTTACCGTGTCTATGTAGAAAGAAGTAGACATAAGAAACTCCATTTTTGGGCGTTTCAAGCCTGTAATCCCAGCACTTTGGGAGGCCGAGACGGGCAGATCACGAGGTCAGGAGATCGAGACCATATTGGCTAACACGGTGAAACCCTGTCTCTACTAAAAAAATACAAAAATCTAGCCGGGAGAGGTGGCGAGCGCCTGTAGTCCCAGCTACTCGGGAGGCTGAGGCAGGAGAATGGCGGGAACCCGGGAGGCGGAGCTTGCAGTGAGCAGAGATCCGGCCACTGCATCCAGCCCCGGCCATAGAGTGAGGCTCCGTCTCAAAAAAAAAAAAAAAAGAGACTCCATTTTGTTCTGTACTAAGAGAAATTCTTCTGCCTTGAGATGCTGTTAATCTGTAATCCTAGCCCCAACGCTGTGCTTGAAGAGACATGTGCTGTGTTGACTCAAGGTTTAATGGATTTAGGGCTATGCAGGATGTGCTTTGTTAAAAAAAAAATGCTTGAAGGCAGTATGTTTGTTAAAAGTCATTGCCATTCTCTAATCTCAAGTACCCAGGGACACAGTACAATGCGGAAGGCCACAGGGACCTCTGCCCAGGAAAGCCAGATATTGTCCAAGGTTTCTCCCCATGTGATAGCCTGAGATATGGCCTCGTGGGAAGGGAAAGACCTGACCGTCCCCCAGCCCCACACCGGTAAAGGGTCTGTGCTGAGGAGGATGAGTGAAAGAGGAAGGCCTCTTTGCGGCAAAGAGGAAGGCCTCTTTGCGGCTAAGAGGAAGGCCTCTTTGCGGCTAAGAGGAAGGCCTATGTCTCCTGCTCCTCCCTGGGAATGCAATGTCTTGGTGTAAAACCTGATTGCTTGTTCTATTTACTGAGATAGGAGAAAACCACCTTAGGACTGAAGGTGAGACATGCTGGCGCAATACTACTTTTTATTGCACCGAGATGTTTGTGTGCATGCACATCAAGGCACAGCACCTTTCCTTAAACTTATTTATGACACAGAGACCTTTGTTCACATGTTTTCCTGCTGACCCTCTCCCCACTATTACCCTATTGTCCTGCCACATCTCCCTCTCCGAGATGGTAGAGATAATAATGATCAATAAATACTGAGGGAACTCAGAGACCAGTGCCGGCACAGGTCCTCCATATGCTGAGCACCGGTCCCTTGGGCCCACTATTCTTTCTCCATACTTTGTCTCTGTCTCTTATTTCTTTTCTCAGTCTCTTGTCCCACCTGACCAGAAACACCCACAGGTTGTGGAGGGGCTGGCCCCCTTCAATATCAGACAAAAGAGACATATAGAAACAAAAAATCTGTCACAAAAAAAGAACTTTGCATACGATGCGGTCTTATATTTTAAAAACCTACTTCACTAAAACACCATTAGAACTCATACATTTAGTCAAGATATAGGATTAAAAAATTAGTGTTTCTACATGCCAACAGTGAACAATGTGAAAATCAAACCAAGAGAGTAATCTCATTTACAATAGCCACAAATTAAAGTTAAATACCAGGAATGAACTTAACCAAAGACATGAAAGATCTCTATGATGAATACTATAAAACATCAATGCAAGAAATTACGCAAGAGAAAAAAAAAGGAAACTTATTTTATGTTCATGAATAGGAAAGATCAGTGTTATTAAAATTTTCATACTACCCAAAACAATCTACATATTTAATGCAATTCCTGTCAAAGCATCAATGACATTCTTCACAGAAATAGGAAAAACAATCTTATAATGTAGACAGAACCATAAAAGACTCAAAATAGCCAAAGCCGTTGTACGAAAAAAGTAACTGGAGGAATCATAGTATTTGAATTTAAATGATACAACAGAGCTACCATAATTAAAACAGCATAAAACTGATCAGTAAAACAGTAGAGAGAATGCAGAGATAAATCCATACTACACCAAACTTCTTTTTGCCAAAGCTATCAGGAATATATTGTTACTGGTAGAAAGTGTCCAGGTTCTTGGCATCTTGAACAAAGAATTGGACAAAATGCACAAAGCAAGGAAGGAATAAAAGGATTTATTGAAAATGAAAGTACACTCCAAAGTGCAAGCCCGAGCATAGGGGCTCAAAGGCCTGGTTACAGAATTTTTGGGAGCTTAAATACCACCTAAAGGATTCCATGGGTTACTTTGGGTATGCCCTAAGTAAATGGAGAGGGTGAAGTAAAGTTAGTTATTTACGGCGCATGCCCTATGGAGAGGATATTTCCTGTTGTAGCTAAAGTGTGAATTGGCCTTATGGTCCCTGCCTCCAGACCCTGTTTTCCTGCCTCATCTCCCCCGAGATATGTGATCCTCATAAATCCTTATAGGAGGCAGTGGGATCGATGGTGTTTTTCTTTCTGTAACTGCTTTATGCTGGCTTGGGGTGTAGTCCCTGCCTATCGGAGATTACAATACTCCCGCTCTGTTCTGTCTAGTGGAGGCAGGGTAGTTTCTTGATGGCCAGGGGTGTGTTTTCACCTGGAACTGGCTGGAGCTTTCATTGCATGATCATCTGAAACTTGATGGTCTCTATGCAACAGGAAATGTATTTGGTTAAAAGATATAATGGGGGTGGATACCTATGCTGTTAGGAATGTTTGTTACAGAGATTTGCAGGGACAAAAAAAAACGTGGTTTGTTCTAGAATTTATGTGTTTCCTTAAAGTCTTGGCACAAACAACTCCATTTTGGTTTGGTCTGTTGGGGCCTAGCGTATGAGCTTAGTCCAAAACAATGGCATCCCAGAATTTTGTTTAAAAACTTCCCCCTTGGCCATGCACGGTGGCTCAAGCCTGTAACCCCGGCACTTTGGGAGGCTGAGGCAGGTGGATCACGAGGTCATGAGTTCCAGATCAGCCTGGGCAAAACAGTGAAACCCCATCTCTACTAAAAATAAAAAAATTAGCCGGGCATGGTAGCACACCCCTGTAATCCCAGTCACTTGGGAAGCTGAGGCAAAGAACTGCTTGAACCTGGGAGGCGCAGGTTGCCGTGAGCCAAGATTACACCACTGCACGCCAGTCTGGGTGACAGAGTGAGACTCCATCTCAAAACAAAACAAAACAAAACAAAACAAAATTCCCCCTTTTGGGTTAGGTTCTCACTTAGAGTACAATGTGTCCAAAATTTACGGCCTTTGAGCCACTCTCAGTTACCATCATTTTGGATTTCTGGTCTCAGCACATTATTTATAGGTTACGGGGTTCTCATGGTTGCACATTTCTTTTAGCTCCTGTTATTATAGTTGAAGAGAGACTATATGACATCCTAGAGATGGCTGCATGCAAGAAAAAAACTCAAAGGCAAGAGTTTCATGATAGAAGTTTTAATTTGTGAACTTGGGAAAAGTTGTTTACATCAAGGATGCCCTCTTCTTGGGAGAAATTTCCCTGGTTAGCTTCACCTCAAGGGTTCCAGTGGGTGCACGGTTTCAAAAATGTGGAGGGGCCCTTCTCAAACCTCATTAACCCAAAGCCTGAAGTCCTGACATTTTATTGTAGTGTGGGTGGCAAGGACAGTTTTTCTCCAATGTTCTCATAAGATTTAAACCATAAAAAGCTTTTTTACCTGGTGGAAGTGTATGCAGCATAATAATCTCAGCCTCCTTGCATAGGAAAGCTTTTATACAACCAGAAAACATGCACTGAAAATAACAACGGAATGAAATCCCTTTATAAAATGTTTAAATGCCCCACCAGGTGACCAAATGTACCTTAAGCTTTAATTGTATTCCTAGGAATATGGGATTAAGTATTGGTTATAAACTATTTTAAACAATTTTAGTATCACCTGGTTTAACATGAAAATTTGACAAAGTTTTTTTTTGGTATTTAATTTTTGTTTTACTTGGGTTAGTAGGTTAGTAGCTTTATACAAAGAAATTTGATTATTTCTGCAGTTTACAATAACATAATAACCATAATTATAATTGATAGCATATACTACTTTAGAAAGCTCATACAATTTTGGAACATATATTAGTATTATTCACAAAAATATAACCTAAAGAAGACTGAACATCATTTTAGCAATCACAGGTACCCAAACATGTCAAATAATCCCATTTACCTCCTTTCTGAATATTTTCAGGGGCCCTCTGATCCATCCAAAAAGCCAGGCATTAGGAAACAAGCATGTATGTGAAATTTGCCTTTACCAATATCCAGGTTCATGCTTAACTATATTTTTTTAAAAAAATTGCCAAACTGCTGATGTATTTTTACAATCCTTTTTATTTTACTTTAATCAAAACTAACAGCTTTATGAAAATGTTTAATTAGCCAAATGTCTCCAATTCTTTATCAGGTTTTAAAAAATATTTTATTATTTAAATTTTTTCCACATTTTTCGTCTAATGATTCCTTACTACCTTGTTTTATGAATAACCTTTTTAAATCTGTAATTTGAACCAACTTTTAGGTAACTACTGAATTAGACAAAATTATTCTCTTTTTTTCATGAATAACATAACCCTTTCTGGTACATTTGGTATACAGAATTACACGTTAAATAGAAACCTAAAATTTTAATGAAACCCTAAAATACAAAAAATCCTAAACTATTGGATATGGACAATTCCACAATTTTAGAAACATATTTCCCACATCACAGCCCTTTTCTTAATTGGAAATGACACAGATATTAAGTGAGAAATAAAAATAACTTTATAGTTTTAATTTACACAAAAAGTTTACCTAAAACAATTATCGTATTCACTGTTCTTAATGTTTTACTTTTTAACACGGGAGAAATGAGATATTAATTGACATATGTAAAATGAACATTGGTTTGGTCCACAAAGGCAGGACAACTCAACGTGAGGAGGAGGCTTGGGGGCTTTCAGATTACAGCTAGGTGGGAGGAAAACAGTTGCGTTCTTTAGAGTTTCTGATTAGCCTTTCCAAAGGAAGCAATCAGATACGCATTTATCTCAGTGAGACTTCAGATAGAATAGAAGGCAGGCTCAACCTAAGCAGCTCCCAGCTTGAATTAACATTGACATTTAAAAATATTTAGCACAGACAAACATAAAATTCAGACAAAATGTATGCTGACAATTATGAAGGCATTTCTATTTTTAGTCCACCAATACTTTTAAAGCTAGCTTGTTTAGTAAAGTTGTACTTTAAGTCACATGAACTTGAAAACTGCTTAGACATTAATTTGTGAGCATTCTTTTACTTGTAAGCCAATTTGGTGGACCTATAACAGTAAGTGTGCATGCAAATAAAGACATCTAGACATGTATGAACACACATAAATGAAGACTCAATAGCTTGGAACCTTAGCCATGAGACAGCAATAGAAACTTGCTGGTTTTACTTTGCCCCAGTATATAATCCAGTGAAGGCTGTGAACCAAAATTTTTGGTAAAGCAGTCTCCATGGTAGTTTGATTTTTAAAGGCCAAACCTCCCCAGAATCCAAAGAGCACTGGGACCAAACCATACCAAAGGAGGGCATCACACATTAACCAGGCCCCCTGCTTGGAATCACAGTACAAGCGCCTGCATACATACAATGCCATTCCCCTTTTCCATTCAACAGTAAACTCCAGATTCCAAACAATGTTGGGGCCAAACAGCATTGCAACTATAAGAGAAAATTCTAAGGAGGGTTTAGTACTTGACCTCAGAATGTCTGCCGAGAACGTCCCCTTTGGGTAGGTTGAGGTCTGCAGGACCCACAGAGTATCCTCCTGTGGATCCGATCTTAGTGTCAGATGTCTCTGACCTTAGGTGGCCACCTCCAGAGCATACTATAAGCATTATAAAAATAGCCATGAACTGTAATGAGAACTGGATTCTGGGTGGGCCTTTTTGTTCCTTAGCCAGTTGAGTACGATAAGGGAAGAATTTAGCATAAGAAGGTTTAAGTCCCTTGAAACATGTGCGAGTTTGCTCCTAACTGTGCCTTACATAGGGATCGGCGACCACATTCAGAAAATATAAAAGAAAAAGTCATTCCCTCTTCTGGGCAGGGCAATTATAAACATCCACTTGAAGACTGAGAAAGAAATAAAGGAAAAAAAAAAAAAAGAAAAAGACCCAGGTTCCTTAAACCAACCAGGAGGTGGCAGTCAGGCTTCTCCTCATGGAAACCCATTAGTTTCACAGGCCACGGCCAGAAACCCACAGTTGCCTCCATGTTTAGGTGCTTCCCACCAAGGGTTCCAAGTTGGAAAGGAAAAGAGAAAGCCCCTGTATGGAGCAGACAGGAAAGGGAGAAAAATGAATCCCAAACTTTGGGCTTACTTATTCCTCCTGGCTGGCTCGCCAAAATACATGTTACCAGTTGTAGATGTCCTGGTCCTTGATGTCTTTAACAAGGAATTGGACAAAACACACAAACAAAGCAAGGAAGGCATGAAGGGATTTATTGAAAATGCAAGTACACTCCACAGTGTGGGAAAAAGCCCAAGCATAGGGGCTCAAAGGCTCCATTACAGAATTTTTGGGAGTTTAAATACCCCCTAGAAGATTCCACTGGTTACTTCGGGTATGCCCTATGTAAATGGAGAGGATTAAATAAAAATTACAAAGTTATTTATGGCCTACGCCCTATGGAAAGGGTATTTCCTGTCATAGCTGAAGTGTGAATTGGTCTTACATTCCCTGCCTCCAGATCCTATTTTCTTGCCTCAATATAATGGGGGAGTCTCTTCAACAAATTGTGCAAAAACTGAATATCCACATTCACAGGAATGAAACTAGACCCATATCTCTTGCCATCTAAAAAAAATAAATAAACCAAAATGGATTAGAGACAAATCTAAGACATGAAACTATGAAACTACTACAAAAAAAATTGGTGAAACTCTCCAGGAAATTAAACCGGGCAAAGATGTCTTGAATAATACCCCGCAAGCACAGGCAGCCAATGTAAAAATGAACAAATGGAATCACATCAGTTAAAGAGCTTCTAAACAGCAAATGAAACATCAACAGGCCGGGCGCGATGGCTCACACCTGTAATCTCAGCTCTCTGAGAGGCCAAGGCGCGCGGATCACAAGGTCGGGAGATTGAGACCATCCTGGCTAACACAATGAAACCCCATCTCTACTAAAAATACAAAAAATTAGCCACTCGCGGTGGCGGGCGCCTGTAGTCCCAGCTACTCGGGAGACTGAGGCAGGAAAATGGCCTGAACCCAGGAGGCAGAGCTTGCAGTGAGCTGAGAACGTGCCACTGCACTCCAGCCCTGGTGACAGAGCAAGACTCCGTCTCAAAAAAAAGAAAAAAAAAGAAAAGAAACAATCAACAAAGTGAAGAGACAACACACAAAATGGGAGAAAATATATGGAAACTGCCCATAAGAAAACGAATTAATAACAAGAATGCATAAGGCATACAAACAGCTCTATAGGTTAAAATCTGATGATAAATAAGAAAAAATTTGAATAGACATTTCTCAAAAGAGAGCATATAAATAACAAAAAGCCATATGACATGGTGCTCAATATCATTTATCATCAGAGAAGTGAAAGTCAAAATGACAATGAGATATTATCTCACCCCAGTTACAATGGCTTTTATCCAAAAGTCAGGCAATTAACAAATACTGGTGAGGATGTGGAGAAAAGTGAAAATGAACTCTAGCACTCTCTTGGTGGGAATGTAAATTAGTACGACGACTATGGAGAACAGTTTAGAGGTTCCTCAAAAAATGAAAAATAAAGCTACTATATTATCCAGCAATCCCATTCATAGGTATGTACATAAAAGAAAAGAAATCAGGACATCAGAGAGATATTTGCACCTCCATTTTTACTGCAGCAGTGTTCACATTATCCAAAATTTAGAAGCAACCTGTAATGTCTATCATTACATGAATGGACAAAGTAAATGTGGTGCACATACATAACCAAGTACTTTTCAATAATAAGAAAGAACAAGATCCCATCATCTTCAACAACATGGATGAACTAGAGGCCATTATGTTAAGAAAAATAAGCCAGGCACATGAAGGCAAATGTTGCACGTTCTCACACATTTGCTGGAGCTAAAAATTAAATTAATTCATAGAGATAGAGAACAGAAGGATTGTTATTAGAGGCTGGAAAGTGTAGTGGGGGATTGGGGGAAGTGAGGAAGATTAATGGGTAGAAAAATAATTAGAAAGAGTAAGGTTTAGTAGTTGCTAGTACACAGAGTGACTATAGTCAAAAGCAACTTAATTGTACATTTTTAAATAACTAAAAGAATGTAGTTAGGTTGTCTGTAAAACACTTGAGGTAATGAATACCCATTTACCCTGATATGATTTTTATGCATTTCATGCCTACATCAAAATATCTCATGTAACCCATAGATACCTAAAGCTACTGTGTACTCATAAAAATTTAAAATCCTGAACCATATACAAAAACTATCTTGAATAAATTAAATATTTAAATGTAAGGAGCATAATTCTACAATTTTTAGAAGAAAATACAGGAAGAAAGATTATGACATTGGTCTTGGCAATGTTTTCTTGCATATAATATCAACTACATGAGTAACACATTTAAAAACACAGAAAAATGGGACTACATTAAATTTATCTCTGCACATTAAAATAAACATTCAGTCAGAGTCCCAACTAAGAAAAAAAAAGTAAGAAGTATACATTTGACAAACGTTAACACCCAGAATAGACTCCAAAAAATCAACAGAGTAACATGATTAACAAATGAACAGATGAAAATGTTTCTCCTAAGAATAAATACACATAGCAAACAATTATTGAAAAATTTTTAATCTTTAGAAAAATGTAAAGCAAAACCACAATGAGGTATTATCGTGTATTAATTAGAATGGCCAATATCAAGCGAACAAAAGATAACAAATGTCAAGAATGTAGATGAATTGAAACCCTTGTGCATTGTTGGTAGGAAGAAAGTGATACAGCCCCCTAAAAAATGTATGGGGATTCCTCCAAAAAAAAAAATGAAGTTATCCTATGACCCACTAATTCTATTTCTGAGCATCTTACTCAAAATATGCAAAGTGTATCTGACAGAAATATTTGCACATCCATTACTGCAGCAATATTCACTGTTTTAGTTTATTCTTGCATTGCTATAAATACCTGAGACTAGGTAATTTTTTTTTTTTAAAAGAAAAAGGTTTAACTGGCTCATGGTTCTGCAGGCTGTACAGGAAGCATAGCAGCTTCTGTTTCTGGCGAGGCCTCAAAAAGCTTCCAATTATGGTAGAAAGCAAATAAGGAGTGAGTCACCTCACATGGTGGGAGCTGGAGCAAGAGACAGTGAAAGGAGAGGTGCCACATGCTTTTAAAAAGTGAGATCTCAGGAGAACAAACTCACTACCAAAGGGGCTGGTGCTAAACCATTCATGAGAAGTCAACCTTATCATCCCATCACCTCCCACCAGACCCCACCTCCAATATTAGGTATTGCAATTTGACATGAGATTTGAATGAGGACACGGATCCAAACCATACCATTTACAAAAGTCAAAAAGAAAAAAAAATTGAAATGTCCCCTAACAGATGAATGATTTAAAAAGATGTGGCTTAGACATACCATGAAATATTCTTTAGCTTCAAAAGAAAATATCTTGTCAGAGGCTACAATAAGGATAAATCTTAAAGCCATTATTTTAAGTGAAGACACTAACAAAGTGACAGTGTGTGATTCCACTTAGGTAAGATATGTTAAGTAGTAAACTCACAGAATAGGTAAGATATGTTAAGTAGTAAACTCACAGAAAACCTAAGTAGAAAGGTACTTGCCTTTGGTTAGGATTGTGAAACCTCAGTGGAGCCAAAAATCAAGCAGGGATATTTGGAAAAAGCAGGCCCTCACCCAGGTGGCCAACTCAAGAGCCCATAGACATGGCTGCAGACAAAACATGATACACTAAGCTTGGTCTTATTCAGGATGCTGAAGCAGTTCTGCAACCTGTCTCAAACTCCTCTCAGCTAGAGCACACAAGTGGTCTTTCCTATCAAGAGACTGCCAGGAGACACACCCAGCCATGGCCCTGGAGGCAAGCCTACAGATCTTGGCCTTAGCTATGGTCCCTGAAGCAGCCATGTGACTCAGTTCTAGCCCTCACAGTCACAGTCCATGGCCAGTTGTACACACTCACGGACTCAGAGAGACCTGTGAAAACTGTTCCCCAGTAGTCAGTAGAAGCCAAACCCATTCATACACCTGGTACTTGGCCTATCATATGCAGACAAACTTCAAAACCCTACCTTACTGCCTGCCATACAGATAATGTCCTCAAGGAAATTTAATCTTTCCAGGGCCTAGAAAGAATCCATGACTGTCCAAATCTCTGGTAACACAACCATCAAAAGCAGAGGTAATCTCATCAGCATGAGGACAGAACAAAAGGAGTTATTTACCTGCCAAATTGTAATCATTGTTACAATTACAGAAATTGTAATCATTGTTAGATCCTTCAAATGTACAGACACAGGGCTGCTTCAGAGACCACAGCTGAGGCCAAGATCTGCAGGCCTGCTCCAGGGCCACAACTTCTATCTTAACATATTACTAAAAACTTGTAATGAGAACAATTAGGCAAGGAAAAGGATTGAATGAAGCTCTCCAGCTTTGGAAAAGAAATAAAAACATTACTGTTTGTAGATTATAATTATGCATATATATGTGTGTGTGTATATATATATATAAAACTCTAGAGTAAATCAACAAAAACTCAATAAATGCATTCATTAAAGCATCAGGATACATAATCTTGTGAAAGGAAAATAAATCTTGGAACTCTTAGGGCCCCCAAAATCACTAAGCTAAACTGTCAAGCTGGGAACTGCCTAGGGCAAACCTGCCTCCCATTCTATTCAAAGTCATCCCTCTGCTCACTGAGATAAATGGACATCTGATTGCCTCCTTTGGACAGGCAAATCAGAAACTCAAAAGAATACAGCAGTCTCTCTCTCATGTACTGTGACCTAGAAACACCATCACTTGCTTGAGTTGTCCTGCCTTTCAGGATGGAACCAATGTACATCTTATATATATTGATCTATGTCTCATGTCTCCTTAAAATGTATAAAACCAAGCTGTGCCCAAACCACCTTGGGTACATGTCATCAAGACCTCCTAAGGCTGTGTCAGGGGCATGTGTCCTCAACCTTGACAAAATAAACTTTTTTTCTTTTTCTTTTTTTTTTTGAGACAGAGTCTTGCTCTGTCACCAGGCTGGAGTGCAGTGGTGCAATCTCAGTTCACTGTAATTTCCACCTCCTGGGATCAAGCGATTCTCCTGCCTCAGCCTCCCAAGTAGCTGGGACTATAGGTGCGTGCCACCATGCCCCGCTAATTTTTGTGTTTTTAGTAGAGATGGGGTTTCACCATGTTGGCCAGGATGGTCTCGATCTCTTGACCTCATGATCCACCCGCCTCAGCCTCCCAAAGGCCTGGGATTACGGTCGTGAGCCACCGTGCCTGGCCAGCAAAATAAACTTTCCACATTAACTGAGACCCGTCTCAGATTTTTGGAGTTAATACTCTGTTGCCCAGGTTCATCTTAAACTCCTATGCTCAAGTGATCCACCAGCCTTGGCCTCTGAAAGTACTGGGATTACAGAAATGAGTCACTGGACCTGGCCCAACATAAAAATATTTGTTGCATTTCCAAATAGTAACAACAAACCTTCCAAAAAAAAGAAAGAAACAATTTTCATCTGCAATAGTATAAATATAAAAAATGTAATCAAAGTAAATTTAACCGATGAAATATGTATACACTAAATACAATAAGATACTAATGACAGAAATTGCAGTAGACACAAATAAATGGAAACATATTTCATTAGAATAACTAATATTGTCAAGTACCATATTATCATAAGTGATCTATATATTCAATGTGAAAATTTTAGTGTCATTTTTCACAATAACAGAAAACACAATTGTAAAACTTAAGTGTAACCTCAAACAACTTTAACATTGATTGGCTGGGCACGGTGGCTCACACCTGTAATCCCAGCACTTTGGGAGGCCGAGGTGTACGGATCACGAGGTCAGATAGAGACCATCCTGGCTAACATGGTGAAACCCTGTCTCTACTAAAAATATAAACACAAAATTAGCCGGGCATGGTGGCGAGTGCCTGTAGTCCCAGCTACTCGGGAGGCTGAGGCAGGAGAATGGGGTGAACCCGAGATGCGGAGCTTGCAGTGAGTGGATATCACACCACTGCACTCCAGCCTGGGTGACAGGGAGGCTTCGTCTCAAAACAAAACAAAACAAAACAAAACTAACATTGATTGATGGTGATTGTTAGTGCCTGAGGGTGGAAAATAAGGAAATATTCAAAGAATACAAATTTTTAGTTATAAGTTGAGTAACTGAAAAATCTAAAGTACATCAGCATTAGATCAGCAAAATAGCATTGTTTATAGTTAGTAACACTGGAATGTATGCTTACAATTTGCTACAACAGTAAACTTTAAGTGTTCTTACTACAAAAAAATTGGTTATCTACCTGAGGTAATAGATGTGTTCATCAACTTGACTATATTTCATTTTACAACATATATACATATCAAGTCATTACACTGTACACATTAGTTATACAATTTTTATTTATCAGAAAAATCCAGGTCGCACAGAGATGTATAGGAAGCCCTCACTTTATGTTCAAAATAGGTTCTTGAAAACTGCATCTTTAAATGAACAATGTTGCTATATGTCATGCAAACATACCTCTTGTATTAATTAAACTCTGGTAAAACTAGTTTTCGTAATATGTTGCTTCATTTACTGTTTCCAAGAACCTATCAGCGAAGTAAGAATTTATTATACACATGTAAAACTTACATAGGTATTTGTGTGTGTGAAACACACATTTTTATATATAGATCTCAATAACAGAATTTCAGTAGGCTTCCTACTAAATAAGACAAAATTAAAAGATAATAGTTATTAAGAAATAAGGTAACAATTGAGAGTTTAATATACACTTAGCAATGTTCTAAGCTGGTTAATGACACAGCGCATTTAAGAAATTCAGTGATGGCCAATCCTTTGAATGTGAGGACATTTTTACTTATCTGTGGTTGTGGATATCACAAAAATTATTCGCAAACCTTTTTTTTTTTTTAAAGCTCATCAGCTATTATTGGTGTTAGCATAATTTTTATTATTTGTATTATTTTTATTTTTTATTTTTGGATGGAGTCTTGCTCTGTTGCCCAGGCTGGAGTGCCTGTGGCATGATCTCGGCTCACTGCAACTTCCACCTCCCGGGGTCAAGCAATTCTCCTACCTTAGCCTCCCAAGTAGCTGGGATTACAGGCGTGCACCACCATGCCCAGCTAATTTTTGTATTTTTAGTAGAGATGGGATTTCACCATGCTTGCCAGGCTGGTCTCTAACTCCTGACCTCATGATCTGCCTGTCTTGGTCTCCCAAAGTGCTGGGATTACAGGTGTGAGCCACCATGCCCGGCCATGTTACTGTATTTTATGTGTGGCCGAGACAATTTTTCTTCCAATGTGGTGGTCCAAGGAAGCCAAAGGTTGAAAACCCATGCTTTAAATAATTTGAAAACTTGCAAAAGTAGAGTTTAAATTACAAATCTCAGTTTATACTAAAACAATAACAGTTTGAAGTAAAATAAAATTACACTTTTTCATATTTAGGAAAATGCTTATTGTTCTGATAAAATTGCTGAGTAAGAATTTTTTTGTAGAATTACATTTGCAACCTCTATAGGATTAAAAATCACCAAGCAGAAAAGATGCAACATCTGTCCCTGGTGTTCCTGGGATTTCTGAACCAAATCCCAATATGTACACTACTCACCCTACACATTTTAGACATGATGCAAAAACAGTATTTGGGAAAAAAAAAAACAAAAAAACTTTAACACAGAGCTCCTCAATAATACAAATACTCCCAGGTCCCCAAAAGCAATGAACAGCAGTCAGATGATGCAGCCTTTTATAAGTGATAAAATGGACACTGGCTCTCCCTGTAAACTTGAAGGGAGATATGAAAGGAAAAACAGAATTCTTGGATTTAAGAGCATGGGACAGAAGATGACCCTATGAGAAAAATGCAGCCTTTTTGGAAATTATTTTCTTTGTCACAGAGCTTCCCAACTACATGTATTTACTTATTTATTTTTTGCGATGGAGTCTAGCTCTATATTGCCTAGGCTGGAGTACAGTGGCGTGATCTCAGCTGACCATAACCTCCGCCTCCTGGGTTTTTAAGCAATTCTCTCTGCCTCAGCATCCTGAGTAGCTGGGATTACAGGCACAAGTCACCACACCCAGCTAATTTTTGTATTTTTAGTAGAGACGGGGTTTCACTATATTGGCTAGGCTGGTCATGAACTCCTGATCTCAGGTGATCCACCTGCCTCGGCCTCCCAAAGTGCTGGGATTACAGGCATGAGCCACAGTGCTCAGCCTCCCAAACTACATTTGAAGGCCTGGCTTCCTTCTTGACTTTTGGCCTCCTTGCCTGTGTCCTCTCCTCCATTCACTCTCACCTACCTGGGGGTTTGGCTGCTGTCTCATGTATCTTGAAATTGTAGGGCTCTTTTCTTTGCTCCAGACAGGTGATTAGGTCTGGGTTAGAGATAGTAACCCCCGTTTTATTTTTAAAAAATTAACATGACTATTGCTGGGGATACTCCAATTATCAACCTAGTACTATGCTAAGTAGAATAGAGAAATTAGGGAAGATTCTGGAAAATTAATCCAAAAATTGTTTTCTGACAGGATCTTTAGAATATTTAAATATTTTAAATCTGTGGGCTTTAAGTTCCACTACCGAGTACTACTGAATCAAAGATAAGTAGTGCAAATTGCATGTCAAAATGTGAAAGACAATTATTTTATATCATTAATTTACAGAATTACCACTAGCCTAGAGTGAAGGAAACAAATTAGCTCAAAAGAAGGTTTACGTAAAGACGAAACATCCTAAAGATTTTATTTTTTATACCACCAAACACCCAAATTTTTCATGAAGGAACTGAAATTAATTCATGCAAAGCAAAAGCTCCTAAGAGACATTCTTAGGAGGAATGTCTCTGAAGAAGAAATGAAAGGAAGAAAATGAAATTCTGAAAAAGTATTTGGAATTACATATTAAAGTTATCCTCACCCAGGGAGACCAAGTTTCTATAGTTCTCCAACATCACATCTCTATATAAATTCTGCTGAGAAGGGTCCAGACATTTCCACTCTTTGGGAGAGAATTCTATGGACACATCCCTGAATGTTAAGAGTTCCTGAAAATACATATTTATCAAGTGACAGAGTTCTTCTTCTTTTTTTCTTTTAATATGTAGTCCTGCTCTGTTGCCCAGGCTGGAGTGCAGTGGCGCGGTCTTGGCTCACTGTAACCTTCGCCTCCCAGGCTCAAGTGATTCTCCTGCCTCAGCCTCCTGACTAGCTAGGATTACAGGCACCCGCCACCATGCCCAGCTAATTTTTGTATTTTTGTTACAGACAGGGTTTCACCATGTTGGCCAAGCTGGTCTCCAACTTCTGACCTCAGGTGATTCGCCTGCCTCAGCCTCCCAAAGTGCTGGGATGACAGACATGAGCTACTGCACCCGGCTGTGAGGCCTTAATTTGACTACAGGTGAAATGAGTTAAGAGAACTAGTTCCGGCCGGGCGCGGTGGCTCAAGCCTGTAATCCCAGCACTTTGGGAGGCCGAGACGGGCGGATCACGAGGTCAGGAGATCGAGACCATCCTGGCTAACACGGTGAAACCCCGTCTCTACTAAAAAATACAAAAAATTAGCTGGGCGAGGTGGCAGTCGCCTGTAGTCCCAGCTACTCGGGAGGCTGAGGCAGGAGAATCGCGCGAACCCAGGAGGCGGAGCTTGCAGTGAGCTGAGATCTGGCCACAGCACTCCAGCCTGGGCGGCAGAGCGAGACTCTGTCTCAAAAAAAAAAAAAAAGAAAAAGAAAAAAGAAAGAAAAAGCAATCACAGCACGAGTCCCTCACTGCAACACCCTTATCATAACACAAATACTTTACATCCAAAGACAAGACCACCAATCATCATCTTGAAATATGGCATTCTCTGCAGGCCCTTTAATGTTTACAGAGGCGGAAGATGGTGGCAAGTCTGAGTAAGTCTGCATTTGAAAAATGTGTATATGCATTAATGCAATCTTTATGGAGCATGTAGTATGTGCTCAGAAGTATGTCACAGAGCAGTGTGCTGGGAAGTTCACATTACGTGTGTTAATACTATAACATCCTGAAAAGTAGTCCTATACTTCCCAGGATTTAAATGCAAGGCCCCAGCATTTCTATTTGCTTTTCTGTTTTCTTATTGGTTTTTTTTGTTTGTTTTGTTTTTTAAGTGCGTAGAATAATAGCTCAATATAGATAGATGGGACAGATACAGAAAGAAAGTGTTAAGCGCAATTCAGAGGACTTTTTTATTTTTGTGTTTGTAGTTACTTTGAGACTTGTGAAAAAACCACTGAAACTGTAGAGATGGGGAACAGGTTGCTGGATAGGATGTCTCTAGAAACACTAATTTCAATTTTATGAAAAACAATTTAAGGCACAAAAGTATATTGCTTTTCCCCATTTATCTGCTTTTGGGTTTCAGGAAATTGTGAGCACCAGCTCCAGAGAGGCAGTAGGGTTAGCCACCCTAACTGATCTCCTCTAAGCAGTTCTGTGAGAGATTTCAGTGTGGGGTGAGACCTGGACAAGGTTCAGCAGAGGGTGATCTGGGCAGAGTTGGGACAGAAGGTAGGTCCTAGGCATCTGCTCTCTATGCCCGTATTTTCAGTTTTGTCTTTTCTAAGCCTGCTGAAGAGAAATTTGATTCCCAGAGTTTCTGTATCTTAATCTATTTTAGCTAATTCCCTATTTTATAACACACAATAACAAGGAATTCAACCAAAACCCTTATGTTTTTCTAGACCAATTATATTAGAAGCTAATTATTTATTCTTAGCAAGATAAAAACAATACAAATAATAATAACAACAATTTCTCTTCTGTCAATGAACAATCAGGTGGTGGCATCAAAACTCACAAAACAATGAAAGGGAAGTAACCCAAATGAAGTTTAAGTCTCCTGTACAGTGTCCATCTTTGTACTGAACACAGGATGCTGAATTCAACCATTTATTCATGTGCTCCAGACTGCAAGTTCCTTGATGGTAGGGACCATGACTACTTTATGTCTTTTTCTAATGACCCTATGAAATAGAAGCAATTAGCTTATTGATCAGTTTGAGTCCTCAGATCTCCTCATTTTTCACCAAAGAACCAGAAAACTGGAGCAATTCTTATCTGGGTAAAAACCAAGGAGATTTTTTCTGTGAGGGGTGGCACAAACCCTGGATGAGTCACTTAATCTTCCCCTGAAATGGGAGCAGAATTAGACCTTCTTGTGAGACTGACCCCAGTCTGCACAGGACATCCTCAAATGTCTCATTACTCAAAGATGCTGGTGAGAGTGTCCCCAGTGACCTTTGGTTGATGCCCCCATAGTGATCCATGGAGGAGGCACTCAGGCTGACTTTGTGGGGTGCAAATAGAAAATAGAGCTGTCCTGGTGGACCTACATATCTTGGCTCCAGATGTGATATCCCCTGCCCCGATCAGCTAACTCTGAGGTAAGAAGGACAAAAGCACTCTACTCCCACAACACAGTATACAGGAGGAAGGCATACTTGTGATTATGGTTGTCATTAAGGCTCTGGATATTTTGTGGCCTTACCTCCCACTGCTAAGATGCTTGTGACACTTACAGATTCTGCCACAGGATTTTTTTCCCATCAGAAGCCTCTGACACAGCTGTAGCAGGTCACTGAACAAGATCTGGAAAACTCAAAGGACTCCACTCTAAAAATGGGGCTTAAGATGTCTATGTTGGCCTCTCATGATGCAGAAAATGTCTTCTGTGAGTTTTTCATATGTCTTCAACCCAAAGTCTGGTCCAGTGTTGGGAATCCTAGGCAGAAGCCAACTTTCATATGCAGATTCTAGGTAGGATCAATGTGCCTCTGCATTCTTAGGGATTAGAGCAAGCACAGTAAAACCAGAGGAGAGATCCCCTCAGTGAGGCTCCTTCAATACATTCTAAAGAATATTTTGACCTAAAAGGAAATACTAGGGTAAACATAATATAAATAGAGAGTTTTGGGGCCAAAGCTTGAATATTGCAATCCTGGAGTATAAAGCTACCCTGAATATACACTCCAGTTACAAGTATATTTGTAAAGGAAAAAGGAAAGCAGAGAGGGAACTGATAGAAAGTTATCAGGAATTCTTATTGGTTTGCAATAGTAACATTGGTTAGTGATTGGTTATATACATTTTTTTTTTATTATACTTTAAGTTCTAGGGTACATGTGCATAACGTGCAGGTTTGTTACATATGTATACTTGTGCCATGTTGGTGTGCTGCACCCATCAATTCGTCAGCACCCATCGACTCATCATTTATATCAGGTATAACTCCCAATGCAATCCCTCCCCCCTCCCCCCTCTGGTTATATACATTTTTAAGCTATTGGGTGTGGGTTATGGTGTCCAGTGTGGCATTATTAGGTCAATTTATAGCCACTTGTGCCAATAGCAAGCAATTTCAAAAGACAAACAGTTCAAAGATGGGAACAGTATATCACTGTGGTCTCATTTTAACAAGACTCTGGGTCTGATCATCAAAAGAACATGTATTTCTCAAATAAAAGTTCTTTTCTTCTCTCAAATCCCAGAAAATAAACTCAAAATTTGGAACTGCACGTTTAGGTCTTGGAGGGCTGGTGAGCTATGCACATTTGTGGGCACTGGGGCAAGGGAAGGAGGGAGAGAATTGAAATTCTCAAGTTTAATCAATGCATATGTATGATCCTCGTTGGGTTTATGGGCCCCATGATCTCTGAATCTGTGTCAGATCTGAAGATGACAGGAGCACTGAAGGAGGTGAAATAACTGATTGCTGTTCTGAAGTTATTTTTGTAGAAATCTAGTCTAACTGCTCCAGAAGGGACTGTAGATCCCACATAGAGAGACTATTTTGTTTGCAGATTTGGGGAGCACCTTGCTGCAGTTTGTCGTACAATTGTGGGTTGTGGCTGGAATCCTGAGAATGAAGGTTTTTCTCTCAAGTGAAGCCTGATAGGCACTTTGTATATAACATCTGGTACTTCTAAACAGTGTATGGAATATATGACTAAAAGAAAAATTTTCAGCCAGGCGCAGTGGCTCACGCCTGTAATCCCAACACTTCAGGAGGCCGAGGTGGGTGGATCATGAATCCAGAAGATGGAGACCATCCTGGCCAACATGGTGAAACCCCATCTCTACTAAAAATATAAAAAAATTAGCCGAGTGTGGTGGCGCGCCTGTAGTCCCAGCTACTCGGGAGGCTGAGGCAGGAGAATCACTTGAACCTGGGAGGTGGAGACCGCAGTAAGCTGAGATCGCACTACTGCACTCCAGCCTGGCAACAGAGAGAGACTCCGTCTTAAAAAAAAAAAGAGAGAAAAGAAAAATTATCTCCAATCCCCCAAAAAATTTCCACCATAATAGAACAGCAAGAAAATGTTTTGTTACATAATTCAACCAAAATGTGATGTGCATCAAAGGCAATCTACTAAGAGACTGCAAACACAGAAAAAAAGTCACCATTATTAGCTTTCAAGTGGAAGACTTGAAAGTACCATTTACAGTTTATTATTTCATCTAGTAATTTGGGAGGTAATCTGGTTTTTCTAATTGGTAACATTCAAAGGAAAAATAAACTTCCCACATCTTCACGACAGGATGTAGATTCGCAATGTGGAGCCAGTTACCTGATGAAGGCAGCCTCCCACCCTCCTACAGAAACTGTGGTATATATTCTTGCTATTCACATTTCAAAGCACTAGTTTCCAGGTCCTAGATAAAGACAAGTCTGAGTCAAAAAAAGACAAATGACTTATTTAACTGATAAAAATGATTTATATATATTTCAAAAACCAGTGCAAATAATTATAAAAATTTTCCACCTAAATGCTTTAAGAAAGGGAGAAGAACAAAAATTCTTCCCTCATTCGAAAGAAATCATTAAGCCTCTTCTTTCTAATTTCTATTTGTTCCTACAACAGCCAGGTCTAAAGGCATGGTCTTGAATTCCCTAACGTCTGAATTCTTGTACGCACGTAAGGGATGAACTTGGGCACACTGTGTGCACAGAAGCGGATTTGTGGGGAAGGAAAAAGCAGAAGACAGAAAGGAGCTATCAAGAGCCATGGGGTGGGGACAGGACACAACTGATGAAAGGACTGGTTTGTGCTACAGGTACAGGCTGAGGCAGGGCTACGCTCCGATTCCTGAGTCCATAAAGGCAGAGGAGATTAGGATCAGATGGTCCAGAAGCCTGGATTGGAGAAGGAAACAGATTCCTGCTACAGATCTGACCCAGGAGTCTTCTGGGCACTGTGTGTTTTTGACAGAAAACTGTAGGAGCAAAGCTGCCATGGCCACAATTCCTGAGGGTAGAACCCTGTCCTAGGACGGGCGTGGCCGTGCGAATGCCCAGTGGGCGTGCTCAGGAGTGGGTTAGCATTGGGTGGGGGCC
>NW_012114677.1:2935529-2936150 GCF_000951035.1 Colobus angolensis palliatus
GAGGAGGGCTGCAGGCTGGACAGAGCCGCCGTGCGGGGACCGACAGGAGCCCGGGACCCTCACCGGAGGGGACTGAGGACCGAGGGCTGAGCGGGAACTCCACTCACAGACTAGTCCCACTCGGTCCCGCGGGCGCAGAGCTGCACGAGGAGGGCTGCAGGCTGGGCAGAGCCGCCGTGCGGGGACCGACAGGAGCGCGGGACCCTCACCGGAGGGGACTGAGGACCGAGGGCTGAGCGGGAACTCCACTCACAGACTAGTCCCACCGCCGCCATTTTCCGCCGGTTCCCATGAGGCCTCCCCAGCCTCGGGACGCCCCGCCCCCCTGCCCCGCACACTCACCATTTCCCGACTTCAGGCGTGTCCCAGAGTCTTAGATAGGAATCATGCAATACCCGCAGGTCACAGAGCGACAGAGGCTGAGGCTGTGGCAGAGTCACCCAGGCCTCCCCAAGGAGCTGAAGCCGACCGATGAGGCCCTAAGGGAGCTCTGGCTGGAGCTACAGGCAAAAGCCCCGCCAGATCCCGGATGCCGCCCCCTCCTCTCCGCTGCGCTCCTGATTCGGCAGTTGTCAATCCAGCGTCCTAATTGGATAGGCTGTAAGCCCCTCCCCCCTCCCC
>NW_012114677.1:2936200-2950293 GCF_000951035.1 Colobus angolensis palliatus
ACAGAAGTTGCAACCATACACTACACTGAATGAGGCAAGAGTTACAGGCTCTGGCCTCCAGGCACTTTGAGGTAGGTTTTTGCGTTTGTCTGGCTCTTCTCGCCTAGGCTAGAGTGTAGTGGTGCGAAGTCGGCTTTCTGCAACCTCTGCCTCCTGGGTTTAAGCGATTGTCCTGCCTCAGCCTCCCAAGTAGCTTGGATTACAGGTGCCTGCCACCACACCTGGCCAATTTTTGTATTTTTAGTAGAGACAGGGTTTCACCATGTTGGCCAGGCTGGTCTTAAACCAGGTTATCTGTTTGCCTGGGCCTCCCAAAATGCTGGGATTAAAGGCATGAGGCACTGCGCCTGGCCCAGGCTGGGGGGTTTTATCTCTGTGCTTGGCTTGGCACAGCCCAGTGGTCATTTTTTAACCTTGTGGTGTGTAAGGTTAAGTCCATTTATAATATAAATTGTACACGCATGCATGCATACACACACCCATGTACTCACACACAGGTACACATGCACGCTTGCACACACACATGTTCACAAATGGAAACAATATAAGGACAATTATTTTAATGTTTTATAACCTTTCTGGCCTCTGGTCTTTTGTGTAGGACACCTGAGATTTTTAAGAAGGAAGTAATCCTCTAAAAACTAAAATGTTAGCTATTAGTGAATTTTCAATTTTTTATTAGCCACATCAAAAATAATAATAAGAAGAAGTGAAACTGTGTTGATTTTAGCCTGCTAGCTGCAAAATATTACTGTTTTAATATGTGATCAATATAGAATTGAGAGGTGAAGCCAGCTGGACTTCCTGGGTCAAGTGGGGACTTGGAGAACTTTTCTGTCTTACAAGAGGATTATAAAATGCACCAATCAACGCTCTGTAAAAATGCACCAATTAGTGCTCTGTAGCGAGCAAGGGGGTTGTAAAATGCACCAATCAGCGCTCCGTAAAATGCACCAATCAGCAGGATACTAAAAGTAGCCAATCGCAGGGAGGATTGAAAAAAGGGCACTCTGATAGGACAAAAATGGAATATGGGAGGGGACAATTAAGGGGAAATGGGAGGGGGAATAAAAGCTGGCCACCTCAGGGAGCAGTGGCAACCCACCGGGGTCCCCTTCTGTACTGTGGAAGCTTTATTCTTTCCCTCTTCACAATAAACCTTGCTACTGCTCACTCTTTGGGTACATGCCATCTTTAAAAGCTGTAACGCTCACCGTGAAGGTCCGTGGCTTCATTCTTGGTCAGGGAGAGGAGGAACCCGCGGGAAGGAACTAACTCCGGACACATAATTAGAAATAAAATATATTTTGCCAGGCACTGTGGCTCATGCCTGTAATCCCAGCACTTTGGGAGGCTGAGGATAGAGACCATCCTGGCTAGCATGGTGAAACCCCGTTTCTACTAAAAATACAAAAAAATTAGGCAGGCTTTGTGGCGGGTGCCTGTAGTCCCAGCTACTCGGGAGACTGAGGAAGAATGGCATGAACCCGGGAGGCAGAGCTTGCAGTGAGCCAAGATAGCAGCACCACTGCATTCCATTCTGGGTGACAGAGCGAGACTCACTCATCTCAAAAAAATGAAAAAGAAATAAAGTATATTTCTGGTCTAATTCTTCTAAACTCACTGTGCGTTTTTTGTTTGCAGCACATTTTACTTCAAACCAGCCACATTCCAGGTACCCAGTAGCTACATATGGCAGGTGTCTGCCACATTGAGTGCAGGCATGAGGGCTCTGACCTCCGGGAAGTGAGGGCCTGAACGTGTCTTTTCTGTTAAAAGTGAGGGAACAGCCTCTCTACCAACTTTTCTCCTCAGGCTCAAGGGTGGCTGGAACAGTACCCCTAGAGAGAACAGGGGCTGCAAGCTGAGAGTGTCCACGGGAAGACCACGGTCTCACAGTTGCTGTTTTGTAGAGGTGTGGTGGTCTCCTCAGTTCAGCCAGGTCTGGCCTCTCGTCTACCACCAAGGAGAATGAAGCGGGGCAACACCAGACAGTGAGTTTGGCAGAGTAGGATTTATTAAGCAAAAGGAAAGCTCTCCACAGCAAGAGGGGACCTGAAAGCAGGTTGCCAGAAATGGGCCTAATTTCTTTCTTTCTTTTTTTTTGAGATGGAGTATTGCTCTGTTGCCCATGCTGGAGTGCAGTGGCTTGATCTCAGCTCACTGCAACCTCTGCCTCCCCAGTTCAAGTGATTCTCCAGCCTCAGCCTCCTGAGTAGCAGGGATTACAGGCACCCACCATCATGCCTGGCTAATTTTTTGTATTTTTGTAGAGATGGGGTTTCACCATGTTGTTGGCCAGGCTGGTTTTCAATTCCTGACCTCAGGTGATTTGCCTGCCCCTGCCTCCCAAAGTGCTGGGATTACAGGCATGAGCCACCTCACCCATCTGAGTTATGGGTCTTTTATAGGGCAAGAAAAAGGGAGTCTTCTGTGGGTTCTGTCCAAATGAGAGGGGTAAGTTCCCCACTAAGGGTGCTGCATCTGTGCATGCCTGGGGTTGGCCACAGTGACTCCATGTTGGTTATTACCCATGAGTGCCTAAGCAAAAACTTGGAGAAAGGGGGATAGGGGAGTGCTAAAACAACAATGCTAATGTCATGTGTATGATATTCTAATAAGCTGGGTCAAGTTTAGGACATTTGGGTTGATTTATTGCGCCTGCACCTAAGTTGAAAAAATCCCTTCTGAACAACATCCTGGCATAAGGAAGTTCTTAACCACATTTCTTCCTGCTAGCTACAGGGCCAGTGCTGGTGCGGTCCTGTGGGTGCTTTTTCTCTCCCAAAACCCTCCCTCTCTATCTGCCTCTGACTCCCTCCTCTCTCAGAGGTTTGTTTTCCCTTTAAATATCAGACAGTAAACAAAGAATGATGGGGCTCCAGTAGGAGAGAACACGATGTCTTCAGGTCTCTTCACAGCCTTGACCTCCAAAGATTAGATGTAGACGGAATAGATTAAAGGCAAACTTCTTGTTTTCCTGTTTATCTTTGGACCTAATTGTCAGACTGTAACTGTGTGTTTTTCTCCTGTGGTGGGGGGCACTGTGTGAGTTTAAGCAACAATCACATGCATCCACATCTTCCTGCACTTCTGTTCCCAGAAGGAAGGCGGTGAGTGTGAGTTGTCTAGATCCTTGATATTTTGAACAAAGAATTGAACAAAATGCACAGAGTAACAAAGGAAGAAAACACAGGAGGAAGCAGCAAAAGTAGAAATTTATTAAAGTGAGAAAGCACTCACAGGGTGGGTGTTGGCTCGAGCAAAAGGCTCAAGGACCTGGGTACAAAGTTTTCTGGGTTTTAAGTACAGTTTTTGGGGTCCCTATTGGCTACCCCTTATCTGGATGAAGGATTTGGTCTGTGGCTAATTAAAAACTCAGAGGAACTGACATTCTATGCAGATGAAGGGATGGCCTGTGCTTAGCCTGTGGCCACTCCAAGGCACTCTCCCTTTACATCTGAGGAGTGGTGGAATGGGGAGAGTTGTAGGGAGAGTAGCCTTTGATCCTTTGCCACTCCGGTGTGGGGGGACGGGTTCTTTCTCTTTTGGTTTAGCTGTTGGAAGTCGGCCTTAACTGATCTTAGGTTCTCTACCCCCAGACCTTGGTGCATGTGTGTGTGTGTGTTTTTTTTTTCTTAGGAAGTGAGCACAAATTGGCCTTAAGTTCCCTGCCTCCACACCCTATTCTCCTACCTCACTTCTGAATAACTCAATACCATCTTACAACAAATCTATTAAATAAAGGGAAAAGGAAATCAATACTTATAGGGTGCTGAGCATTTGCAGGTTGTTTGTAATCGATCTGTCCTGGCATCCTGTCTTTAATGGGTATATACATTAGTAAGCTATAACCGCATAACAAACAGTCTCAAAACACACTAGCTCATGATTGAGCTGGTTAGAAATGTAGGCTGGGCTCAGCTGGGCCATTCTGCTGGGCTCAGTTTGCCTCCTTCAGGTGTGAGTGGTCAGCTGCTGGTGAATTCGGTGGCTCTGCTTCTGGGAGTGAGCTGTCTGTAAACCGAGCTGTCTGTAAACCGAGCTGTCTGTAAACTGAGGCACTTTGGGTTTTCCTTTTCTCAGCATGCTATTTTATCCTCCAGAAAGCTAAAATGGGCTTGTTCTAATAGAGATGAAAGGGTTCTGAAAAAGAAAACAGAAGCATTTAAAACCATTTGAACCTAGGTACCAAACTGACACACTGTCATATGCAAAGCTTTGGCCTGTGCAAATAAGGCAAGAAAGAGTCAAGGTTTGGGAAGCAGAATTTGTCTCTCGACGGGAACCACTATAAAAGTCATTGCCAAGGGCATGAATACAAGATGAAATTTTAAGATATTTGTCTTTTTTATTTTTGAGACACAGTTTTGCTCTTCTCACCCAGGCTAGCGAGCAATGGCATGACCTGAGCTCACTGCAACCTCTGCCTTCCAGGGTCAAGCGATTCTCCTCCTTCAGCCTCCGGAATAGCTGGGATTACAGGCACATACCACCATGCCTGGCTAATTTTTTTCTGTTTTTAGTAGAGACATAGTTCCCCATGCTGGTCAAGCTGGTCTCAAACTCCTGACCTCAGGTGATCCACTCAGCTTGGCCTCCCAAAGTGCTGGGATTACAGGTGTGAGCCAATGTTATGCCCAGACCGTTTATTCCCCGAAGAAGACCACCAGAGTCCAGAGTCAAAGCCAAGCGGCAAGGATCTTTAATGCAAGTTCGAATTTGGTCCCTCCGTTTCTCAACATACAAGAGGGCCCTGAACAATGCGCGCGCTCGCTTTTTATAGCCTGATAAAAATAGGACTTGTAAGGTTACAGAGGAACGGGGAACAAGGGAATTCTTTAGGTTACAGTATTACAATTTGTTAACATATTAAGTTTATACATTTAGCAGTTACCTATTGGTTTCCGTGCTTTTAGTAAAACTACAAACGGCGGCGCCCTTATCGGGGATTTCCCAGGATTTCCCAAGCTGAGATATATGGAGAAATGTATTTGCACTGGGCCGTGTTTGCACTGGCCCCAGGAAATTGAGAGATATATGGTGTCAAGCGGAATGTATTTGCTGGGCCCAGGACTGAGGAATGTGCCTGATTTCTTTCAAGCCACTGCGCCTGGCCAAAAAAAATGTGTCACTTATGCAATCAATTTTATTATGGCTTTTCTAGCAGATGAAGCTTGTATAAGTGCCCCAAAGCTACTAAGAAGTTGGCTGGGACTCAAGATCAATTTTGCCTGAAAGCAAGAAACAATGGTACCAACCATGTGCCATAAAACTTACACTTCCGAGCTGGGCGTGGTGGCTCAAGCCTGTAATCCCAGCACTTTGGCAGGCCGAGACTGGCGGATCACGAGGTCAGGAGATCAAGACCATCCCGGCTAACACTGTGAAACCTCGTCTCTACTAAAAAAATACAAAAAACTAGCCAGGCGAGGTGGCCGGCGCCTGTAGTCCCAGCTACTCGGGAGGCTGAGGCAGGAGAATGGCGTAACCCGGGAGGCAGAGCTTGCAGTGAGCTGAGATCCGGCCACTGCACTCCAGCCCGGGCAGCAGAGAGAGATTCCGTCTCAAAAACAAAACAAAACAAAACAAAACAAACTTATACTTCCACAAAAAAATATATAAAGCATCTTGGTTTAAAAATCTATAAACTTATACAATTGGAAGCTAAAAAATAAACAGTTGGAAGACCTAATGCAATTCTATCTTTTATATAATATGGTAAACATTAATTTCCACAAAGCAAATGGCTATAACAAAATCCAAGCACCCTTTTCCTCTGAGTCATGGCTCCTGGAAGATGAGGCTATGTGTAAAGATGGGGCTGCGCACCTCTCCTGAGTCCCAAAACAGATCCATCAACACAGTCACCTTCAGCTCCCCAGGGGGTACCCCAAGAATCACATTCTGCTGCTATTACACTGCCACAACTGAAGAGCCCACTGCATAGCCAGCCCCAGGACTAAGGCAGAGTCAGCGAGCCCTGAGGGACATGAAAAACACAATGTGTGCAATAAGATATTAACAAATTAGACTTTACCAAAAAATTTAAAAACTTTTAATTTTGAAAATACAAGCCATAGACTGGGAGGAAATACTCACAAATCATGTGTTTGATAAGAGACATGTTTCCAGAGTGTATAAGAAAAAAACTGATTTTAAAAACTGACAAAAGATTTGAACAGGCCTCACCAAGGTGTTATAGGAAAGGGGTCCTGATATGGACCCCAAAAGAAGGTTCTTGGTTGTCCAGCAAGAATATGGGGCGAGTCCATAGAGTAAAGTGAGAGCACGTTTATTAGAAAAGTAAAGGAATGAAGACTGGCTGTACCACAGGCAGAGATGTGACATGAGTTGTTCTGCTGACTATACTTATTTCTTGATTGTATGCTCAACAGAAGGTGGATTATTTGTGAGTTTATCTGAATGAGGAAGGTTCCTCCCCCTTTTAGATTATATAGAGTAACTTTCTGACGTTGCCTTGGCATTTGCAAACTGTCACGGTGCTGGTGGGAGTGTCTTTTAGCATGCTAATGTATTATAATTAGCATATAATGAGCAGTGAGGATGACCAGAGGCCACTTTCATCACCATCTTGTTTCTGGTGGGTTTTGGCCAGCTGCTTTACTGCATGGTGTCTTACCAGAAAGGTCTTCATGACCTGTATCTTGTGCTGACCTCCTGTCTGATCCTGTGAGTAAGAACGCCTCACCTCCTGGAAATGCAGCTCAGTAGGTTTCAGCCTCAGTCTACCCAGCCCCTATTCAAGATGGAGTTGCTCTTGTTCAAATGTCTTTGACACAAGAAGATATACAAATGACAAATATGCACATAAAAGATGCCCAACGTAAACAGTAGTCTGTATTTAGAAGTAACAAAAATAAGGAAAACGCAAACTAAAACAAAAATGAGAAATTAATATCCACCTATTAAAATGGCTAAAATGAAGACGGCTAACCATACCAAGTTTATGTTATCATGTGGAACAACTGGAACACTCACACTGTGGGTGGGAATGTAAAATAGTAAAACTACTTTGAGAAAAAAATTGGGAGTTTCCTAAACAGGTAAATGTTCACCTACTGTATAATCTAGCCATTCCACTACCAAATATATACCCAAGAGAAAGGGAGAAAGGAAAGCATATGTCCACACAAAGATTGCTTACAAATGTTTCATTTTCTTTGTAATAACTCCAAACTGGAACCTGTGAAAATGTCCATCATCCGCTGAATGAATAAGCAAACTGTGACGTATCCATACAATGGAATATGACTCAGCAGTGAAACAGAATATGCTATTGATACATACTTCAACACGGATGAATCTCAAAATAATTACACTGAGTGAAAGAAACCAAAGAGAGAGTGTTATGATTTCATTTATATAAAACTCTAGAAACAAACTGACACTGACATTATAGAAAAAAGATCATTGCTTGCCTAACGATGTGAGGGGAAGAGGCAGGGAGGGGTTGAGGAAGAGATTACCAAGGAACACAGGAAATTTGGGGGTGGGATGGGCATATTCATTGTTACTACTGTGGTAATGGCTTTATGGGTGTACATGTATTTTGGAACTTATTAAACTTCACGCTTTATTTTTTTGATACAGGGTCTTGTTTTGTCACACAGGCTGGAGTGGAGTGTCGGGATCATACCTCACCACAGCTTTGAGCTCCAGGGCTTAAGCAATATCCTGCCTTAGCTGCCTGAAAATCAAGTGAAGTGCAACACTGCTCTCCAGGCTGTGTGACAGAGTGATACCCTCTCTCAAAAACAGAAGAGAGAAAGAAAGAAAAAATGAAAGAGAAAGATAAAAAGAAAGAAGAAAGAAAACAGTGATACAACCTTTTGCTTTGTTCTGTATCTTTAATTGTATTGAAGATGACATCTTTCTTTTTTTTTTTTTTTTGCCAAGTTTCAAGTAGAATGGCTAGATGAACGAAATAATATGCACATTTGTAAGGCTATTAAGTCAGTGGGTCTCCAGGAAGCTTGCAACAAGACCCATACCTTCCAGCCACTTTTGTTACTCATTTTCTTTTTTTTGAGTGGGGTGGAGATGGAGTCTCGTCTGCCACCCAGGCTGGAGTGCAGTGGCATGATTGAACCCGCCTCCTGGGTTCAAGTGATTCTCTTGCCTCAGCCTCCCAAGTAGCTGGGACTACAGGCTTGCGTCACTACACCCAGCTAATTTTTTGTATTTTAGTAGAGACAGGATTTCACATGTTGTCCATACTGGTCTCAAGCTCCTGAGCTCAGGCAATCCACTCGCCTTGGCCTCCCAAAGGGCTAGGATTACAGGCATGAGTCACTGTGTCTGATCTTGTAACCCATTTTCTTACCAGCACACTTCTTTATCAGAAAAGGATAAGTAGGATTTCTATCTCTCATCTTTGCCTGTGATTTCCCTGTTCCTGAGTTTCTGTAAAAATGCAGACAATCAAAGGGTCCCCCCTAAGCTCTGTCAGGGTGGCTGTGAGGATTGGATATAATGGATATCAATGGCCCATGGCAGGTCCAGGGCAGCAGCTGGTGTAGCTGCCCCCCTACTTCCTGCCCACAGTGAACCCCACAGTTTAGTTGAGGTTAGGAAGTCCTCACTAGGCTGCTTGGACCCAGGCCCTATGGCCCATAGGTGAGTCAGATAAGTCCCTGTCTTCCAGGAGCTGGCAGTCTGTTGGGGAAGACAAGCAGGTAAATGGAGAATCTGAACTTGTAAAAAGAGCTGAGAAAGAGGGTATAAGGGAGGAGACCACCCTTCATATTGTCTTTTGCTCAATTTCTGCCCCAAAGAAAGAAGCAAAAACTAAAAGGCAGAAATGGAATCCACAGGCAGACAGCCCAGCACTGCACCCGGGCCTGGTAGTTAAAAATCCATCCCTGGCCTAACTGCTTGTGTTATCTATAGATTTCAGACATTGTATGGAAAAGCATTGTGAAAATCCCTGCCCTGTTCTGTTCCGTTCTGATTACTGGTGCACGCAGCCCCCAGTCATGTACCCCCTGCTTGCTCAATCTGTCATGACCCTCTCCTGTGGACCCCCTTAGAGTTGTGAGCCCCTAAAAGGGACAGGAATTGCTCACTTGGGAAGCTCGGGTTTTGAGACATGAGTCTTTCCAACACTCCTGGCCGAATAAAGCCCTTCCTTCTTTAACTCGGTGTCTGAGGGGTTTTGTCTGCAGCTCGACCTGCTACAGGTGCAGGTGGGGATGGGGGGTAGGCAGGACTCTGGAGTTGTGACCCTGACCAGAAGAATCCAGGGTACCAGTATAGAATGAGACCACCACTTCTCCTGCTGTCTTTCCCAGCTTTTCCCCATCTCCCCTTTTCCCTAGTTTATAAGACAGGAGAAGGGGGAGAAAGCAAAAAGTTGGAAAGAAACAGAAGTAAGATAAATAGCTAGACGACCTTGGTGCCACCACCTGGCCCTGGTGATTAAAATAATAATAATAATAATAATATTAACCCTTGACCAAAACT
Organism: Colobus angolensis palliatus; assembly: GCF_000951035.1. Lineage (NCBI taxonomy): Eukaryota > Metazoa > Chordata > Mammalia > Primates > Cercopithecidae > Colobus > Colobus angolensis. The sequence continues at coordinate 2,945,687 of NW_012114677.1, forward strand.
ACTAGTGTTATCTGTAAACTCCAGACATTGTATGAGAAAGCACTGTAAAACTTTTTGTTCTGTTAGCTGATGCCTGTAGCCCCCCGTCACGTTTTCCATGCTTGCTTGATTTATCATGACCCTTTTACATGGATCCCTTAAAGTTGTAAGCCTTTAAAAAGGCCACGTATTTCTTCTTCAGGGAGCTCGGCTCTTAAGACACGAGTCTGCTGACGCTCCCGGCCGAATAAAAAACCTCTTCCTTCTTTAATCCCGTGTCTGAGGAGTTTTGTCTGCGGCTCGTCCTGCTACACCAGGACAAAGCACTTCCAGGTGCTGCACTCTTTTACCACATCTGAATTCTCATCCCTCTTAAGGGTGGCTCTCAGCATCCATCTTCAGGCCCTTGCTACAGGACCCTGCGTGGCGCTCACAGAATACTGAGGCTGCCACACCTGTGGGAGGGTGGCAGCAGGAAACAGAAGCTTTCTGAAACCTGATACCAGTAAGAGGAACAGAAGGAGGGGCAGGGGGAGCCAAGAAACTGCCCAGGCCAGCCCTGGATGTGGAGGAGGCTCCACTGTGAGCCACAGCAGGATCCCAAACTTTGTGGGTTGCAGGGATAAGAGAGAGTGTCAGAGGGACTGGGAGATGGAGCAATGGCCTCTGTTGAGGAGTGAGCCTTCCTCACCAGAGGCCGTGAGGCTCCTCCCTTGGGGTTCCAGGCTGGATTCTACCTTCTCTCTTTAGTCGTCTGTTCTAAACCCATCAGAAGTGCTTTGCTGCTACAAAATAAACTCCAGACTGGAACGTGGCATCAAGGGCTCTCACCAGCCTAACCCCAAACTGGCTTTCCAACCATCTCCCCCTCCTGCCCTACACTTTTAACCTTCCTGTTCTTTGCTCACACAAGTCCATCCACCTGACACACCTTCCCCTAAATATTTTCCCCATTTGCCAATCTCCAGGCCCACCTCTGCCTCCCAGAAGCCTTTCATCCTGAGACTCCTGGGCCTAGAGATTTACCAAAGTGTTGTGCATTTTCCCAATTGTAGGATTGTTTACGTCCCCCCAGGTACCTGCACATGCCCCACACACAGTGGCACTGCATGTCGTGGGGCAATGTTTCACTCCCCCATTGCCTTTGTTCTGTTCCCTCTGAACCCCCCACCTTTGAGACAGTTAATTTAAAAACTTTATTTTGCCAAGGTTGTGGATGCATGTCTGTAACACAGCCTTAGGAGGCCCTAACATGTGCCCAAGGTGGCCAGAGCACAGTTGGGTTTCATACATTTTGGGGGGCATAAGACATCAGTCAACATATGTGAGACGAACATTGGATCGGTCCAGAAAGGTGGGACAACTCCAAGCAAACGCGAGACCGCTGGAAGTGGGAGGGGTTTCCAGGTCATAGGTAGGTGAGAGACAATCCATTGCCTTCTTTTGAGTTTCTGATTAGCTTTTTTAAAGGAGAAATAAGGTATACATTTATCTCAGTGAGCAGAGGGATGACTTTGAATTGAATGGAAGGCAGGTTTGCCCTAAGCAGTTGCCAGCTTGAATTTTCCCTTTAGCCTAGTGACTTTGGGGCCCAAGATATTTTCCGTGATTGGGCCAGGTCCTCTGCCACTGGGTCTTCCTCAAAGATGCTCTGCAACAGGTGGTGGTGTCCTCATTTGATGGGTGAGAAAACTGCCTTGGAGACGTGAAAATCCAGGGAACAAAGCCAGCGTCAGTGTGGGTCCTCCCGCCTAGGCCTGCATCACTACCACAGTAGCCCTGGCACCCAGTGTGACGGGCCAGAATCGGTCTCCCCGCTTCTGCCCGAGGACCCTGCAGTCTATTCTCAGCTCAGACACTGGGCCAAATTGAGCTGTTGGAAACCAGTATCACAGCCCTCTGGGACTCTGAATAGTGACAACCTTCACACTGGTCTGTGGAGAAGGGGGACTTGAGGTTTGATCTGGGCCTTCCCTTCCTTTCTAACTTTCTCACCTCTTCCACTCCTTCTGCCATGCCCTCCGCTCTGCCCAGTGTCCCCGGGGTCCCTGCACTGCCTTCCCTCTCTCTGGAATCTCTTCCCTGGGCTAACTCCTCACCTCCAGGATCTTTTGTGACCCTCTCCCTCTCCCATCACCAAACTGCAGATCGATCCCCTTTTGTGCCTCCTCCCTTCCTCTCTTTCTCTCCTGTCATTGCTTCTCCCTCCTGCCCCAGTATTAACCCAGGGTGATCTAGGGGTCTGGAGGTGTAGGCTTGAAGGGATCCTGAAATAGCCACACACAGATTTATTAGACTCTCGGCAATTCCTAAAGGGTTAATAATGGAACCTCCTATCCCCAAGGTGAGGAATTTCCCCCAGGAAAGGTGACTTAATGAGTAGCAGGTGTGACCAAGAGGCACCACTCTATCAGGCAGGCACTGAAGGGGCAGGAAGCACAGAAACACCTCTCTCTCTCTCTCTCTCTCTCTCATCCACTGATCTGTGTCCTAACTGAAAGCCCACAGCAGGGATGATGACTTGCTGAAGGTCACCAGCACTTTGGAGAACACTGAGCCAGGGCCACAGAGGGAGACAGTCTCCTGACCAGTGTGAGCCAGTATCTGCTTCCAAGTGGCAGTGGCCTCACTGAATGGGGCTCCTTGTGCCCAAAGGCAGGGTGCCTAACCAAGGAGCCACGTGAGTGCCAGCTCTGCCACTCTGTAGCCTCCAGTAGGCTCCATTTTGCTTCCTGGTCTTTTTCCTCTTGGGTCCAACTGTCCAGTTTCCTCGCCCACTGTTCAGACCCCATCTTGTCCCGGCCACTAGAGGCTTGGCTGTCAGGGACCTTCACAACTCAGGCCTCTTCTGTGCTTTCCTTGGCCCCCCTGGGCTTCTGTTAGCCTCTGAGTGGGCTGGCGAACCATTCCCGTGGAGGTCTTTACATTAACCCAGCCCCTCTCAGTCAGCAGTCTCCCCTGCCACTCACCCAGGTGCTAATTATTTCTCCGTTGAGTCTTTCTCTACCTAACTGAAAATTAACGTCTGATTCCTCTCTCTCTCCCTTGCATAACCTCCGTGAAAAAAGTCAGATGCCTTAACCCCAGGAAGTTTTCTGCCTGTATTTCCTTTCCCACCTCCTTCTCCCAGGCACTTAGACTCCGTCTTTCCATTCACATATATGTCCAGAGCCTACCATGTTGTAGTCCTTGGGGATATAGCAGTGAACCAAACAATGTCCCCAACCCTGTGGGAGCTTGAGTTCCAGTTGGGGGAGACAGATAACAGACAAAATGAATAAATAATGTATATAGTGTGACAGATGGTGATGAGGACTATGGAGTAAAAGAGATTGGGAAAGGAAGACAGGGAACCCCTGGGAGAGGAGGTTCTGCGATTTTAGAGGCAGCTATGCAGCTCTCTGGAGGAAGGGCAGTCCAGGCAGAAAAAACAGCAGGTGCAGGGGGCCTGGGGAGCCCCTGTGTTCCAGGAACAGCACAGGGTCAGGGTGGCCAGAGGGAAGCAAGTGAGGGGAGGTGCGGTGGGAGGTAAACTCAGAGGGGTGATGCTCGGACAGCATGGGCCAATTCTCCAGGACCTTGTGGGTCATCTTAAAGCCTTTGGCTTTTACTCTGATGAGTCAGGAAGCCAGTCCACCGTTCTGTGCAGAGCACTGATATGATTTCACCTAGTGTTGGGTGGCAAAGGGACTTCAGGGGTCAACAATGGAAGTGGAGACCAGTTAGGGGGAGAGGGATGAAGGGGACTCACACCAGGCAATGAGTAGTCATGGGGGATGAGAAGCAATTGGATTCTTATATCTTGAAGGTGGGGCCCACAGGAGGTGGGTGTGAGAGAGGAGGTGAGGACAGTGGCCTGGATCACTAACTGGAAGGATGGGGTTTGGGGAGGAGCAGGTCTGGGGAGGAGGATGCAGTGTGGGCAGCCTGTACACAGCATTTAGAGCTTTCTCTCCAGCCGTGTACTTGCCCCTGTGCCTTTGGACACGTTGGCCTCTGTGCCTGGAAATCTTTCCCTTCCCTGGAAGAAGAGCTTTAACTGCCTTCTCAAGTGTACCTTCTGTGAATCTGTCCTGTCCGCCCTCATCCCCTCTATCCCTCTCTTTGCTTCATGCACATACTGGGCCTCATGCACACTACACAGCCTTGACCGTATTGTGCCCCAGAAGGTGCCCCAGGAGTCAGGTGCCATCCATCGCTGATGGCTGTGTTTCTCAGAGTGTCCGCACACAGTAGGGCTCAGAGAGAGACTGACAGGGACCTGGCTGGACTCTAGCTCTCTTCTTTACAGGTTCGGCCACCTTGGGCTGCTCACCTTGCCTCCATGGGCCTCCGTTTCTGCATCTGTCGAATCGGTGTGCGCTTTCCCCTTCCCTCGCGAGGGTCCTGTGGGGATGGTCCCACTGCAAGGATCCTGAAAACACTGGTTAGCACGCCCTGTGCTGGGAGACGACAGGCTCTTCTCGCCTGTCCCCTGCTTTGCGCTGGAGGGAGACGAAAGAGCTGGGCAGAGGAAACGGGAGGGAACCTGCCGACGATCCGTCATTTCCAACGCACTTTACACACGTTTTCCCGTTAATCCCCTGAACTCTCAAGTGCAGCCGGGACTGAGCTGAGGGCTGGCGATG
>NW_012114677.1:2950853-2959049 GCF_000951035.1 Colobus angolensis palliatus
CTGCGGGGCGCGCCGGGCACGGAGGGGGCGTCTGCTGGTTCCTGTGGGACCCCCGGTGCCCCGCGCAGGCCTCCCGCAAGCGCCACACACCCGGAGAGTCTGTTCAGCTCTGCTTAGTTCCTTCTTGAGAGACACAGAAACATCAGGAAAAGGGGTTTGATCCACGACACATTCCTCCAGTGAATTCTCACCTTTTCTCTCCGGATTCTGCGTCGCGTCATTGCTGGGACAGCGTCGTGGTAGAGCGAGCAGGTGCTGGGATTGACTCCTGTGGTGAAGACATGGAAGCCAGTGGTGATGAGTTCGAAGACCAAACACCTGCTTAGAGAATTACAGTTACTGAAAGCAATGTGAACTCTCGGCCTACGGCAGAATTTCATGAGCCAGAGAAAATGGGCTCTGCAGAATTTGATTCTGTGTTTTAACAGCGTGGAGAGGCCGGATTTATGCCATTAAGCGATCAGAAAAGTCACTGACCGGCTCTGTTGATGAGCAGAACCCTTTGAGAGAAGTGAGAGAAGAGCTCACGCAGTGCTCAGACGGCATCCGGGTAGTTTGACACTCGTCTGCTTGGGCAGATGCTCGTATGCTTCCACAGAATGGATATATCGTGATGGTGGAAAGTTAGTTGATGCTATAAGTGAAAATTACCGAATCATGAGTTACTTTAAAGAAGCAGAGTTGAAGGATCTCCTTCTGCATGTTGGCCGGGGCTCGAGGTATGTTCATTCAATGTCTTTGATTCACATGGCTAAGGAACCTTATAATATTTCCATGTCTCAAACCTCAATCCCCAGTGCTGCCTCTGAAGGAGATCAAGACCACTGGGCATAATTCGTGATTGTGGGCATGTAACAACTATCCCTAACCCACAAGTTGAAGAGACTGATGGTCTTTTTTTTGTTTTTTTTTGTGTTTTTTTGCAAATGAAGTTTTACAGGTGAATTATACCATCTACCAAAGGCAGATATCTTGCACTTGCCCTCACAGTTGTCTGTGCTGCTGGTCTGTGCTCTTCCCAGGAATGGAAACCAGTGCCATGGAATCAGAATAGATTACCTCGGATACCACAAGTGCTTTCCCAAGAATTTACAGAGTTGTTCAAAGTTATGATTCATCCAGATTCAGAGAGAAGACCTTCAGCAATGGCCGTCATAAAGCATACACTGCTGCTGTCCGCTTCTAGGAAGAGTAGAGAACCACTATGTATAGGATTGAATGTAGAAACGTTCAAAAATACACTTTTACAAAAAGAACTCATGAGAGCGTAGATGGTAAAAGCTGCAGCTGAGGAAGGAGCACTCTTCACTGATCAGAGGCCGCTAAGTCCACCACGCAGAGGAACAGAATATCTTATCAGAAAGAAAACAAAGTGCTCTGTCAGCTTCCAGTATACTAAACTACTTCCAGTTTAGTATACCTTCCAGTATACTAAACTACTCATTTCCCACCTACTCACCCTGCAAAAAACACTATGAGAAAAGCAAGCTAGGTCGAAATCACTACTAGAATCCAATTTGCAATTACTCTCTCTATTGGTGTCAGTGGTTTTACTGATTAGGACTTTTATTTGTGAATTACAGTTGAAAACCGTATTTTGACCATAACTTTTTCAGGCTTTTCTATAGTCTTACCAGTCTGTCTTCTGTAAAATGTCAGTCACTGGTGGATGTTAACGCAGCCTTTCCAAAATTAACTGCTGTGGTGGCGTGTTGCTCTCAGTGTGCTGTTGCACTGTAATGAAGGTATCTTTTCCTTTGTGACCTGAAGAAAGTACTCAAGGGAATGATGACAAACATATTCTCTCAATAAGGCAAATGATAAAACCACTCATTACTACTCAGCCTTCAATGTATCTGTGTATGAAATTTCTCTCTCTTTCTCTCTCTATACACACACAAACACACACTCATATACAAGTGAATTATACTTGTATATCCAACTGGGAGGAGTTTGTAGGCATTGCATGAGACATGGGATAATTCAAAAGCCTTATGAATTTGCTATTTCAGTTTTGTCTTTGCTGTAAACTTGTAGCATTAAACAATCACTGTTGTTAATAGGCTTCTTTTTGAAACAAATATGTAAAGTGTACAGCTGGTCTTGATGAAAAGCACCTATTGGTCTTTTTTTTCTTTGAACTTTAAAGGTTTGGAATTTTGTATTAATCCAGTACAATAATTACTGAGTTTTCTAATTTTGTTCTGGTAATGTACTTCCCTGACTCATAGAAAAATACCTCTTCCCTCCTTCCCAGTTTTGTATTTGATCGTATTGTTAGTCTGTTGTTTTGCCTGGTTTTGCCTGGTTTCTCTCACGTGTATGTGTTTATAAACTCATCTTGGTGATCCTCTACGCAGCTGTTTGCAATGCCAGAATTATTTCTGACATTCCAAGTTTTCTACAAAACAGATTTTTTTTTTTCTGTGATTAGCCATTTGACTACTAATACTGGCTAATGTATTTTGAAAAAAAAAATTGTCCTTTTTTTCTCACTGATTTTGATGTAAAATGTTTGCATTTGTCTTTGACTTGTGTTTTATTAATATTGACTGGCATATTAAAAGTCACCCTGAGCTCAACTTAATTGTCTAGAAAAAAATGAAAAAGGGTCTGTGGGTTGGACTACCAGGCAGAAGGCCTGGTGTGAGCACAGGTGTGGGGTTAGGGAACAAGCATAGCCATGCTGAGGAGGAGAGAGAAACTGATGACCAAAAACAGGAAAATCCAAAAACCCAGAAAGTCAAGGAGCCAAATGAAAGTCTTTTATCCTGCATCAGCCATTTAACCTCATAAACACTGCAAGTGAACATTGTCTTTTAGCAATAGTGATAGTTCTTATTTTCTTGTAATCCTGTAAAGGAAATGGATTTTTCTTTTCTTTCTTTTTTTTTTTGAGATGGAGTCTCGCTCTGTCGCCCAGGCTAGAGTGCAGTGGCCGGATCTCAGCTCACTGCAAGCTCCGCCTCCTGGGTTTACGCCATTCTCCTGCCTCAGCCTCCCCAGTAGCTGGGACTACAGGCGCCCGCCACCACGCCCGGCTAGTTTTTTTTTGTATTTTTTTTATAGAGACGGGGTTTCACTGTGTTAGCTAGGATGGTCTTGATTTCCTGACCTCGTGATCCACCCGTCTCGGCCTCCCAAAGTGCTGGGATTACAGGCTTGAGCCACCGTGCCCGGCCAGGAAATGGATTTTTCACATCAAACTGTCCCCAGGAAATTTTTTCACCAGCCTGTCCCCAGGAATTAATTACAATTAAAATTTATCCCAAATTAGAATATTATTTTTTAGTGAGGCATCCTTCTGGATTAGGCTGCTAGGAAATTGAGTTAGTTGCTGTCAGTCATTCACACCCTGCACAGACATTAATTTACCAGAGCCTTGGTGTGGAATGGGAGGAGCTTATTATAAGCAGGACTGGATGGTGGCCAGAGTGTGAAGGGGACAGAAAAACACAGAGAGGCTAAACCTGGGGACAGCTCCAAACCTAGAAGGCACTGTTATTATTCTCATTTTACAGAGGAGGAAACTGAAGCACAGGCAGGTCAAGACCACACTGCCCAGAGTCGAGGAGCCAGGATCTAAACCCAGCCAGCTTGCCTTGTCATCAGAGCTCACACAAATAAGCTTGTTCTGCAGTTATGCAGGATTGCACTGTGGTTAAGCACACAGACTCTGGGTTCACATTGCAGCTGCTCTGCTATTTCCAGCTGTGTGACCATGGGGAAGTTACTTGCCTGTGCTCAATGTCCTCTGTGAAGTCAAGATAGCAGTACCTGCCTCATGGAGTCCCTTAAGTGAGTTAATGGTGTAACATGTTATGGTGGCATGCACACAGTCACCATCAGTAAATATAGTCTATTATGCCTGAACCCCAGATGGGCACATGTCCTTGAAACGTCTAAAATTTGGAACTCTGAAATCCAGCCTGTGAGATCCTGGAATCCTCTAGCAGCATTCTAACATCTCTTGGCTGCAGAATTGTGTGCTGCTTCCCAGGGCTGGAAGGTGTATTTGTATAAATACAGTGTAATAATACAGCCATGTGTCCACCTAGTTCATCCCTATAATAGGCAAACAAGGTGATGTCAAAGCCTTGGCTGGGCCCAGCCCTGGTAACCTTCCCTTCTCTCTTTCCTGCATACTCTCTCACTCATATTCATACACGCCCTGTAGGACTGGTTAGCCTGCAGAAAAGGCAGGAGGGTGAGGAAAGAAGGTAAGTGGGTGCGCTTGTCCACTCAATTGTGCTGCCTCTTGATGTGCTGAACTTGTGGGTCCAGGGACTGTGTCTGGACCTGAAGGGGTCTTACTCTCCCTTTAACTTTAAGCCTCAATTTGCTTATCCCAGAGCTTTGTCCCCTGCTGTGAGCCTGTCTCGGTGTTTATCCTGGATGACATGCACCCCCTCGGCTAGCAGTGAATAGACTATGGCCTGACCAGGAAGCCATGACAGATGAGAAGAACTTCAAAATGCACTTTACCATGCTGGGTTTTTTTCTGCTGGCTGTCTGCGCCTTTCTTATGAGCTATGATTGGCTCCAGATCTATGGCACCTTCTGAAGCTGTCATGGTGACTGAGGGCATCATTTGAAGCATGTCACTGCTACCCCAAGGTAGGTTGTGCTGGGGCTCGGTGGAGTTAGGAGGTCTGGAGACTATGCCTCTATTTCATGCATGGACTCTCCATCCATCAATCATCACCTCATTCTTTGACTTCCTGTTTACTTCTTTCTGCTTCCCCTGAGGATCCACACATCCATCCGTCTTTCTATATCTATCTTTTCATCTACTCACCCATTCATCTATCTATCCATCAGTTAGCAAAGGGTTGGTTAGAAGCCCCCAGGATCTGGATCCGTGAACCAGACACAACGAAGGTGACACAAAGAAACACAACATATTATCCATGTGTTTAAACCAAAAGTCAAGGAGTGCTATCCACCTTACAGTCACTCCTGCATTCAGAGTAGAGTTCTGCCCTTATTCTTAGGTTTTTGATGCCTTCTGTAGTTCCATTTTACAGCAGAAAAGGCTGAGGCTGAGAAAGTGAGGTTCTGTAGCTGAGTGGCAGTTTGGATTGGAGATCAGATGTGCAAATATATGCATCATTCTCTTTGAGTTCTCCACCTCAGGGTCCCAGAGCTGCTTAGTTTTCTGGGGTGGGTAAGGTCTAATGTTGATGGGATGCATTGAATAGTGCTCTATCTTTTGGAGTCTTAATGGATTCCTAGCCCTAGGAATGATTTAATGACGGGAAAAGCATTGGTTTGAGAATCTTGTGTTCTAGTTCCAGCTCTGCCTCACACTGGGTGTATTATCTTTTTCTTTCTGAGCCTCAGCTTTTTTATCTGCGAAATGGGACTCGAGCCCCTATTTTGCACAGCCTCAGGGTATAAAGATCAGAGAGGAGATGGGATATAGGAACATTTTGTGAATGCTAGAGTGTTGTGAGTGAAAGCCTGCCAGGGACTGACAACCCTGAGGAAAGGACATGTCAGCACTCAAATCAAGTTTCTTCCTCTTTCATTTTTAACTTCAGACACAAAAGTATTTTTTTCTTGAAGTACATGCTTAAGAAATTCCTGTTGGTCTCACTTCCATGGCACCTCATAAGATAAAACCCACTGGCTCAGAATTCCAGACAGCCACTGGCAACAGAGTAGCACCTGCTTGAGATGGGTGAGACTCCTTGACAGGAGAGGTGAGCCACCATTTTTGCTCTTTGGATAATGCAGCCATTGCAGCCTGTGGGCTTTGAAGAGTCCAAATGATCCAAATGAGGAAGAAACCCCACAGCACAGCGCAGCTGCTTTACCAACATGTGGCCAACTTCTTTAAATGGGACCCCAATTCATTCCGCTCACTGGGTGACTCCTCCCAACAGGGGCCTCCAGGCACCCCCACCCATATTCTACGTCAGAATTCTGATTTTTGTCTGGGATGGAGTGCCCAGGGAGAGGGGCCCGGCTGCCACTTTTGTCATTTGGGTGACTCAGTCATTCCAGCCAGCAGGCTTTGGAGAGTCCAAGCTGACCAGGGTAGAGGTGATGCCTCACCATTGGCATTGCTGTTTTCTTGAGGCATGGGTTCACTTTTTCTTTAAATGGGACCCCAATTCATTCCTCCTTACTGCGAGTGTCCTCCCAACCAGAGATTCGTACCACCCCTGTTTATGTTCTAAGTCCATCAGAATTCTAATTTCTTTGAGATGGAATGCCCAGGAGGGCATGGTGGGCTATCACTTTTGCTGTTTGTGCATCTCAGCCAATGAAGCCTGTGGGAATTGGAGTGCCCAAACCAATCAGGGGATGAAGGAATCCCCAACACAGTGTTTCAGAATTTTCTCCTTAGCTCAGCTAAAACTGGGTTCTTGTCACATGACCAGGAAAGATTAGGCTCACGGACACACTGATGGATAAGCAGCAGAATTTATTCGGTGAAAAGGAAAAAGGAAAAAACTCTCAGCAAACCAAGAGGGAATCTTGAACATCACTGAAGATGCCAGGGTCCTCCCTTCTGCAAAAGGTGTAAACGTTCCAGTGGCTCCACCCCACTCTTCCAGTGTGCAGGTGGGTAACTAGTCCATTGCAGGCACACACATACAACGCCCTGGGCAGGTTCCCTCACCTGCCTCCTGCATCTATCATCTTCCACCCTAAAGAAGTACATCTAACTGCCGTTAGAATAAAGATAAGGATGAAGACCAATCTTAACTGCTTCCTGCTGACAGGGGGTACTGTTTTCAGAAAACAGCAGTCTGATCTCCCTCAGGGCCCTATCTAAGGGTTCCTGGCAAGAAAAGGTTATTGTTTGAGGCTCCAGTCTGGTTGCATGATGTTTTGGACTTTGATGACCTGAAGGTGAAGAGACAAACCAGGTTATTAGAAAACATGTATTAAAACAAAGCAGTGGTGGGAGTACAGACAGCTTAAAAATCCCAAAGCCTTTTACCAGTTTGCACAGGGAGAGGGAGACCAAAAGCCTAGCTGGCAAAACAACTTGCATGCTTTTGCCAGCATATCAGTCTTCTGGCAAACTCTTTTGTGAGCCCAATCCTAAGCCAACCAGTTTAAGGTTTTGAAAATTAACTTTTCCTTGTTTGGAGGATGCATCCGACGTGAGTGTCCCATATTACAGAGACACAATTACCTGTCAGTGAAGAGGACAGAGGAGGAGAAAGGAAAAAAGGCATTTTTTTCTCAAAGGAGTCCCAGGGATTCAGAATGCAATCAAATAGGTTCAGACTCTAGATGAATGGCTACTCATCTAGAAAGAGGGGAGCAGGCATCCCTGGTTCTCTTCTCTTCCTAGAAAATACCCAGGGTATGTGAGGGAGAGAAGGAAGAGCATCTTCGTTACCTCTTCCATCCTTGTATCCCTAAGTCTTGGTGACTGCAACAGGGTGCTGCCCATGGGTGTCAATGTGGCTTTTACCCATGTTAACAGGGAGGCCTGGGGGTGGAATATCCGCTCTTACCCCCATACACCCTATATGCTCTGCTGTCAGGAGTTTGGAGTTCCCTAAACCTCATTTATGCCATGGGTACGAGAGATTACCTTTATCTATGAAACTGGAAGTTTGTCTTAATCAGCAGGAATTAGTCGTGCTCACCTACACTGTGCCTTCTAGTCTCCATTATCATCTGCCTCCTAATCCCGCAGATCCAGTTTTCTTTCCTAGGGCGTTGACCCGAAGATTGGAATTGAGACTGGGACAAAAATGTGTCTCCGAGTGGTTGCATAGACTGTCATAAGGTAAATGCTAAGGTGAAACTGTGGAATTGAGTCCTCCTTTAACAAGGGAGAGAAAAGGATGTCTTATGACACACCCAGATAACTAGTGGCTATAGTTATGCTTGCTAAGATTTGGGTGGGCACCCTATTTATTCCTACCACCTGACAGGATTTGCATAATGATTGCCCAGAACCAGAATGCTGATCCAGGTTTTTACATTTCCCATCCCTTTTGTTCCTTCTGAGCTGTAGCCAGAGATTGATGGTTGGTTTATAGGAATAAGCAGGTTTAATCTAAAATGTAGGCAAAAACTTAAAGACAATCAATGAGTCTAGAATTTAATGATAAGTATTGAAACTGAATTTCTCTCTCTCGGGAGGCCAAGGCAGGCGGATCACGAGGTCAGGAGATCCAGACCATCCTGGCTAACACGGTGAAACCCCGTCTCTACTAAAAA
>NW_012114677.1:2960791-2962131 GCF_000951035.1 Colobus angolensis palliatus
GATCTCCTGACCTCGTGATCCGCCCGCCTCGGCCTCCCAAAGTGCTGGGATTACAGGCTTGAGCCACCGCGCCTGGCCTGTAGCTTCTTATAAACCATCTCTTGAAAAGGATCTAAACAAGACAACAATTGTCTTTGAATAACAACATGTCCAGGGTAGTTATAGTCAGAAACACAATTGACAAAGAAGTTTGATAATCTCTCTGGTTTACAATAACTTAACATAAAAACCTTAATTTTGATAGCATATACTCAAGACATTAGAATATTGGAAATCCCATACAATTTTGGAACATATATTAGATTAGTATCATTTATCAAAATATAACCTGAAGAAAACTGAACACCATTTTGGCAATCCCATGTAACTAAATATGTCAGATAATCCGGTTTATCTCTTTTGGATACTCCAGGGGCCCTCTGTAGCATTCAAAAGTCAGGCATGAGGAAAGACAATTTTGAAACTGAAGCTTGATTTTGGGAAGAAATGTTAGAGGTTTAAAACACCTGATGTTATGAAATAATTCCAGATTACCATGTTATTTTGTCACAATTGTTTAAAAAAATTTACAAAAGTAAAGCCCTTTTATAACACTTCACAAATTTTGCTAAAGAGCAGATTAGTGCCTTAAGAGTACCTTGTGCTATTATTCAAATGCTTAATTTACCAAAAAAAGTATAATACCCTTTGTAATTTAATGTTCATAGACAAAATTTATTTGGCAAGATGAATTTTACAGAAACTTTTTATAACTTGTTTAAACTTTTAGCTTTATCTTATCTAATTCAGAACAATCCTTTAACCCTAAACAAAAATGTGTATTTTGATGACATCTGCTTTTTACCAATAATTGCTGTCTGTTTTTATTTCTCCATGATTAAAGTCTTGTGAACTTCAATGTACCACAGCTTTTACCTTCCCTTCAAAAAATATTTGATCCAAGAACTCGTTTTTCTCTAGGTCAATTACAGCTTTATAAAAATAGACATTACATAGATATAGCACATATGTAACTACACAGATAGGCAAAAAAGAATCCAGTAGCTATAAGATGTTTTGTTTCCCAATCTCCTAATTAGATTATTGGCCTCTCATGCATGTATTAAGAGTGGAAAAACAAAATGGAGAAAATAGAGAAAACTGAGAATTCTTCAGCAAAACAAGGTCCAATAAAAAAAATGCCTTTAAATATACCTATAACTTGGGCCAGACATGGTGGCTATGCCTGTAATCCCAGCACTTTGGGAGGCTGAGGCAGATGGAACACAAGGTCAAGAGATTGAGATCATCCTGGCCAACATGGTGAAACCCTGTCTCTACTAAAAATACAAAAATTAGCT
>NW_012114677.1:2963004-2975586 GCF_000951035.1 Colobus angolensis palliatus
AAAAAAAAAAAAGAGATGGAGTCTTGCTCTGTTGCCCAGGCTAGAGTGCAGCGATCTTGGCTCACTGTAACCTCTGCCTCCTGAGTTCAAGCAATTCTCCTGTCTCAGCCTCCGAGTAACTGGGATTACAGGTGCCCACCACCACGCCCAGCTAATTTTTGTATTTCTAGTAGAGATGGGGTTTCACCATCTTGGCCAGGCTGGTCTCGAACTCCTGACCTCGTGATCCAGCTGCCTCTGCCTCCCAAAGTGCTGGAATTACAGACATGAACCATTGCGCCTGGCCACAAAATCTAAAACCTTTAAAGGCAACCCAGAAAAAGGAAGGTTTAAGATAAAACTCAAGAGTTGTTCATGAAGAGAAGATAATCATCAAATGGCAAAAGTCACACAGATACCAACTCAAAAGTACTCATTCCTTTACCCAGGACTGAACCCAGACTGCAGAGGCTAAAGAAAATATTGCCATGTGGTTACAGGTCATGCTCCCAAGGACCTAAAACAAAATGGAGGCCTGCAGCAAAGATCCCTACTGACCAAACAGGAAGACATGCAAAGGGCACCAGATTGTATACAGCTTAAGACCAACTTCACCATTTTTTTTTTAATAATTAAAACTTTACAGAGAACATACACAGTGATACTTGGTGTACTGGCCTAGTAAAATGTTCTCTAAAATGGGGGGAAAACCCTCTCACTTAAAAGTTAACTGCTGATGGGGTGGAGAAAATGAATAAAAAATGTTTGAGGGTAGGACAGGAAAGAAGCTTCTTATGCAAATGAATTATTTTCTCCAGGGCTCGAACAGAGCTGGAGTCCTTGGTCAGAGGAGGGGGAGAAACTGCGGATAAGTGGCAGAGAAATCACTGCCCAAGCAATGCACTCTCGCCCCAACCCAGAGGGTGCAGGGGAGTAACCATTCACTGGTCCATCTCACGTGCACCTGCGACTGTTGGGGTGGGTTGATGTGCTGTTTTCTCTATTCTCAGAAGTACAAGGATGAAAAGGCTTAGAAGCAAAAGGGGAAACGATCCTGGGTTTGCATCTTGCCCTTCCTCAAGGCCCATGTCTGGGCACCAACATTTTTTAGAATTTTCTCCTTAGCTCAGCTAAAACTGAGTTCTTATCATACTAAGGAAAGATTAGGCTCCCAGTCACCCTAAAGGGTGAGGAGCAGAATTTATTGGGTAAAAAGGAAAACAAATCAATCAATCAAACAAACAAACAAACAACAAAAAAACCCCAACCTCTCAGCAAAGAGCAAAGTGAGAGGGAATCTTGAACACCAGGCCGCCACATAGGAACTAAAGAGGCCAGGCTCCTCTCCCCCTGCACAAAGCGTGAACTTCCCATTGGCTCCATCCCATTCTCCCAGTGCACTGGTAGGTCTCCAGTTTATTGTGGGCTTGTGCAGACAAGACCTGGGCAGGTTCCCTTATCTGCCTCCTGCATCTATCAACAGCACAGATGCTCTACCAAAACACAGCCAGACTTTTTCTTCCAAACCATGGCCTCCAGCCACCTCCTACAGATGCATTCAGGCAGGGAACAGGTCAGTATCCCCCTAGGATGGAGATCCCAGAGGAAGGGGCAGGCTGCTATCTTTGCTGGTTTTCAGCCTTTCCTGATGATACTTCCAGGTACTGGAAAATCCAAGGTGACTAGGGTCTGGAGTGGAGCCCCGGCAAACTAGTCACCCTACAAAATAGTGGCCACATTGTAAAAACAAAAACAAACAAAACAAAACAAAAAACCCACAACACCCCCATCCAAAGGTCAGCAAAAGATTGAAGGTAGATAGGTCCTGGATTGAATTCCCCAAAGTTGGGCTTTTTGTCCACACAGCCAGCCAGAATTCTGTCTGACAAGAGTAAGATTGCTTGTGATTTTCACTGAACCTGGCCCAGAGTTTTTCTTATATATGTACCCCCTGGCTCCTTTCTAGAGAATTTCTCTTCTTGGCCAGGATCCCGGTTCAGAATGCTAATAAATGATTTCTGTCCCAACTTCATATAACAATTGATCAATCTGCCCAGGCTACTTTAAACAAAGCAACCATGACTAGAAAACATTTTTATTTTTATTATTTGGACCTGGATTATAGTAACAAAGTAAAATATTGTTAGAGATCTGATGATACAGTCTGGCTTTGTGTCCCCAGCCAAATCTCATTTTCAATTTTAATTCAAATTGTAATCCCCACATTTTCAGGGAGAGCTATCATAAGTGATTAGATCACATGGGTAATTCCCTTGTGCTGTTCTCATGATAGTGAGTTCCCACGAGATCTGATGGTTTTGTAAGCTTTTCTTCCCTTTACACAACACTTCTCTCTCCTGCTACCATGTAAAGTAGGATGTGTGTGGTTCCCCTTCCACCGTGACTGCAAGATTCCTGAGGTCTTAGAAGCCATGCAAAACGCTAAGTCAGTGCAACCTCTTTTCTTCCAAATTAGTCTCAAGTATTTCTTCACAGCAGCATGAAAATAAACTGATCAGTAAATTGGTACTGACACAGTGGGGAACTGCTATAAGGATACCTAAAAATGTGGAAGTGACTTTGGAACTGAGTAACAGGCAGAGGCTGGAATTTTGGAGGACTCACAAGAAGGAAAGATGTGGCAAAGTTTGGACTTCCTAGAGACTTGTTGAATCGCTTTGACCAAAAAGCCAGTAGTGATGGACAATGAAGTCTAGGCTGAGATGGTCTCAGGTGGAGGTGAGGAACTTGTTGGGAACTGGAATAAAGGTGACCCTTGCTATGCTTTAGCAAAGAGACTGGTGGCATTTTGCTCCTGTCCTAGAGATCTGTGGAAGGTTGAACTTGAGAGATAATTTATGGTATATGGCAAAAGAAATTAAGCAGCAAAACATCCAAAAGTTGACAGAGCATGAAAGTTTAGACAATTCACAGATTAATGATGTGGTAGAAAAGAAAGACCCATTTTCTCAGAAGAAAGTGAAGCTGGCTGCAGAAGTGAGGAGCAAATGTTCATCACCAAGACAACAGGGAAAATGCCTTCAGGGCATGTTAGAGACCTTTGTGGCATCCCCTCCTATCACAGGCCTGGAGGCCTAGGAGACAAAAAAAATTTCATTGGCTGGGCCCAGGAAACCCTGCTGTGTGGTCTCAGGACTTAGTTCCCTGGATTCCAGTCACTCCAGCCAAGGCTGAAAGGAGCCAAGGTACAGCTTGAGCCATTGCTTCAAAGATGTAAGCTCCAAGCCTTGGCATCTTCCTCATGGTGTTGGTCCTGTAGGCACACAGTAGAACTGAAGTTTAGAAGCCTCAGTTTAGATTTCAGAGAATGTGTGGAAATGCCTGGATGTCCAGGCAGAAGTTTGCTGCAGGGGCTGAGCCCTCATGGAGTATCTCTGCTAGGGCAGCGGAGAAAAAAACGTCAAGTTGAGGCCTACACACCGAGTCCCCACTGGGGCACTGCCTACTGAAGCTATGAGAAGAGGGCAAAATCCTCCAGACCCAAGAATGGCAGATCCACCCTCAGCTTGCATTGTGTGTCAGAAAAGTCACAGACACTCAACAACAGACTGTGAAGCAGCAAGGAGACTACCCTGCAAAGCCACAGAGGTGAAGCTGCCCAAGGCTGTGAAAGCTCACCTTTTGCATCAGTGTGAATTAAATGTGAGACATGGAGTCAAATGAGATCACTTTAAGGTTTAATGACTGCCCTACTGAATTTTGGACTTGGGTGGGGCCTGCAGCTCCTTTATTTTGGCCAATTTCTCCATTTGAAATGGGTATATTTACCCAATGCCTGTAACCCTCATTATATCTTGGAAGTAGCTAACTTGCTTTTGATTTCACAGGCTCATAGGAAGGGACTTGCCTTGTCTCAGATGAGACTATGGACTTAGACTTTTTGGGTTAATGCTGAAATCAGTTAAGACTTTGGGGATCTGTTGGGAAGGCATACTTGGGTTTTAGAATGTGAGAAACATGTGATTTGGGAGTGACCAAAGGTGGAATAATAGGGTCTGGCTTTGTATATCCACCCAAATTTGATCTTGAATTGTAATCTGAACTGTAATCCCCACATTTGGGGAGGGAACTCATGGGTGCTTATTAGATTGTGGGGGCGGTTCCCCTATGCTGTTCTAGCATGATCTTAGCTCACTCAACCTCCGCCTCCCGGATCCAAGTGATTTTCCTGCCTCAGCCTCCTGACTAGCTGGGATTACAGCGCCAGCCACCATACCTGGCTAATTTTTGTATTTTTAGTAGAGATGGGGTTTCACCACGTTGGCCAAGCTGGTCTCAAACTCCTGACCTTGTGACCCGCCCAACTCGGCCTCTGAAAATGTTGGGATTACAGGCGTGAGACACCACACCCAGCCATCTCTTTCCTTTATAAATTACCCATTCTCAGGTATTTCTTCATAGCAGTGTAAATACAAATGAATATATCTGGGTTTAGTTTCAGCTGACAAAACAAAGTGAGGTAACTTAAGGAAAGAATAAAATACCATAAAAATAGAAAATGTTAAGGAGTTATTTGCAGTCTGATATCTCTGTTTCAGGAGGACTTGTTGGTTTGGGCCTTGTACAACAAAATGATGATTACACAGCCCAGATGCTTTCTTAGTTCTAATTTCTAGCACTTTTAAAATTGCATTTTTCTCTTTTTTGCTTCCTTTATCCTCTCTTCTTATTTTACATTATTTCCTTTGTTCTTTATGTCTCTTTCTTTTGTTCTCTTTCCATTTTATATGGACATGAAAATATAGGCAAGGATAAAACACACATGGTGTCTTGTTCTGATTAAATGACACAATGCCAAAAAATTAGAAAATAAAAACACAATTCAATAAAACAACCTACAAATCTACCACGGAGAATTTACCTTCCTTAACTTCCAACTTTCTGGGTCTTTGGGTGTGAGATTGGGCCAGAAGTAGACAAATGTCTTCAACTTGTGAAAGGAATTTTTATTGTCCTACCAACTTGACAATGATACATCTAAAAAGATAGACCAGTTGAAGGTAGGCTAACCAGTGGATACGAGTTGTGCAGGAGACCAGAGAAAGGCCAAGAAAACACTTTGAACTCTTTCTCTTGCATCTCAGCACTATCTCTGACGCCAATCCCCACACTCACAAACACACCACAAACAGACACAAATGCATGTTTCTCAGTCAGGAGATGTAATATTGTTAAGCTGTCAATACTTCTGAGTATTGCACAGATTCAGTATCATCCTTATTAAAATTCCAATGTTACTTATTTGGCAGAGATATTTTATATAATTCTAAAATTCATGTGTAATCTCAAGGGAACATGAATAGCCAACAGCTTTAGAAAATAACAAAGAAGTACGAGGTCAGGAGATTGAGACCATACTCGCTAACCCGGTGAAACCCTGTCTCTACTAAAAAAAACAAAAAAATAAAAAACTAGCTGGGCGAGGTGGCAGGCACCTGTAGTCCCAGCTACTCGGGAGGCTGAGGCAGAAGAATGGCGTAAACCCGGGAGGCGGAGCTTGCAGTGAGCTGAGATCCGGCCACTGCACTCCAGTCTGGGTGACAGAGTGAGACTCTGTCTCAAAAAAAAGAAAAAAAAAAAAATACCATATCTCATGATGTCAAAACAGAGCTACAAAAATAAAGCCAATGTGGTAATGGCATAAAGAAACAAATAAACAAACACATGACAGAACAAAGAACCCAGAAATAAGCCTGTGCAAATATTATCAGATAATCTTTTACTAGGTTACTATGACCAAACAGTGAAGAAAAGGTCAGACTCGTCAACCAATGGTGTGAGAAAACTCAACGACTAAATGAATGAAAAAAAAAAAGAAAGATAATTAACTTGGACCTTTCTCTTCAATGCAAACAAAACATTTTACATACACTAAACATAAAACTTAAAAGACATATAACTCTTGAACACTTAGAAGAAAATATAGGGAGAAGTTTAGTAACATTGGTTTTTGATGGCTTTTGGAGTATCACATTAAAAGTAGAAGCAATAAGAGAATTAGAAAAGGTACTATATGAAACTTTCAAAACCTTCTGCACATCCACACATCAAGGGAAACACTAAGTGGAGCACAAATGCCATTCACCATTTGATTTCTGAAACATAACCACTACCAAGGGTGAATAACTTTTTTTTAATGGACCAGTGTCTTCAAAGACATTTCCTAAAAGAAGTTATGCAAATGACCAAGAGGAATTTGAAAAGACAATCAAAATCACTTATGAGAAGAATGCAAAGTAAAATCTTGAAGTCTCACCCATTAGCATGGCCACTATTCAACAAATAAAAAGTAATCAATGTTGTCAAGTATGTAGGATTTGGAACCTCTATGCACTGCTGGTGGAAAAGAATAATGCAGCCCTCAATAAAAGTAGGATGCAGGTTTTCCAAAATATTAAAAATGAACTGTGGCTCATGCTTGTAATTTCAACACTTTAGGAGGCTAAAGTAGGAGAATTACTTAGGCTCAGAATTTTGAGTTCAGCCTGGGCAACACAGTGAGACCGTATCTCTCGAAAAAATACAAAAATTAACCAGATATGCTGGCATGTGCCTGTAGTCCCAGCTACTTGGGTGACTGAGGTAGAAGGATCGTTTGAGCCTGGGATGTCAAGGCTGCAGTGAGCCATTATTGCACCACTGCACTCTAGCCTGGGTGACAAAGTGAAACCCAATCTCAAAAAAAAAAAGAAAGAAAAAGAAGAGAAATTATACCATCCAGGTATACTTCTGGTAATCTATGTATGCAAAGCAGGACCTGGAATAGACATTTGCACACGTTTTTAAGAGCATTTTCCAACCCTCCCCCCACAAGAAGGTGATAGCTACTTAAGTTTCTCAATAAATGGATAACATATGGCATAAGTAGGCAATGGAATATGGCTGTACCTTCAAATAGCAAATTATGCACATGCTACAATAAGCATAAAACTTTAAGACATCATATTCAGTGAAATATACCAGAAACATAGTGACAAAGAGTATACAATCCCATTTATATGAGCTATCTTAAGTAAAATGATTTTTAGAAGACATTCAGAATTATAAAGTACTCCTGCACAGATGGAATAGAAAGATGTGAATGCTTGGAGCAAAGTCATCTGCTACCTGGAGAACAGAACTTCCAGGTACCAGAGGACTGCAAGCACAGATGACAACAGTGACAGCAGCAAGGGCCCTGATCAGAGTAGTGGTGGTCTGAGGAGTACATTTGGCATGCACCAGCGTGCCGGAGGTTGGGGCCCACACTGGGGACTGGAGTTGCCCTTTATAATTCCAGAACCAGGTCCTGGTGTTTCACTTCATGTTCCACCAATGCCCCTGTGGACAGCAAATGACTTATCTCAATTAAGTGACCTAAACATTGCATTGATAAGCTATAAGTAACCTCAAACACTCCAGTTAAAAACAATTTACCACATTAAAAAATTTCAAACTTCTAATCAGTACGTATAAAGTCTATGAAATTATATAGCAAAAAGAGAACAGTGAGAAGACTGTAGCCGTAACACAAAGAAGAAGGGCTGTGAGGCATACACAGCTGGGAATAAACACATAAAGGTCTCCCAAAACTGAAAATAATGAGTCAGTTTTGCAGCCTGGGAACAGATGTTCTCTCCAAATGCAGACTGCCATTTCTTCACCATATACATTTTCTTTCTCTTACTTGGAGCTACAAACTCACTCCAGAAAGATTATTATTTATGGCTAATTATGGAGCAT
The DNA here is from genome assembly GCF_000951035.1 of Colobus angolensis palliatus. NCBI lineage: Eukaryota > Metazoa > Chordata > Mammalia > Primates > Cercopithecidae > Colobus > Colobus angolensis. The sequence continues at coordinate 2,970,727 of NW_012114677.1, forward strand.
TTATTACATACCTAGTACTTTCTTATGTTTACTATATTTATCAAAACATCCCATGAATTATAAAGTTTTCCCAGTACTTACCTGAACAAATTGGCACAATAAACTCATTTATGTCAATTATAAATAGTGAAAGGAATAATTAAACAGCTCATATAGGGTTATCCAATTAAAGCAATAAAATGAAATGTTCTAACTAAAATATAACTTAATACATAAATTGTCAACTTGCATCTAAAAATTTTGTGTGCACTACTAAATTTTATAAAACTGTAATTTCTGACCAGCTCACATAATAAATACTTCACAAAAATAAAAAAATATATAAGAAAGAAGTCAATTATAGCTCTAGCATGAGTAACAGACAAATAACAGAATTTGCATGGGGACAGTCTCAACAATGGTCCATTAAATTTTACAGTAATACAATATAGATCTGATTTCAGAATGTTTCAGGTTTCTAGATTCCTAGTAAATTATCCACCTTATTAAAATAATCTTTGTTCCAATATTGCAATTTTCTTTGGAAAATAGATACAAACTCTCACACAAACACAACTGCTTGTCCTGTAATTTTCTTACACCTAAATTTTATCTTTAGAGCAGTACATTTACATATTTAACTCCATGTCAATCAAAACCAAAGTCTATATTTATTTGCAGAAAGAGATGCTGCATGTTCAAAGATAAATATGGAACTTTTAAAAAAACATTAAAATGTGTGAATTATGCTTATATACTTACTATAATCATAAAACGACCTGTAGTAAAAAAAAAATTGTACATTTAAAAATAATTAAAGTGGCCAGGTGCGATGGCTCACGCATGTAATCCCAGCACTTTGGGAGGCCAAGGTGGGCAGATCATGAGGTCAGGAGTTTGAGAACATCCTGGCCAACATTATGAAACCTCATCTCTACCAAAAATACAAAAATTAGCTAGGCATGGTGGCACGTGCCTGTAGTCACAGCTACTCATGAGGCTGAGGCAGGAGAATTCCTTGAACCTGGCAGATGGAGGTTGCAGTGAGCCAAGATTGCACCATTGCACTCCAGCCTGGGTGACAGAGCAAGACTCTGTCTCATAAAATAAAATAAAATTAAAAAAAATATATAAAATAAAAAAGTGTATAACTGGACTGTGTGTAATACAAAGAATAAATGCTTGTGATGGACAACTCATTTACTCTGATATGATAATTACATGTCATATGCCTGTATCAAAATAACCTAAATAAGCCATAAATATATACACACACTATGTGTCTACAGAAATTTTTAAAAATTTAAAATAAGACAAATAATAAAAGTTTACATGGGAACAATATTCTTCAATTTATTTGCTGTTTAAAGACACTAGAAGAGAGTACTAGAAATGTCATTCAACTATGTTCCTCGCCAGTATGAATTCGCTTGTGTACAGTAAGGGTTGAGGGCCGATGAAAAGCTTTGCCACATTGTTCACATTTGTAGAATTTCTCTCCAGTATGAATTACCTTATGTTTAGTAAGGGATGAGGACCAATTGAACGCTTTGCCACATTCTTCACATGTGAAGGGTTTCTCTCCGGTATGAATTCTCCTATGTTTAGTAAGGGTTGAGGATAAGTTATAGGCTTTGCCACATTCTTTACATTTGTAGGGTTTCTCTCCCGAATGAATTTTCTTGTGTTCATTCAGGGCTGTGGACCGAGTAAAGGCTTTGCCGCATTCTTCACATTTGTAAAGCTTTTGTTCAGAATGAATGCTCCTGTGTATAATAAGGCCTGAGGACTGGTTAAAAGCTTTGCCACATTCTTTACATTTGTAGGGTTTCTCTCCAGTATGAATATTCTTATGTTCATTCAGGCTTGCGGACCATATGAAAGCTTTGCCACATTCTTCACATTTGTAGGGTTTCTCACCAGTATGAATTTTCTTATGTTCATTCAGTGTTGTGGACCGTGTAAAGGCTTTGCCACATTCTTCACATTTGTAAGGTTTTTGCCCAGAATGAATTCTCTTGTGTAATATAAGGGTTGAGGATTGGTTGAAAGCTTTGCCACATTCTTCACATGGGTAGGGTTTCTCTCCAGTATGAATTCTCTTATGTTTAGCAAGGTGTGAGGACCTATAAAAGGCTTTGCCACATTCTTCACATGTGTAGGGTTTCTCTCCAGTATGAATTCTCTTATGTTTATTAAGGGATGAGGACCAAGTAAAGGCTTTGCCACATTCTTCGCATTTGTAAAGTTTTTGTTCAGAATGAATGCTCCTGTGTATAATAAGACTTGAGGATTGGTTAAACGCTTTGCCACATTTTTCACATGTGTAGGGTTTTTCTCCGGTATGAATATTTTTATGTTCATTCAGACTCCTGGACTGTCTAAAGGCTTTGCCACATTCTTCACATTTGTAGGGTTTCTCTCCAGTATGGATATTCTTATGTTCGTTCAGGCTTGTGGACCATCTAAAGGTTTTGCCACATTCTTTACATTTGTAGGGTTTCTCTCCAGTATGAATTTTCTTGTGTTCATTCAGCGTTGTGGACCTTGTAAAGGCTTTGCCACATTCTTCACATTTGTAGGGTTTTTCTCCAGTATGAATTTTCTTATGTTCATTCAGAACTGTGGACCGTCTAAAGGCTTTCCCACATTCTTCACATGTGTAGGGTTTCTCTCCAGTATGAATTCTCTTATGTTTAGTAAGTGATGTCGACCTATTAAAGGCTTTGCTGCATTTTTCACATTTGTAGGGTTTCTCTCCAGCATGGATTCCTGTATGTTGAATTAGGTGTGACATGTAAAATGATCTGCCACATTCTGTACATTTAAAGGGTTTCTCTCCAGTATGTCTTATCTTATGTTTGTTTGAATTTGAAAGTTTACTAAACACTTCAACACATGTATTACATTGAAATATTTTGCTCTGGGTAGTTGACAAGCATTGGTAAACTCCATTATTAACTCCTTTCTGCACCTTACACTCATTCACATGTTTACAGCCCTTTCTTAATTGTAAATTCTTATATCCACACTTCTCGTATCTTCTCAGTACAAGTTTTTGGAATGAATCTTCTATCCCCTGCACTGGTGAAAGGTCTTGGCTGAAAGGAGAACACACAGCTGAAAGAAATAAAAATAACAAATTATCCTACTAGATTCATATGAATATACTTTACAATATAGAAAATGTATGCAAACTACATTAGTAGGATAGCATAACAAAATATCACAGGCCATAATTTCTTCACAGACATGTAACAAAAATATACTGACCAAAATGTCTTTGTGCAAAATCTGTAAATGAGTTAACTGTATGCAATGCCAAAGGTAAGCACAACACTAAGAACCACATGGAACAGGAAGGGAAGTTTGTTACATTTACTCACCACAGCTTTCCTACTCCCCAGTATAGCATTGTGCCTATAGGAGTAAACTGTCAACTCCTGGCTTCTTACTTAGAAGAAAAATACTGATACACATATCCTTACTTCTGGCTTTTTGGGGTCTTTACAAAATCTGGTTTCTGTCTCCAACAACACAGAGAGCTGAGAGAAATGGTGCTATGGGTCAGCTAAGACCAAATGCAAATGTTTCAGGAGCAGGCTGTAGTGTTAAATACAGGGAATAGGTAGAAGAGTGATTAGAGACCATAAGAAGAAACATGAACAATCCTTTTTAACTGAAAAACAAACACAAAATTCCAGACAAGACACATCCTTAGAACATGTATGAGAGGCTCCCATTATCTCTGTCAAAGACAATTGGTTGCAGACTATGTCAGGACAAAGCAACACTGAAATGATTGTGACAAATATCTTTTTGTTAATGTTCAAATAACAAACAAACGTCACAATATATACAAAATATCAGGGCAACATGGCCCAATTAAAAAATTTAAAACTTTTCAGAAAACCACCATAAAAAAATGAAGATGTAGAAATTTAAAAAATTTAACCTGAATAATCCTCAATGAGCTAAAGGGGAACACACACAACTACAATATAATAAGACAAATGAGAATATCGATGAAAATGTTAAAATACATAAAAAAAATTATGGAGGTGAAAAATACAAAAGTAATGAGTGAGAAATTTCCAAAAGTAGAAGGATGTAAAAAATGAAGAAGCTCAATGAACTTCAACTAGGATACATACACAAAGATTTATAAAAAGGCACATATATAAGCAAAGTTTCAGAAGTCAAAGACAGAGAATCTTAGGAGCTGCAAGATAAAAGTGATGTGTCATTTATAAGTGTGGTCTTAGATAACCAGTGAATCTGTCAACAAAATTTTTTTAGGCAAGAGGGAATTGTGATATAGTTAACATGTTGAAAGAAAGATAGCTTGTAAGCAGGAATAATATAAAATACAAAACTGTCCTAAAAATGAAGAAAAAGTAGCGCTCTTCAAGATAACCAAATGTTAAAAGGTATATTAGCACAACACCTGCCTTACAAAAGAAATGCTGAAGAAAGCATCTTCCACTGAAAATAATATGATGCAAGAAAACAAAATATATGAAAATAAGTAACTTTTTGGGAAAGACATGAACATACACAAATGTAAGGTTCTGTACCATTATCATGATAGTGCAGAAAACATTTTAATTATTCTCTAAAATTTTAAAGACCATAAAAATAATCATAAACTTTTCATCATAATCTGTTAATAAATATACAACATAAAAATATAATTAGTGACATTAATAACAAAGTCGAGGGCAGATGTAATGAGGAAAAATTTTCAAAAGCAACTGAAATTACCAGTTTAAAATGTATTATTTTAACTTTGGCCAGGTGCGGTGGCTCAAGCCTGTAATCCCAGCACTTTGGGAGGCCGAGACGGGCGGATCACGAGGTCAGGAGATCGAGACCATCCTG
>NW_012114677.1:2976666-2977154 GCF_000951035.1 Colobus angolensis palliatus
CCTTTCCATTGGAAATATATGCACCAAATAAATTTATTTAAGAAATCAAAAAACAAGATTCAACTTGCTTTTCTTTCTTTCTTTCTCTTTTTTTGTTTTGAGACAGAGTCTCACTCTGTCAACCAGGCTGGAGTGCAGTGGTATGATCTTGGCTCACTGCAAGCTCCCCCTGCCTGGTTTATGCCATTCTCCTGCCTCCGCCTCCCGAGTAGCTGGGACTACAGGCACCTGCCACCATGCCCAGCTAATTTTGTTTTTGTATTTTTACTAGAGACGGGGTTTCACAATGTTAGCCAGGATGATCTTGATCTCCTGACCTCGTGATTCGCCTGCCTCGGCCTCCCAATGTGCTGGGATTACAGGTGTGAGCCACCGCGCCTGGCCACAACTTGCTTTTCTACAAGAGTCACTTGAGATCTAATGATTAAAGGAGACTGAAAAAGGCAAGAGGAAAGAAAAAACTTTATGCAAAGAACCAAATTGAAGCA
>NW_012114677.1:2977204-2981140 GCF_000951035.1 Colobus angolensis palliatus
CAAATACATAAAGCAAATACTGACAGAAGTAAAGCAAGATATAGAGAGCAATATAGTTATCGCAGGATATTCCAATACCTCAGCTTCTGTAATGAATAATCAGAAAAGAATACTCATAAGGAAATAGAAGGCTTCAAAGCAGTATAAAACAATTATGTCTAATAGAATTGCAGAGAACACTGTTAAACAAAAGCACAATACATACCCTTCTGAATAGCTCATAAAATATTCTCCTTGATAGACCACATGTTAGGCTACCAAAAAGTCTTAACAAATTTTTTAAAATAGAAACTTTATAGCTTACTTTTAATGATCAAACTGGAATGAGAGTAGAAACTAATTAAAAAAAGAAAACTGGCTGGGCGCGGTGGCTCATGCCTATAATCCAAGCACTTTGGGAGGCCAAGGCAAGCGGACCACTTGAGGTCAGGAGTTTGAGACTAGCCAGATCAACATGGACCGTCTCTACTAAGAATGCAAAATTAGCCAGGTGTGGTGGTGCACGCCTGTAATCCCAGCTACTTGGGAGGCTGAGGCAGGAGAATTACTTGAACCTGGGAGGCAGAGGTTGTGGTGAGCTGAAGAGCACACTGAGATCACACCGTTGCACTCCAGCCTGGGCAACAAGAATGAAACTCCATCACACACACATACACACACACAAAAGGACATTTATAGAAATTAAACAACATAAACTTTAGCATGCTCTTGTTCAAAGTTTCAAATAATATGAGATATCTAGACTGTTCGATGTAATCTACAGATTAAATGCAATCTGTCAAATTTTTAATTAAATTTTTGCAGAAACAGAAATAGCAATCCCCAAATTATATGGAATTTCAAGGGACAATGAAGCACCCCACAATCTTCAAAAAGAGAAACAAATGCACCACAGTTCATGATATCAAAACATATACACGGCCGGGCGTGGTGGCTCAAGCCTGTAATCCCAGCACTTTGGGAGGCCAAGACCGGCGGATCACGAGGTCAGGAGATCGAGACCATCCTGGCTAATACTGTGAAACCCTGTCTCTACTTAAAAATACAAAAAACTGGCCGGGTGACGAGGCGGGCGCTTGCAGTCCCAGCTACTCGGGAGGCTGAGGCAGGAGAATGGCGTAAACCCAGGAGGCGGAGCTTGTAGTGAGCTGAGATCCGGCCACTGCACTCCAGCCTGGGTGGCAGAGCAAGACTCTGTCTCCAAAAAAAAAAAAAAAAAAAAATATACAAAGTTAAAGAACTAAAAAAATCTGGTATGGGTATACAGGTGAATAGCTAGATCAATAAAATAAAAAATCCAGCAAAAATACACACTCACACACATATGGTCATATGAAGAGTAATTTCTACCCTCATAATTATTGTAGCATTGTTACTGAAAGCAAATAAATGAAAGCAATGCAAATTTCTCTCACCAAATAAATAAATAAAAAATATTAAAATATTACTTCAGCTTGTAAAAAGCAAAAAGCATCATAATGAGGAAAGAGAGAGACCCTCTCATATTGTTTTATACTCAGTATATGTTTTAAGGAAAAAACAAAGTAAAACCAAAGACAGGCAGCCTGGCGCCAGACCCAAAATCAGGCCTGGGCCTGCCTGGCCTAAACCCAGTAGTTAAAAATCAACTCATAACTTAGAAACCGATGTTATCCATAGATTTCAGACATTGTATAGAAGAATATTGTGAAACTCCCTGCCCTGCTGTTTCTCTCTGACCACTGGTGCATGCAGCCCCTGTCAGGTATCCCCTGCTTACTCAAATCAATTACGACCCTTTCATGGTAAAATCTTTAGTATTGTGAGCCCTTAAAAGGGACAGAAATTGTGCACTCGGGGAGCTCGGATTTTAAGGCAGTAGCTTGCCGATGCTCCCAGCTGAATAAAGCCCTTCCTTCTACAACTCTATATCTGAGAGGTTTTGTCTGTGGCTCGTCCTGCTACAATAACAAGTATAATAAAGGTAAATCTTGATGACATTGTGCAACATGAAGTCAACCATGAAGAGAAACTGTATGAATCAACTCACATGAGATATCTAAAGCAATTTGACTCTAAAACAGAAAACAGAATTTGTTTGGGTGAGGGAGAAGGGACAAGACGGAGGAAGGTAAACAAGAAGGCACCGCCCCTGTTGCTTCCGGGTTCTTCCTCACCAACTTTCCCCCCGCCCAGGAAAATGCAGCCCACGCCTGGGAAGATGCAGATCAACAGAGCATGCGCCAGGTGACGTCACTCCAAAGAGATCGAAACTTACCCGGCCACGGGTATGGAGACGCCCCTATCACGCCCTTATCCTGCCCACTGCCCTCCCCCTTCCAGTATCAATGCATAAAAGTCCACTGCCGGCAGGAGCCGGTGTGACTTCTTCGGCCAGCATTCGTGGACCGGGGAACCTCACCCCAGAGTGCCGGTGCGACTTCCCTGGCCCCCCACACCTGAGGACCAGAGAACCTCGCCCGAGAGTGTGTGCATATTTGCAATAAAGGGTTGCCACTTTCTTATGTACTTTGGCCTCATGTTTAATTACTTAGCTCTCCTAAATTAAGTTACATTAAATTAAATTAAGACAGAATTATTTTTGTAAAGGGCCAGAAGACAGAAAAGGTAGTTAGTTGTTTAATGAGTACTAAGTGTTAGCTTTGCAAGATAAACATATGCTAAAGATATAGTAACAATATCAATATAATTAATGACTAAGCTGAATATTAAAAAATATTTAAGATTGTAAAGTTTATGTGTTGACAATCAAAAATAATATCTAAAACAGATACAGTGGTAAGATGGTTTTTGAAATTATCTTCAAATCACAAAAGTGTGTCTCTGACACACAGAAAAACAGATTTATAAATAAATGGAGGGTCAAAGTAGAAGAATTTCAATGACTACTCACCTAGGCAGGGTAAAATCACCATTGTATACAAACAGAACAAGTATACAACTCATAATAAGGAACAATATGCATACAGATAAACAGAGACTCTTATAGTGGAAACAGACACATCACTGACCTATATTTGTGCTCCACACTTAGTGTACACAGTGAAATACTGTCATATACAATTATAATACAAAATGAAAACATCCTAAGTTTTCTGCTCTTGCAGCCATAAAAAAGAATGAGTTCACGTCCTTTGCAGGGACATGCATGAAGCTAGAAACCATCATTCTCAGCAAACAAACACAGGAACAGAAAATCAAATACATGTTCTCATTCATAAGTGGGAGTTGAACAATGAGAACACATGGACACAGGGGCCTGTCGAGGGGTGGGGGGCAACAGGAGGGAGAACTTTAGGACAAATACCTAATAAGTGCAGGGCTTAAAACCTAGATGATGGGTTGATAGGTGCAGCAAACCACCATGGCAAATGTATACTTACGTAACAAACCTGCACGTTCTGCACATGTATCTCAGAACTTAAAAGTAAAATTGTCAGGCCTCTGAGCCCAAGCCTGCACATATACATCCAGATGGCCTGAGGCAACTGAAGAAATCACAAAAGAAGTAAAAATGGCTGGTTCCTGCCTTAAGTGATGACACTACCTGGAGAAATTCCTTCTCCTGGCTCAGAAGCTCCCCTACAGAGCACCTTGTGACCCCGCCCCTACCCACCAGAAAACAACCCCTTTGTAATTTTCCATTACCTACTCAAACCTGTAAAACTGCTCCACCCCTATCTCCCTTTGCTGACTCTCTTTTCGGACTCAGCCCGCCTGCACCCAGGTGATTAAAAAGCTTTATTGCTCACACAAAGCCCTTTGGTGGTCTCTTTACACGGATGCGCATGACAAAAATAACAAAATGAAAAATAAAGTTTTCCCTTTCCTGTCCAGTATGGTATCAGCCATTGACTTGTCACATACGGCCTTTATTGTGTTGAGGTATATACCATCTATATCTAATTTGTTGAGCTTTTTAAGTCACAAAGACAT
>NW_012114677.1:2981500-3007229 GCF_000951035.1 Colobus angolensis palliatus
ACATTCAATTTTGCCCAATGCTGCTTCTGTATCCACACCATCCGCACTAAAAAATAAAGATGTCTAGCAGTAAACTTAATTAAAAAGGTGAACACTCTAAACTGAAAATTATAAAACATTAGTAAGAAACTGAAAAAGACACAAAAATTTGAAAAAATATTTTTTTGCTCATAAATTGAAATAATATTAAAAATGTGGCTATACTACCCAAGGTGACCTACAGGATCAATAAAATCTCTATCAAAATACCAATGACTTTTTTCAAAGAAATGAAAAAAAAAACTAGCTTAAAATTTATAGGGAACAACCAAAGATCCCCAAATAGCCAAAGTAATCCTGAGCAAAACAAACAAACAAACAACAACAACAAAAAAACCAAAGCTGGAGATATTGCACTACCTGACTCTAAAATATACTATAAAGCTATAATAAGCAAGACAGCAAAATATAGGCATAAAAACAGAGAGATCAAAGTATCCAGTGAGCCCAGTGACAAATTCATGAACCTACAGCCCGGTGATTTTTAACAAAGATGTCCAGAACACACAGCTGGAAAAAGACAGTCTTTTCAATAAATGGTACTAGAAATATTAGTTATCCACATGATAAAGCAGGACTTTAAATAGATATTTACACGTGCATGTTCATTCATTGTTATTTACAAAAGACAATTCCTGGAAACAACACAAATGTCCCTTTAGAGATCAGTATCAGATTTTTAAAATGTGACATATACATACAATTAAATATTATTTCATTTTAAAACAGAAAGATATTCTGACACATCTTACAAAACAAAAGCTTAGAACATTACCTTAAATAAAATAAGAGAGTCAAACAGAAACAGACATTATGTAATTACACCGAGAATTATAAAATTATAGAGAGTAAGTAAAAGGGTGTTCTTCAGGAGCTGGAGAGAAAAAAAGGGCAGCTTATTGTTTATAGGGTATTAAATTTTACTTCTGTAAGGTGAAATTCATAGAGATCCACTGCAAAATAAAGTAAATGTACTTAACACCACTAGACCGTGTACTTGAAAGTGTTGGCCGGGGGCGGTGGCTCATGCCTGTAAACCCAGCACTTTGGGAGGCCGAGGCAAGTGGATCATCTGAGGTCGCCTGTGGTCCCAGCTACTCGGGGGGCTGAGGCAGGAGAATGGCATGAACTCGGGAGGCAGAGAGTGCAGTGAGATGGCGCCACTGCACTTCAGCCTGGGCAACAGAGGGAGACTCCGCCTCAAAAATAAATAAATAAATAAACAAACAAATAAATAAATTGAGGAGAACCTACATGGAAAAAATTCCCCAGTAAAATGGAGTTGAAAAAAATAGAAAATTTTTACCTATAAAATATTGAATGTAATATAGATGTATCATAAAAACAGAAGAACCCAAGACTGAGGAAGGTTGTATTGACAGGGCATGCCCTTGAGTGGCATGGGTACGCTTGCCCATCATAGTCCCAGCTACAGAACAAAAAGTGTGTCCAATTCTCATTGTAGAATTAGCTGTAGAACATTTGGTTTTGTTTCTGCCACTAGCACCATCTGCCAAGACACCTAGAAGAATTCATAATGTCCTGTGTCTCAGCTGAAAAGTCTGTTGGTACTGTCTGTGATCTCTGAATTAGCCTAAAATCCTCCCCCTGCACAAGTCAGTCATGGTGTGGAAGAAATCCCAAACACACAGGGACCCACAGAGAGAAACTTCCATTTGGGCCCTTGGATGTAGGTTTCCCAGTATTTATCTGATGATGGATCCTGACGTGGCACCATAACCTGGCTCCAAGTCCATGCAACCAAAGTCCAGGAGCAGTTTTTCCTAACATGGGACCTGCCAAAAAACACACCTGTATGTGCCACTGTAGGCATGCTGGTTAGCTTTATTCCCACTGTGAATCGGGAAACAGCCCTATAACCCAGCTCCAGTCTCTGTCACCTAGAGTCTGGGAGAAGTACTGCCCACCCAGCAATCTAGAGGGAGAAATGCCATGAACCCAGAAACAAACTCCAGGACTTTGGTTTCAGCTATGTATCCTGAAGCAGCCCTAAGAATGAGTTTCACACCCTCTCAGCTATGTTCAAGGGTCAGTACTACTCACCTAGGAACCTGTCCAATGACCAGGTTAGAGCATTTTGAAACATCCAGCAAGAACCACACATCAGGAGCCACACATGCTCACGTTTAATGTATCAGCATCCCCATCTGCATATATAACTGGAGTTTTTTTTTTCTCAGTGCCGGTCATATTGATAAAGTTCCTGAAGAAAATCTAGTCTTCCCAGAAAATAGAATCTGATGGCCTGATAACAGGTCTGCCAAACATGAACTTCACTGCAGACACAGTAGTAGTTACGTACCTGGCTCCAAAGGATTTAATTGCAATCTCAGTGGAAATATCATCAGCTCAGAGATCAAACAGAAGTATTTACCTCCCAACAAGTCTATAATGACTGAAAGAGGTATTTGCTCCTTCAGATGCAAGGACTTCAAAACAAGGCTTCATGGATAATAAAGGATCAGGTAAACATAACACTACCAAAGGAAACTGAAAATTTTCCAGTAACCACTTACAACAAAACATAGATCTAAAAAATGGCTAAGAATTCAAAATAATTATCTTAAAGAATCTCAATGAGATGGAAAAAAAAAACACTAATTTTTTTTTTTGAAAGAATGCATGAACAAAATTACAATTATAGCAAAGAAAGAGAACCAAATGGATATGTTGGAGCTGAAGAACGCAAAACATAATAAAAAGTTTTTAACAGGAGACAGACAGTTATACAGAAAAAAAAATCAGCAAAGTTAAAATTAAGTCATTTGAAAGTTCCTAATTAAAAAAAAAAAAGAATGAAAGAGTGAATAAAGCATTTGGGCCACATACTGCATAATAAACTGTAAAAATGTACACATTTTAGCATGTTCAGGGTAAAGAGAGAAAAATCTTAAAAATCTATTTAAATATGTCTTAAATTTTTCCAATCTTAGAAGGAATACATTCAGTTTTATGAAGCTTAAAATGTCGATAGCAAAAGGAACTAATAAAAATTGCCCAGAACACATAATTAAACTGCCAAAATTCAAAGACAAAGAGAAATTCCTAAAAGAAAATAAATTTTTCTCAAACAAGGGAACCCTATAAGGTTATCAGCAGATTGCTCAGCAGAAACCACGCAAGCCAGACAGGAGTGAGATCATATATTTAAAGTGAAGATGGAGAGAGAAAAAGAAAAAACTTTGACAACAAAGAAGACTATACCTGACAAAACTGTTCTTTAGAAATGAAATAGCAATCAAGATATTCTCAGATTAAACAAGTAAGTTGAGGAAATGTGTAATCATTTGACCTTATAGGAAATGCTAATAAGAATTTTTCAAATTGTAATGGACTCCTAATTTACAACAAGAAAACATATAAAAGTATAAATCTTACTGGAAAATATATATACATATAGTCAAATGTAGACGGCTGTAGAACTGTAATTATGGTACATAAGTCACTTTTAACTCTGGTACAAAGTTACAAACAAAGTATTAAAATACATAACCTCGATAATTTGTTAATGGGTATACAATATAAAAAATTGTAAAGTATGACATAAATAATGTGCTGTAGGGAATATAACTGTTTGGTTTTTCTACACACAGAATTTAACTCTTGCTTGCGGCCAGGAGGTCAAAACCAGCCTGGCTCAATATAGCAGGACCCTGTCTCTAAAATAAATACATAAAACAAAATACAGATTTCAGAAAGCTGTTTACTTAAAACAAGTGGCTGGGTCTGATGACTCATGCTGGTAATCCCAGCACTTTGGGAGGCCAAAGCAGGTGGATTGTTTGAGCCTAGAAGTTCAAGACCAGCCTGAGCAACATGGCAAAATCCTGTCTCTACAAAAAATACTGACAAAATTAGCCGGACATGGGGGCACGTACTTGTAATCCTAGCTACTCAGGAGGCTGTGATGGGAGAATTGCTTGAGCCTGGGGAGGGGAAGGCTGCACTGAGCTGTGAATGCACCATTGCACTACAGCCTGGGATAAAGCAAGACCCTATCTGTATAAAACAAGGTTAAATTGTTATCTTTAATTAGACTTCATAACTATGAGATGTTTTATGTAAGTCTCTGGGAAATTAAAAAACAAAAAACAAAAAACAACACTGTAGTACATACATACAAAAGAAAAAGAATGAAAGCATCCAACAATGAAAACAAAACTCAAGAAAACACAAGGGAAGACAGCATGTAAGAATCACAAAACAGAAACTACTAAATGGTCAGAAAACAATGAACAAAATGGCAGTAATAAGTTCTTACCAATCAGTAATTCTTTTAAATATATAAAGATTTAATTATCCAATGAAAACACATTGCTATGGTTTGAGAGTCCTCTCCAAAATTCACGTTAAAATTTAACTGCCATTGTGAGAATGAGGCCCTTAAGAAGTTATTAGGTCATGAGCGCTCTACTCTCATGAAAGGATTGGTATCAGTATTTCCACAGTGGGTTAGTCATCATGTGAGTGGGTCTATTATCAAAGTGAGCTCTGGTGCACACCTTCTGTCATCCTCAAGCCTTTAGTCATGTTGTGATGTGGAAGTATGATTCTCATCAGATGGGAATGGCATGCTCTTGGACTTCTTGGCATCCAGGATTGTGCGCTAAGCAAACTTTTATTCTTTATAAATTACCAACTCTAGGATATTGTTATTGAAGCAAAAAATAAAGCATTCACAAAATGTCTCAATAGATGCATAAAATCAACAATATGCTGCACACAAGAGACTTAGAGTTAAGGACACACATACGTTAATGGTTCAAGGATGAAAAAGAATATTCCATGTCAATAATAACTAAAAGAGTGTAGGAGTGGCCATATCAGACAAGAGAGATTTTTAGAAAAAAAAAAATCTGTCACTACAAAAAGAACTTTACTACATGATAATAAAAGGCTAATTTGTCAAAATAATATAACAATTAAAAATATATACATACCCAATATAGGAGCACATAAATATATTGTAAAAGGAAAATAAATTTTGGGACCTCCAAATCACTAAGCTAAAGGGAAAAGTCAAGCTGGGAACTGCTTAGTGCCAACCTACCTCCCATTCTATTCAGTCACCTCTCTGCCACTGACACAGATGTGTATCTGACTGCCTCCTTTGGAGAGGCTAATCAGAAACTCAAAAGAATACAATCATTTGTCTCTTATCTACGTACAACCTGGAAGCCCCCTCCTCACTTCGAGTCTTCCCACCTTTGCTTCAAGTTGTCCCACCTTTCCAGACTGAATCAATGTACTTCTTACACATATTGGCTGCTGTCTTACGTCTCCTTAAAATGTATATATTTTTTTTTTTTTTTTTATTGAGACGGAGTCTCGCTCTGTCGCCCAGGCTGGAGTGCAGTGGCCAGATCTCAGCTCACTGCAAGCTCCGCCTCCCGGGTTCCCGCCATTCTCCTGCCTCAGCCTCCCGAGTAGCTGGGACTACAGGTGCCCGCCACCTCGCCCGGCTAGTTTTTTTGTATTTTTTAGTAGAGACGGGGTTTCACCGTGTTAGCCAGGATGGTCTCGATCTCCCGACCTCGTGATCCGCACGTCTCGGCCTCCCAAAGTGCTGGGATTACAGGCTTGAGCCACCGCGCCCGGCCAAAATGTATAAAATTAAGTTGTTCCCCAATCACCTGGGGCACATGTCTCCAGGACTTCCTGTCACAGGTGTGTGTGTCCTTGACCTTGGCAAAATAAACTTTCTAAATTAACTGAGACCTGTTTCAAAAATATGAACATGTATTAACAGATGTAGAAAAACAGACAAATATGATAATACTAGGGGACTTTATTGCCCTACTTAATACAACACATTATTCAGACAGAAAGAAAATAATGCACTTGCATAGCACTGAAGAACTACACCTAAAAGACATATATAGATAACATTTCACCCAACAGTGTAACTTATGTTCTTCTCAAACACACGTGGAACATTCTCCAGGATACATCATAAATCTGGCGAGCCTCAACATCCCAGTCTTCAAGTGATCCTCCTGCCTCAGCCCCAGCTGGGACTACAGGTGTGCACCACCTTGCCAAGCTAATTCTTTTTTAAATTTTTGGTAGACATAAGACTTCACCATATTGCCCAGGCTGGTGTTGAACCCCTGAGCTCAAGTGATCTGCCCTCTGTAGCCTCCCAAAGTGTTAGGACTACAGGCGTGAATCACCGCACCCAATCTGATATCTTTATTCTAACACCAAATATATGGAGTTTGCTGAACACCAACCAATCCTCCATCACCAAAATAGGTGTCCAACAACTCAGTTCTGACAACACCAGGGTCAGTATAGACCTCACCGGCTCATGGCTCAGTCCTACAATACTGCTTCGACTCCACATGCTAGTCACAAGCCCCAGGGACCCATCTATACTTCAGAGCAACTGCCTATAAACCCTGGGCTTCCATAACTCCCTCCCTCAATTAAAGGATTTGATAAAACCACTCACAGAACTTAACAAAAACACTTTACCTATTTTTACCAGATTATTAATGTTGGATACAATTCAGTAAAAGACAAAGGGAAAAAATATATAGCACAAAAGAAAGTGAGGGAAAAGAGGAGGTGGGTTAGTGAATCTTGGTAGTTTTAACTATGGTCTCTCCAATCCTTTGTGCCCTATAAAAAAAAGCTTACTGCTAATAAATAACGTTTCATTGACTTTGATGATGCTCCCTCTTTAGGTATCTCAAATTCACAGACTCTAAATTCTCATTTTTCCTTCATAAACAAATAATTTTGTCTTCAGTGTTCGCAACAGAATACTTGTTAACCAAACTTTACTTAAGTTTCTCTCCTTTACCCAGGCCCCTGGACTCTGCTCCACTTTCAGTCTGAGATAGCATACAACCCCTCTTCACGTCCCTCCCAAGAACAGGTGGATGTCAGGGTGAAACATTCTCCAACCCTGAATCTGATTTTGCCATTCTCCATCCTGCCCTCTCCCTCACACCTTCTTTCTAATCTTGTTTGCTCCTCCACATGACAAATAGCCCTTTTCTGCCTCATTTTGGAGATGCTTGCACGTCTTATGCTTGGTGCTTTCCCCAATGCAATATTCCTTAGAATAAAGTCACTTCTTACCTCATTGAAATTTATTTGACAATATCTAGGAAGAGCCCCAAGACAGTAACAATTACACCCTCTCTGAGGACATCACAAACAACCTCCCATCCCAACTCTCACTGCATCTGCCTATGGATCCTCAGCTTTCCAGGGTTCTGCAGCTTCTCAGTATAAAGGCTCCTTCCACGTCTAATTTGAGCCAGGCTGGGACACCTGCAGGAAAGGTTCCCAGTAGTAACAACTGGGCTATTGATGACCTCCTTTGACAGTGTCAAGATTGGCCTTACCCTGCAGTTAACGGGCTTAGGTCTGATTCCCAGTCAAGGTTATCCCCTTCGTTTTCTACAAAAGGAACTCAGTGTTTGAAGAATCCAGCAGAATTCCTCAAACTCAGTGCTGATGTTCACAGAAGAAATGGAAATTGGAAGGCACTTACATTTCATACTTCAACAAGAAAAGGCAAAATATCAATTTCAGACAGCAAACATATCATTTAGGTATTATTTCCATAGTAACAAATAATTAAGCAATCATTTATGAGCACGTCCAGGAATGTCAAGTCCTAGTCCATAGAATTTAACATTAAACTCAGATATGCAGCTAACAAGATACAGAGTAGACTTATCCACTGTCACAAATTCTCCACCATGCAGAAAAAAGAAACTGATGTTTTGGCAAATCTCTATAAATCACCAATTTATCTACCACAATTTCTTGTGGAAATGTATTCACTTTTCTGCAGCCATAAAAGAAGAGAAATTTTTCCTACTTCTTTTCACCCAGTAATATTTTTATAACTAAGCCCTGAGATTCTGTGTGAAATAACTCCCAAAATGTACAGATTTCAGAAACTTATTATCCACGGTCAGGGAAAAAAAATGAAAGTAAGAATTTTTTACAAATAAAATATATCACTATATTTTTTAAAATTTGTATTTTTATGCCTCTTTGACAATATTTTCCTATTTTTCAAGCTCTACCAATAGAATGCAGTGTGCAGTTAATAAAAATGAAAGCTGAAATAAGTAAATAATGTTTTCAAGATGACAAACCCAGGGAGTGGCAGTACTGGCTGGAATGGTATGTCTGACTGAAGAGGCAAGTTAGGCCACCCTGTGATATAGATCCTCCCACCCCCACCCTGCTCATTGAAATACCCAATGACCACCCTCCCAAGGGCCTCTGCACGGTGTGCCTGTGTGCCTGCAGTACATTTTTTGTTTTGCAGGTCCTTGTATCACCTTGCTAGAATGAACATTCAATGTTGTTGGGGATACTTTTTCTCCCTTCACTATTCTGGAAAAATCCAGATGGTAGGAATTATTTCTGCCTTTCCCATCAATATCAGCATTCCATTGGCTGACCAGCAATGTGTCTCTAAAACATGGAAACTGGATTTGGAGAAATAAAATCTTAATGCCACAAGGATTTGGTTTTTTGGATGAAAAGTAAACAAGATGAGTGCTCTTAGCATCAGGGCACTCAGCTGCTCCCCTGAGGCTCCACCCTAAATCTCAGGCTGTCCACCATGAGGAGATGATGTAGTAGCTGTTATTCCCTAGACATTCCAAGAGACATGGCCACCATAGGCATCTGTGGTCTTTCCAGACAGTTCTGAAACCTAGGACCAGGAAAAGACAATAGGATGGATGAGGACGAATTACCTTCTAAAGTTGGGAACCTAAACCCAAGCACATTCTGATAAGGTGTCTGCACCTGAAAAAAGATGCATGTTTTCACCACTGTTATTCAATGTAGTACTGGAAGTGCCAGTCAGAGCAATTTGACAAGAGAACAAAAAAAATAAAGGGCATTCAAATTGAAAGAAAGAAGTCAAATTATATCTTTGTTTGCAGATGATGTAGTTTTATATTTGAAAAAAACCTAACTAGAACACTATCAGAACTAATACATTTAGTCAAAATATAGGATTTAAAAATTAGTAGTGTTTCCACATGCCAACAGCGAACGATGTGAAACAGAAATCAAGAGAGTAATCCCATTTACAATAGCTACAAATTAAAATCAAATATCCAGGAATTAACTTAAGCAAAGAAGTGAAAGGTCTCTACAATGAATACTATGAAATACTAACGCAAGAAATTTAAAGACAGAAAAAGGACAGATATTTATGTTCATGAATAAAAAGAATCAATACTTTCTAAATATCAATACTACCTGAAGCAATCTACAGATTTAATGCAATCCCTATCAAAAGATCAATGACATTCTTCACAGAAATAGGAAAAACAATTCTACAACGTAGACAGAACCACAAAAGACTCAGAATAGCCAAAGTCACTGCAAGAAAAAGAAACTGGAGGAATCATACTATTTAACTATAAATGATACTACCGAGCTACAGTAATTAGAACAGCATGGGGCTGATCAGTAAAACAGTAGACAGAACACAGATATAAATCCATACATCTACAGCAAACTTATTTTTGATAAAGGTGTCAAGAATATTTATTGGGGGCTTAGCATGCTGACTCATGCCTAATCCCAGAACTCTGAAAGGCTGAAACAGGTGGATCACTTTCTCAAACTCCTGAATCAGGAGTTTGAGACCAGAGTGGCCAACATGATGAAATCCTGTCTCTACTAAAAATACAAAAATTAGTCAGATGTGGGGGCGCACGCCTGTAGTCCCAGCTACTCTAGAGGCTCAGGTGGGAGAATTGCTTGAACCCAGGAGGCAGAGGTTGCAGTGAGCGAAGACTGTGCCACTGAACTCCAGCCTAGGTGATAGAGCAAGTCTCTGTCTTTAAAAACAAAAAAAAAAAAAAAAGAAAAAAAGGTGTTTATCAGGGAAAGTGCTATAAAAACTCAATATTCATATTCAGAAGAACAAAACTAGACCCCTATCTCTGGCCATATAAAAAATTAAATCAAAATGGATTAGAGACTTAAATCTAAGACCTTGAACTGTAGGGATTCAATCGAGCTGGTGGGAAAAATATTAAAGATAGTTTTCTACCGCGGGTGCTTAATTGCTTTCTACTTGGGAAGTCCACAACGATAATTACTCTCTAGTAGTGTTGACTCAAGCCTTCGTCAATTAATCCTTACTAAACAAATGTGAGTCTCACTAGCTGGTCAGGGCCACAGTCAAAACTGTCTACAGAACTCTCTGGGGAGTCTGTAAGCGGCCCGGACATCAGCTGGACTGGCAAAACAGAGTATCTGTGTATCAGTGTACTTTATTCATCCGTCGTTTGGGTCAGGGTCTGTGGGCAGACCCCCGCATCAAACTATGAAACTACTACAAGAAAACATTGGTGAAACTCTCCAGGAAATTAAACTGGGCAAAAATGTCTTGAATAATACCCCCACAGGCATAGGGAGCCAATGCAAAACTGAACAAATGGAACAAATAGAAGTTAAAGAGCTTCTAAACAGCAAACAAAACAATTACCATAAAGAGCTTCTAAACAGCAAATGAAATGATAAACAAAGAGAGGACACACAAAATGAGAGAAAATATTTGCAAACTGCCCATCAAAAAAGGAATAACCAGAACAGCTCTATAGGATAAGATCAAATAATCTGATTATGAATGTACAAAACAACGTTCATAGACATTTCTCAAAAGAGGGCATACAAATAACAAAAAGGTATATGACGAGGTGCTCAACATCATTATCATTAGAGAAATGCAAATCAAAACGACAATGAGATATCTCGCCCCAGTTACAATGGCTCTTATCCAAAAGTCAGGCAATAACAAATGCCGGTGAGGATGTGGAGGAAAAAACTCTACTGTTCTCTTGATGTGAATGTAAATTAGTCCAACCACTATGCAGGACAGCTTAGAGGTTCCTCAAAAAACAAAAAATAGAGCTACTATATTATCCAATAATCCCATTCCTAGGTATGTACATAAATCAGGACATCAAAGAGATATTTGCACCTCCATTTTACTGCAGCAGTGTTCACATTAGCCAAGATTTAGAAGCAATCTAAGTGTCTATCAACAGATGAATGGATAAAGCAAATGTGGTACAAATACACAATGGAGTACTTTCCAATCATAAAAAAGAATAAGATACTGTCATCTGCAACAACATGGATAGAACTAGAGGTCATTATGTTAAGAGAAATAAGCCAGGCACATGATGGCAAACTTTGCATGTTCTCACAAATTTGCTGGAGCTAAAAACTAAATTGATTTAATTCACGGAGATAGAGAGCAGAAGGATTGTTACCAGAGGCTGGAAAGTATAGTGAGGGGTTGGGGGGAAGTGGGGAAGATTAATGGATACAAAAATAATTAGAAAGAGTAAGATTTAATAGTTGCTAGTACAACAGAGTGACTATACTCAAAAGCAATTAAATTGTACATTTTTAAGTAACTAAAAGAATGCTATTATATTGTTCGTAAAACAAAGAATACTTGAGGCAATGAATAACCATTTATGCTGATATGATTTTTATGCATTTCATGCCTTCATCAAAATAACTCACGTAACCCATAGACACATATAGGCACTATGTACTCACAAAAATTATAATAATAAATAAAATATAAATTTAAAATGAAAAGCGTAAAAACAAACACCACTGGTCCTCATTTATTCATAGACATATGAACTTAACACCACGCTGATCACATTGCCTTTGTGAGAATTCCTGAACATAGTTAAGAATTTGTACTACTTCAGTTGAGCACAATGCCAAAAACATGTAGAAGAGAAGAAAAATTTTATTACATATGCCCAGCACAGCCTGACCTCCTCCCAATACAGCATGGTGTAACCCAGGAGAAACTGCCAACTCTACGCTTCTTCCTCAGGAGAGAAAGAGAAATGTGGAATGTATGTCTACATTCCTGTCTTTTGAGGGACTGTCCAAAGAGGAATTTTGTTTCCCCTGATGTAGAGTGCTGAAGGAAATGGTGGTATACTTCGGATGACAGCTATGTATATTTTGCATTAACATAAGAAGCAATCCTGGTCGGTCGCAGTGGCTCATGCCTGTAATCTCAGCACTCTGGGAGGCTGAGTCAGGCAGATCATGAGGTCAGGAGATTGAGACCATCCTGGCGAACACTGTGAAACCCCATCTCTACTAAAAATACAAAAAACTAGCAGGGTGCAGTGGCAGCTACTCAGGAGGCTGAGGCAGGAGAATGGCGTGAACCCGGGAGGCGGAGCTTGTAATGAGCTGAGATTGCGCCACGGCACTCCAGCCCCTGGCCTGGGTGACAGCATGAGACTCCATCTCAAAAAAAAAAAAAAAAAAGGAAGCAATCCTAAAATCATTATCAGAACTAAAGAGACCAGAAGTGCTGAACAACTGTCAAAAAGAGAAACATCAGAAGCACCATACATCCTGATTTTAAAAACCTATTATAAAATACCAGTGAAACAGAACAGAGCACACAAATAATCCCTTGCATATATTATCAAATGAAGAGTAATTTACACATCCATATTCACAGTAGCATTATCTACAAAAGTAAGTGAAAAGAACCAACTTTTCTTAAATAAATGAATAAA
This sequence comes from Colobus angolensis palliatus, assembly GCF_000951035.1. Taxonomy (NCBI): domain Eukaryota; kingdom Metazoa; phylum Chordata; class Mammalia; order Primates; family Cercopithecidae; genus Colobus; species Colobus angolensis. The sequence continues at coordinate 2,994,133 of NW_012114677.1, forward strand.
GACAATTTCAAATATATAAATAATTAAATATTATTCACCTTCTTCAAAGCAGAAAATTTTGCTAAATCCACAATAAGGATACATTTTTAAGGCTTTATTTATGTGGAAGAAGCACAGGCACAAAAGGACAGTAACAATATAATGCCACTTATGTAAGATACCTAAAGTAGTTAAACTCATAGAAACAGAAAGAAGACTAAAGTGTGTCAGGGTTAAGTGGAGAAGAAAATGAGTAGCTGTTGTTTCATGGACAACCTGTTAGAATGTAAAACTTTTTTTTTTTTAACTTTATTTTAAGATCAGAGTATATGATGTGTAGGTTTCTTATACAGGTAAACTTCTGTCATAGAGGTTTGTTGTACAGATAGGTTGTTTGGTCATCAAAGTATTGAGCCTCGTTCTCGTTATACAACACTGAATTATACAACACATCCTTTCATACCAGCTGTAATAAAACTAGAAATCAAAAGCAGAAGCAAAATTGCCAAATTCAAAAATATGTGAAACTTAACACACTCTCGAACATATCTTTATTTGTGTCAGTTGATTTAATATTGTTAAATGACCATACTACACAGTGATATTCAAATTCAATGTAATCCTAATGAAAACAAAAATGATACTTTGTGAAGAAGTATTTTTTACAATTCTTACTTTTACATCGAATTTCGAAGGACCACTGATAGCCCAAAACATTCTTAGAAAACAAGAACAAAGTTACAGGCACAATGTTTCCTATTTTTAGAACAGATAACAAAGCTAAATATATAAAAACAGCGTGGTGCTTGCAAGAAGACAAATAGATGATGGAACAGAGCCCAGAACTCAAAAACAAACCACTGTATACATGTTCAAATGATCTTCAACAAGGTTGCAATAACCACACAATAAGAAAAAGACAGCCTCTTCAATAAATCGTGTTGGAAAACTCTATATCCATATGAAAATACCGAGGTTGGATCCTTCCCCTGAACCATACACAAAAACTGTCTTGAATGAGTTAAAAATAGGAAGAAAGATTATGACATTGATCTCAGCAATGTTTTCTTGCATGTAACATCAAATACATGAGCAAAAAATTTAAAAGCACAGAAACGTGAGACTACATTAAATTTATCTCTCCACATTAAATATGTAGTAAGAGTCCCCACCTAAGCAGCAGAAAAGCCAAAATATATATATATATATGTTTGACAGAAGATAACATCCAGAACAACTCCAAAAAACAAAAACAAAAGGTTACATGACTAATAGGAGATGAAAATGTTTCTCCAAAGAGGAAATACACAATTATTGAAAAAAAGTTCTAATCTTTAGAAAAATGTAAAGAAAAATCACAATGAGATATTACTGTGCATCAATTAGGATGGCCAATATCAAGCAAACAAAAAATACTATATATTGTCAACAATGTAGAGAAATTGAAACCCTTGTACACTGTTGGTGGAAAAAACATGATGCAACCACATGAAAACCGTAGAGAGGTTCCTCCAAAAATTAAAAATCAAGTTATTGTATGACCCAGTTATTCCACTTCTGAGCATCTATTGAAAGTATGCAATGTATACCTGAAAGAAGTATTTGCACATCCATGTCTACTGCAGTAATATTCACTGTTTTATTCTTGCACTGCTATAAAAAAATTCCTGAGACTTAGTAATTTATTTTCAAAAAGAGGTTTCATTGGCTTACGGTTCTGCAGGCTGTACAGCAAGCATAGCAGCTTCTGCTTTAGGGGAGGCCTTGAAAAGCTTCCAGCCATGGCAGAAAGAAAAGGGACAGTGAGTCATCTCATATGGTGGGAGCAGGAGCAAGAGAGGACAAGAGGGAAGGTGCCACGTGCTTCTGAAAAACGAGATCTCAGGAGAACTCACTCACTATGGCAAAGACAGTACCAAAGGGGCTGGTGCTGAACGATTCATGAGAAGCCCTATGATCCAATCACCTCCCACCAGGCCCACCTCCAACACCAGGGAATGCAATTTGACATGAGATTTGAATGGGGACACAGATCCAAACCATATCATTTACAAAAGCCAAAAAGTGAAGAAACTCAAACGCCTTCAATAGATGAATGACTTAAAAAGATGTGGCTTATACATACAATGAAATATTCTTTAGCCTCAAATGAAAATATCTCGTCAGATGCTACAACAAGGATAAATCTTAAAGCCATTATTTTAAGTGAAATAAGACACCAACAAAGTGACAGTGTGTGATTCCACATATACAAGATATTTTAAATAGTAAACTCCTGGAAAACGGAAGTAGAAAGGTGCTTGCCTATGGCTGGGGTTGTGAAACGTCAGTGGTGCCAAAGATCAAAAAGGGTTATTTGGGAAAAGCAGGCCCTCACCCAGGTGGCCAACTCAAGGGCCCACAGACATGGCTACAGACAAGGAAATGGGGCACCGAGCTTGGCCTTACTGAAGATTATGAAGCAGTTCTGCAACCTCTTTCAAACTCCTTCAGTTATAATCCAAAAGGGGTCCTTCCTGTCAAGAGACCTGCAGGGAAACACACCCAGTCATGGCCCTGGAGGCAGGCCTGCAGATCTCGGCCTCAGCTGTGCTCCCTGGAGCAGCCCTGTGACTCAGTTCTAGCGCTCACAGCCACAGTCCATGGCCAGTTGTACACACTCAGACCCACACAGAGACTTGTGAAAACTGTTCCCAGGTAGTTAGTAGAAGCCAATCCCATTCATACACATGGCATTTCGCCCATCATATGCAGACAAACTTCAAAACCTTACCCTACTGCCTGCCATACAGATTAATGTCCTCAAGGATATTTAATCTTTCTATGGCCCAGAAAGAATCCATGACTGTCCAAATCTCTGGTAATACAACCATCAAAGGCGGACCCCCTATCACTCAAAACAGATGTATGGTAGATCCTCACTTAATGTTCAAAGTAGGTTTTTGAAAACTGCATCTTTAAATGAAACAATGCTGCTATATGCCATTCAAACAACAGACTCAGCAGCACCCTTGTGACCCAGCTACGACCTTTCTTCTTAGCAACCCCAGAGGTAATCTCATCAGCTTGGGGACCCAATAAAAGGAGATCTTTACTTGCCAAAGACAGTTTATAGAAACTGTAAGAGTTGTTAGATCCTTCAAATGTACAGACATGGGGCTGTTTCAGGGACTAAAGCTGAGGCCAAGATCTGCAAGCATGCCTCCAGGGCCACAGCTTGTACCTTAACATATTACTGAAAGTTTGTATTAGAACAATTAGACAAGGAAAATAACAAAGCTTTCCAGCTTGGAACAAAAGTAAAAATGTTACTGTTTGTAGATAATATGATCATGCATATATACAAAACCCTAGAGTAAAACAACAAAAACTGAACTAATAAATGCATTCATTAAGGTATCAGGATACATAATCAACATAAAAATACTTGTGGGGTTTTTTTTGTTTGTTTGAGATAGGGTCTCACTCTGTTGCCCGGGCTTATCTCAAACTCCTGTGCTCAAGTGATCCACCTGCCTTGGACTCTGAAAGGGCAGGATTACAGAAATGAAGCACTGCACCTGACCCTACAAACAAATATCTGTCGCATTTCCATATAGTAACAACAAACTTTCCAAAAAAAGAGAAAAAGTTTCCAATTGCAATAGCATAAAAATAAGGAACTTAATCAAAATAAATGTAAAGGGGCCGAGCACAGTGGCTCACACCTGTAATCCCAGCACATTGGGATGCCGAGGTGGGGAGAACACTTGAGACCAGGAGTTCCAGACCAGCCTGGCCAGCATGGCAAAACCCCATCTCCACTAAAAATACAAAAAATTAGCCAGGCGTGATGGCGCGTGCCTGTAATCCCAGCTACTCGAGAGGCTGAGGTAGGAGAATCCCTTGAACCTGAGAGGCAGGGGTTGCAGTGAGCTAATGCCACTGCACTCCAGCCTGGGTGACACAGCGAGACTCCGTCTCAAAAATAAGTACATACATAAAATAAATTAAAAAAGTAAAGGATGAGATAAAAATGTATACACTAATACAGTTAAGATATTGATGACAGAAATTGAAGTAGGTACAAATAAATGAAAACATATTCCATTAGGATAACTAATATTGTCAAGGAAGTGACCTGTAGATTCAGTGATCCCTATCAAAATTTTAGCGGCATTTTTCACAGTAATAGAAAACACAACTGTAAAATGTAAGTGTAATCTTAAATAACTTAAAATACCCTGAGCAATCTTGAGAAAGAACAAAGCTGGGGGCATCATACTTTCTAATTTCAAACTTTACTTAAAGGTCACAGTAATCAAAAGAGTATCGTATGTGCATAGAAACAGATACAAACACCAATGCAACACAACAGGGAGCCCAGAAACACCTCCATGCATACAAGGTCAAGTAACCTTTGACAAGGCCACCAAAAATACACAATGCAGAAAGTATAGTCTTGTCAATACATGGTACCAAAAAAATTAGATATCCACAAGCAAAAGAATAAAATTAGATTATACCATAAATAAAATTTTCTTATACCACACCCCACATTACCTCAAAATAAAAGACTTAAATGCAAGACATAAAAGTTTAAAACTCCTGAATAAAACATATGGAAAAACCTTGTTGATACTGGTCTTGGTAATTTGGTATGTCATCAAAAGCACAGCAACAGAAGAAAATACAAAAGAGTGGGACTGCATCAAAGTGAACAGCTTCTGTACAGTAAAGGAAAAAAATGACATTTTAAAAAAGCCTACAAAATAGAAAAACATTTGCAAGCCATATATCTGATAGTTAATACCCAAAATGTGTAAGAAACTTCTGCAATTCAAAGCAAAACAATAATGATGATAACCTATTCAAAAATAGGCAAAAGGTTAGTTGTTTTGTTTTTCCCACAAAGAAGACATACATACAGGGGAAATCCTGTATGCTGTTAGTGAGATATAAATTGATAAAGTCATCATAAATATCAGTAAAAAATAAAAATGGAAGTATGAATACCACCTCTGGGGATACGACCAAACGAAATAAAATTAGTACCTCAAAGAAATATCTTCAGCCCCATGTTCATTTTAGTTTTGTTTAAAATAGTCAAAAACATTTATATATACACACACAGTAGAATACTATTCAGCCATAAAAGAGAAAGAAATCTAGCCATTTACAACATTGATAGACCTTGAAGACATTACGCTAAGTGAAATAAGCCAAACACAAGGAAACTGCATGTTCTCAGTTAGATGGGGGGGAATCTAAACATGTAAACTCACAGGAACAGAGAACAGAGTGGTGGTTGTTAGTGCCTGAGGGTGGGAATATGAGGAGATGCTGTTCAAAGAGTACAAATTTTTAGTTATAAGTTGAGTAACTCTAAGAAAGCTCATGTATATTAGCATTAGATTAGCAAAACACCATTGTCTTTACAGTAATACTGTAATGTATGCTTATAATTTGCTACAACAGTAGACCTTAAGTAAGTATTCTTATGACCAAAAAAATGGTTATCTATGTGAGGTAATAGATGTGTACATCAACTTGACAATATTTTGTTTCAAAATGTATATGCATATCGAATCATTACATTGTACAAATTAAATACATAGTTATACAATTTTATCAGAAAAATCCATATCACACAAACCCAGATGTATCTAAGTCCTCATTTAGTGTTCAAAATAGGTTCTTGAAAACTGCATCTTTAAATGAAACAATGTTGCTATATGCCATTTAAACATAACTTGTTTTTATCAATTAAACTCTGGTAAAATTAGTTTTCTTAAACAATATGTTGCTTTACTTAGTTTCCAAGAACCTATCAACAATGTTAAGCGAGAATTTCCTCTACACATATATGACTTACATAGGTATGTGTATGTGTGTGACACATAGTTCTACAAATAGATGGATCATAGTTCAATGACAGAATCCCAGGAGGCTTCCCACTAAATAACACAAAATTGTAAGATAATACTTTATTAACAAATAAGGTAACAAATGAGAGCTTAACATACACTTAGGAATGTTCTAAGCTGGTTGATGACATAGTGCATTTAAGAAATCTAGAAGTTGGGCCGGGCATGGTGGCTCACGCCTGTAATTCTAGCACTTTGGAAGGCCGAGGTGGGCAGATCACTTGAGGTCAGGAGTTCAAAACCAGCCTGGCCAACATGGTGAAATCCCGTGGCAGGCACCCATAATCCCAGTTACTCGGGAGACTGAGGCAGAAGAATCGTTTGAACCCAGGAGGTGGAGGTTGCGGGGCGGCGGAGGTTGCACTGAGCTGAGGTCATGTCACTGCACTCCAGCCTTGGTGACAGAGCAAGACTCCGTCTTAAAAAAAAAAAGAAAGAAATCTAGAAGGTGAGTAGATACTTTAAACCAATGGTATCCAATCCTTTGAGTTGAGGACTTTTTGCGGTATCACAAAAAATCATTCACAAACCTATTTCTTGTTTCTTAGCTCATCAGCTATCATTATTGTTTGTGTATTTTATAATTTTAAGTGTGGCCCAAGACAAATCTTCTTCCAAAGTGGCCCAGGGAAGCCAAGAGTTTGAAAACCTGTGCTTTAAACTATATTATAATTTGAAAATTTGAATATATAGAGTTTAAATCACAAATTTCAGTTTATACTAAATAACATTTTGAAGTAAAATAACATTTTTTTCATGTTTGGAAAAATGCTTATTGTTCTGATAAACTTCTGAATAAGAGTTTTTGTAGAATTACATTTGCAACTTCTACAGGATTAAAAATCACTAAGCGGAAAAGATGCAACATCTGTCCTTCATGTTCCTGGGATTTCTAAATCAAATCCCATTATGTCCACTACTCACCTTACATATTTTAGGCCTGATGCAAAAATAATACTTGAAAAAAGACTTTAACATAGAGGTCCTCAATAATACAAATACTCCTATGTCTCTAAAAGCAATGGAACAGCAGTCAGATCATGCAGCCCCTTATAAGCGATAAAGTGGACACTGACTCTCCCTGTAAACTTGAAGGGAGATCACTGAAGAAAAAAAGGAAATTCTTAGAAGATTTAACAGCATGGGAAAGAAGATGACTCTATTTGTGAATAAGAGAAAAAAGGTAGCCTTCTCAGAAATTATTTTCATTGGCACAGAGTTTCCCAAACTACATTTGAAGGCCTGACTTCCTTCCTGACCTTTGGCCTCCTTGCCTGTGTCCTCTCCTCCATTCACTCTCACCTACCTGGGGGTTTGGCTGCTGTCTCATGTATCTTCCAATTGTAGGGCTCTTTTATTTGCTCCAGACAGGTGACCAGATCTGGGTTGGAGATCACAAAACCTGTTTTATTAAAAAAAACCTTAATATGACTATTGCTGGGGATACTCCAATGACCAATCTATTACTATGCTAAGTAGAATAAAGAAATTTAATCCAAAAATTGTTTCCTGACAGAATCTTTAGAATACTAAATATTTTAAATCTGTGGGTTCTAAGTTCCAATACCCAGTACTACTGAATCAAAGATAAGTGGTGCAAAGTGGATTTTAAGATGTGGAAAACAGTATTTTACATCACTGAATTTCTAGAATTACTACTATCCTAGAGTGAAGAACACAAATCAGCTCAAGAAAAGAGAAGGCTTATGCAATGATGAAACATCTTAAAGATTTTTTTTTTACACCAGCAAATTCCCAATTTTTTTCTCGTAGAAAGGAACTCAAAATTAATTAATGCAAAGCAGAAGCTCCCAAGAGACATTCTACAAAGAAAGAAAATGAAACTCTGAGAAAGTATTAGGAATTACGTATTAAAAGTTATCCTCACCCAGGGAGACCAGGTTTCTGTAGTTCTCCAACATCACATCTCTATATAAATTCTGCTGGGCAGGATCCAGGCATTTCCACTCTTCAGGGGAGAATTCTATGGCCACATCCCTGAATGTGAAGAGTTCCTGAAAACACATATTTATCATGTGACAGAGTTCTCAATTTGACCATAAGTGAGATAAGAGAACTAGTTGTGACTTATGGGACTGACTGGAATTATCTGATAAAATGACTTTTAACACAGTAATGTTATCTAAAGTATTCTACAACTCAGGAAAAAGGAAGGCATGCCAGCAATTTTTGTTGCTGCAGTAGAAATATAGGCTACGCTCACCTGTCCCTACCAAAACCAAGCAAAGCAGGTCCTAGGACCTCCTGGAACAAAAGGTGAACTCACGTTTCATTAAAGTATCTGGAAGCCCTCACGCTTGACCCTGGCCTCGCTGTTAATGTCACACAAGAAACTTAACGGGATCTGTGGGGGAGGGAACAGGTGACTGTTTCTCTTCAAACTGCCATGTGATTCTACTGGAAGACTGGGCTGAGGGTCACTTAGTTAAATATTGCCTCTCAAGCTTCAATGTGCATATAAATTTGGTACTCTAGGCCTCACTGTAAGTAACACAATTCTGCAGGTTTGAAAAGGGTCCACGAATTAGCTTTTTACAGCAAGTCTCCCGTTAATGCTGATGCTCCTTTCACTAGACCCATTACAGTACCACGCAGCTAGAGAAAGCAGACACAGCAGAGTCCCTTACCCCAACACCCTTATCATAACACAAATACTTTTCATCTGAAGACAAGACCAGCAATCATCATCCTGAAAGATTCTCTGCAAGCCCTTTAAAGGTTACAGAGGCTGGAGATGGTTGCAATGTCTGAGTAAGTCTGCATTTGAAAAACAGCACATCCACATGCATTAATGCAATATTTACGGAGCATATACTATGTGCTCAGGAGTATGTCACAGGGCACTGTGCTGGGAAGCTCACATTGTGTGTGCTAATTCTCATAGCATCCCGGGAGGTGGGTACAAAGTGTGTCATACTTCCCAGGATTTAAATGCAGGGTCCCAGCATTTTCTGTTTTTTCTTGTTTTCCTATTGGTGATTTTTAAAAAATACATAGAATAATAGCTCAATGTAGATAAATGGGACAGACATAGAAGAAAGTTTTAAGTACAATTCGGGAATTTTTTATTTTTGTGTTTGCAGTTACTATGAGACTTGTGAAAAATCCACTGAAACTGCAAAGATGGAGAACAGGTTGCTGGATGGGATGTCTCTAGAAATACTGGTTTTAATTTTTTATAAAATAATGTAAGGCCTCAAAGTACATTGCTTTTCCCCATTTATCTGCTTTTGGGTTTCAGGAAGTTGGGAGCACTAGCTCTGGAGAGGGAGTACAAATAGCTACCCCAAACTCTCACCTCCTCTAAGCAGTTCTGTGAGGCATTGCAGTGTGGGGTCAGACCTGGACAAGGTTCAGTAGATGGTGGATCTGGGCAGAGTTGGGACAGAAAATGGGCCCTAGGTTTCTGCTCTCTAGGCCACTAAGTAGTTTCAGTTTTGTCTTTTCTAAGCCTGTCCAAGAGAAATTTGATTCCCCGAGTTTGTGTAATTTTTATCTACTTTGCCACTTCCCCATCTGTAACATACAATAACAAGGAATTTAGCCAAAACCCTTTTGTTTTTCCAGACCAATTATATTTGAAGCTAAATATTTATTCTTAGCAAGGCAAACACAATACAAATAATGACTTCTCTTTTGTCCATAAACAGTCCTGCAGGTGGTGGCATCAAAACTCACCAAATAAAAGGGAAGTAACCCAAATGAAGCTTAAGTCTCCTGTACAGTTTTCATCTTTGTACTGAATACATGACGCTGAATTTAATCATTTATTCACGTGCTCTAGAATGCAAGTTCCTTGATGGTAGGGACCATGACTATTTCATCTCTTTTTCTAATAACCATATGAAACACTGATCCCAGTCTCCACAGGACATCCTCAAACGTCTCAAATACTCACTGACGCTGCTGAGAGTGTCCCCAGTGACCCTGGGCTGATGCCCCCATAGTGATCCAGGCAGGAGAGACTCAGGCTGACTGACAGAAAATGGAACTGCCCTGATGGAGCTGCAGATCCTGGATCCGGATGTGGTATCCCCTGTCCCTGATCAGCTAACTCAGGCAGGGGAAGGACAAAAGTACTCTACTCCAGTAACACAGGGAGGCATAGTTGGGATTATGGCTCTGGATATTTAGTGGCCTTGACTTCCCACTGCTAAGGTGCTTGTTTACACTTACAGATTCTGCCATAGCATTGTGTTCACACCAGAAGCCTCTCACACGGCTGTAGCAGGTCACCGGACAAGATCCAGAAAACTCAAAGGGCTCCACTCTGAAAGTGGGGCTTAAGATGTCTATGTTGACCTCTCATGATGCAGAAAACACCTTCTGTGACTTTTCTGTATCTCTTCAACCCACAGTCTGGCCCTGTCTTGTGAATCTTAGGCAGAGGCCAGCTTTTATGTGCAGATTCTAGGTGAGATCAATGTGCGCTGCATTCTTGAGTTACAGGAAGCAGAGTAAAATCAGAGGAAAGACCTTCTCATGAAGCCTCCTTCAACACATTCTAAAGAATATTTTGAGCTAAAAGAAAAAATTGGGGTAAACCTAAGTACAGAGTTTGAGCCAAAGCTTGAAGACTGCAATCCTGGAGTATAAAGTTGCCCTGAATATACACTCCAATTAGAAGCAGTTACAAGCATATTTTTAAAGGCAAAAAGGAAGCCAGAGAGCAGACTATAGAAAGGTGTCAGAAATTCTTATTGGTTGGCTCAAGCCTGTAATCCCAGCACTTTGGGAGGCCGAGACGGGCAGATCACGAGGTCAGGAGATCGAGACCATCCTGGCTAACACTGTGAAACCTCGTCTCTACTAAAAATACAAAAACTAGCCGGGCGAGGTGGCGGGCGCCTGTAGTCCCAGCTACTCGGGAGGCTGAGGCACGAGAATGGCGCAAATCCGGGAGGCGGAGCTTGCAGTGAGCCGAGATCCGGCCACTGCACTCCAGCCCGGGCGACGAGACTCCGCCTTAAAAAAAAAAAAAATTCTTATTGGTTTATAGAAGTAACATTGGTTAGTGACTGGTCATATATATAGTTAAGCTATAGGGTATGGTTTTATAGTGTCCAGCATGGCATTATTAGGTTAATTTACAGACACTAGCGGCAATAGCAAGCAATTTCAAAAGACAAATAGTTCAAGGAGGGGAACAGTATGTGAGTGTGTTCTCATTTTAACACATCTCTGGGTCTGATGAATTTAAAAACTTATATTTCTCAGATAAAAGTTCTTTTATCAAATTCCAGGACATAAATTCAGAATCTAGAACTGCACATTTAGGTCTTGGAGGGCTAGTGAGCTATACACATTTGTGGGCATTTAGGCAAGGGGAGATGGGAGGGAGCAGAATATCTCAGGTTTAATCGATGCGTACGTGTGATTCTGGTTGGGTTTATGGGCCCCAAATCTCTGAAATCAGAGTCAGAATGGAAGATGCCAGGAGCGCTGAAGGAGGTGAAATACCTGATTACCGTCCTGACAAGTTATTTTTGTAGAAATTTAGTCTAACTGCTCTAGAAAGGACTGTAGATCCCAAGACAGAGACCATTCTGTTTGCAGATTTGGGAAACACTTTACCGCACAATTTTAGGTTGTGACTGGAATCTTAAGAAAGAATGTTTTCTCAAGTGAAGACTGCTGGACGTTTTGTGTACAACATCTGGTAATTCTGGACAGTGTGTGGAAAATATAACTAAAAGCTAAAACATCTGCAATCCTAAACACGTCTCCACAATAACAGAACCGCAAGAAAACGTTTTGTTGTATAATTAAACCAAAATGTGATGTGCATCACAAGCAATCTAAGAGAATGCAAACACAGAAAGTCACCATAATTAGATCTCAAGTAGAAGCCTTGAAAGCACCATTTGTTATACACAATTTATTATAATTTCACCTTGTAATTTGAGAGGTCATCTGGGTTTTCTAATTTTTTCTACTAATTAAAGAAAAAAATAAACATCCACATCTTCATGACAGGATGTAAATTTGCAATGTGGCTAGGTACCTGCTGAAGGCAGCCTCCTAGTCTCCTACAGAAACTGTGAAATAGGGTGTATATTCTTGCTATTTACATTTCAAAGCAATAGTTCCCAGGTCCCAGATGAAGACAATTTGGAGCCAAAAAAGACAAATGACTTATTTAACTGATAAAAAATGACTTACGGCTGGGCGCGGTGGCTCAAGCCTGTAATCCCAGCACTTTGGGAGGCCGAGACGGGTGGATCACGAGGTCAGGAGATCGAGACCATCCTGGCTAACACGGGGAAACCCCGTCTCTACTAAAAAAAAAAAATACAAAAAACTAGCCGGGCGAGGTGGCGGGCGCCTGTAGTCCCAGCTACTCGGGAGGCTGAGGCAGGAGAATGGCGTAAACCCGGGAGGCGGAGCTTGCATGCAGTGAGCTGAGATCCGGCCACTGCACTCCAGTCCGGGCCACAGAGCGAGACTCCGCCTCAAAAAAAAAAAAAAAAAAAGACTTACATATATTTCAAAGAAGCAGAGAAAATATTTAAATATAAAAGTTCTCAAACTAAATGCTTTAAGAAAAGGGAGAAGAGCAAAAATTCTTCCCTCATTCTAAAGAGAAAGCATTAAGCCTCTTCTAATTTGTGTTTGCTCCTACAATATCCAGGCCTAAAGGCCTGGTCTTGAACTCACTAACGTCTGAATTCTCATAGGCACCTGAGGGATGGACTTGGGCACACCGTAGAGAATTTGTGGGGAAGGAAAAAGCACAAGAGCGAAAGAAGCTATCAAGAGCCATGGGTGGGAGCAGGGCAGGACTGACTAAAGCACTGGTTTATACTACAGGTACAGGCTGAGGTAGGGCTACGCTCTGATTCCTGTATCTATAAAGACAGAAGAGATTAGGATTAGGCGGTCCAGAAGGCTGGGTGGGTGAAGGAATTAAGTTCCTGCTACAGATCCAGTGTCTGCGGTTGAGATGAGCCAGGAGACTTCTGGGCACTCGGTGTGTTTTTGGCAGAAAACGCTAGGCCCAAAGCTGCCATGGGCACAATTTCTGAGGGTGGAACCCTGTACGGGGAGGAGTGTGGCCATGCGAATGCCCAGTGGGCGTGCTCAGGAGTGGGTTAGCATTGGGTGGGGGCTGGCAGCAGGGTGCAGGGAAGGGATGTTTGTCAGAACTCCTTTCCTCCTAGTTCTCAGTCCCCTCTCCCCAGGAGGAGACCG
>NW_012114677.1:3007803-3014769 GCF_000951035.1 Colobus angolensis palliatus
GCAGAGCTGCACGAGGAGGGCTGCAGGCTGGACAGAGCCGCCGTGCGGGGCCGACAGGAGCGCGGGTCCCTCACCGGAGGGGACTGAGGACCGAGGGCTGAGCGGCGGCAGCGGGGACTCAGACTCGGTCTCGCCGCCATTTCCCGCCGCTGCCGATGAGGCCCCCCAGCCTCGGGACGCCCTGCCCCGCCCACTCACCATTTCCCCACTTCAGGGGATCCGGGAGTTTTAGCTACAAATCATCCAATACCCGCAGGTCACAGAGCGACGGGAAGCTGAGGCTGCGGCCGAATCCCCGAAGCCTCCCGGAGCCCAGGACGCAGACAGCTGAAGCCCTAACCCAAGCCCTGGCAGGAGCCAGAGGAAAAGGCCGCGCCAGCTCCCGGAAGCCACCGCCTCCTCTCTGGCTGCGCGCCTGATTGGGCAGTTCTCACTCCGACACTCTGATTGGATAATGCTCCAATCCCCGCCCTTGGGCCTTGAGTAACAGAATTCGCGACCACACGCTCCCCTGATGAGCCAAGAGTGACAAGCTGGGGCCTCCAGGCACTTTCAGGCAGGGCTTTCTCTCCGGGCTTGACCTGAAGCAGCCCAGGGGTCTCTTTTTAACCTTGTTGTGTGTAAGGTTATGTCCACTTATAAAATACACGCACGCACAGACACACGGACGTACACACACGCGCGCACACGTAGATACGGACGCACACACACACATGCATGCACAGGCACACACTTTTTCACAAATGGAAGCAATATAATGACAATTATTTTAATATTTTAGATTTCATAACCCTTCTGGCCGCTAGTCTTTTGAGTAGGACACCTGAAATTTTAAGAGGGACGCAATCCTCTAAAATATAAAATGTTAGCTATTTGTGAATTTTCCGTTTTTTATTAGCCACATCAAAAATAATTTTTAGAGTGAAATTGTTGGTAATAATTTTTAATCCATTGTATTCAAAATATTGTTTTAATATGTGATCAATATACCATTAGAAATAAAGTATATTTCTGATCTAATTCTTCTAAACTCACGGTGTATTTTATGTTTGCAGCACATTTTACTTTAAACCAGTCACATTCCAGGTGCCCAGTAGCTACATGTGGCAGGTGGCTGCCACATTGAGCGCAGCCATGAGGGCTCTCTTCCCTCAGGGAAGTGAGGGCCTGAACACTTCTTTTCTGCTGGAAGTAAGGGACCAGCCTCTCTACCAACTTTTTTCAGGCTCAAGGGTGGGTGGGACAGTGCTCCCAGAGAGACCAGGGGCTGCAAGCTGAGAGTATCCACGTGAAGACCACGGTTTCCCAGTTACTGTTTGGTGGAGATATGGTGGTCTCCTCGATTGAGCCAGGTCGGGACTCTTGTGCCACGACCAAAAAGAATGAAGCACAGGGGTGCCAGAGAGTGAGTAAGGCAAAGTAGGATTTTTTAAGCAAAAGGAAAGCTCTCAGAAGCAAGAGGGGACCTGAAAACAGGTTGCCAGAAATGAGGCTGAGGTCTGGGTCTTTTATGTGGCAAGAACAAGTATGTCTTCTGTGGGTTCTGCCCAAATGGGATGGGTAAAGTTCCCCACTAAGGGTGTTGCATCTGCGCATGCTTGGGATTGGCCACAGTGACTCCATTTTGGTTGTTCCCCATGAGTGCCTAAGTGACACTTACGGGAGGGGGGAGCTAAAACCACAATGTTAGTGTCATGTTAATGACCTTATAATGAGCTGGGTCAAGTTAAAGACATTTAGGTTGATTTATTGTGCCTGTGCCTAAGTTGGGACAGTCCCTTTGGAGCAACATCTGGCATAAGAGGAAGTTCTTAACTACATTTCTTCCTGCTAGCTACAGGGGTGGTGCAGGTGCGGTCCTACAGGTGTTTTTCCTCTCCCCAGACCCTCTCTTTCTACCTGCCTAACCAGCCTCCGACTGCCTCCTCTATCAAAGGTTCCTCTTCCTTTCAAATACCAGACAGTAAACAAAGAATGTTGGGGCCACAGGAGGAGAGAGCACGATGTCTTCAGATCTCTTCACAGCCTTGTCCTCCAGAGTTTAGAAGTGGAGGGAAAAGATTAAAGGCAATCTTCTTGTTTTGCTATTTGTCTTTGGACCTAATCTGGACCTAATTTGGACACATAGGCTGTAACTGTGTGTTTTTCTCCTGTGGTGGGGGGCACTGTGTGAGTTTAAGCACCAATCACATGCATCCACATCTACCTGCACTTCTGTTCCCAGAAGGAAGACAGTGAGTGAGTTGTCGAGGTCCTTGGCAACTTGAACAAAGAATTGAACAAAATGCACAAAGTAACAAAGGAACAAAACACAGGAAGTAAGCATCAAAAGCAGAAATTTATTAAGGTAAGGAATAGGGTGGGTGTGGGCTTGAGCAAATGATTCAAGGTCCTGGTTACGAAGTTTTCTGGGTTTTAACTATTCCTTTTGAGGTCCCTATCAGCTACCACTGATCTGGATGAAGGATTTGGTCCATGGCTAATGAAAGGCTTAGCTGAATTGGCACCCTGTGCAGATAAAGGGATGGCCAGTGCTTGGCCTGCAGCCACTCCAAGGCACCTTCCCTTTCCATCTGAGAAGTGGTAGAAGGGGGAGGGTCGTAGGGAGAGTAGCCTTTCAGCCTTTGCTACTCATGTGTGGGGAGATGGGATTTTTTCTTTTGGTTTAGCTGTTGGAAGTTTCCTTAATTGGCCTTAGGGTCCCTGCCTCCAGACCTTGGTGTTTTTTTCTTGTAGGAAGTCAGCACAAATTGGCCTTAAGTTCTCTGCCTCCAGACTCCATTCTCCTGCCTCCCTTCTGTACAAACCATTGGTCATACATAGTTCATCCTAAACTCACCTGGTAATTGGGGAGGTCTTCTGTGTATGCTGGTTGGTTATATGCAAAGAAACAATAAACTTCCAACATCATGATAGGAGGCAGTTTTGCAACTTAGAGCCAGGTGCCTGTTGCAGGTAAGCCTACCTTACCTTCAGCTCTAAGTGGCTCTAAGTCACTCTCAATCTCTTACAGAAACAGTGAGATAGGGTACTATCATCTTGGCTATTTTTATATATATATATATATTTTTTGAGACAGAGTCTTGCTCTGTTGCCCAGGCTGCAGTGCAGTGGTGCGATCTTGGCTCACTACAAGCTCCTCCTCCCGGGTTCACACCATTCTCCTGCCTCAGCCTCCCGAGTAGCTGGGACTACAGGTGCCCACCATCACACCTGGCTAATTTTTTTGTATTTTTAGTAGAGACGGGGTTTCTCCATGTTAGCCAGGATGGTCTTGATCTCCTGACCTTGTGATCTGCCCGCCTCAGCCTCCCAAAATGCTGGGATTACAGGCGTGAGCCACGGTGCCTGGCTGGCTATTTATATTTCAAAGCAATGGATCCCTACTCCCTAAGCCCTGGGCTGCAGCAATTCTGCTTTCCCTCTCCTGGTGGTCTGTGTCCTCTCCCAAACCCTGCCATCTACCACTGAGGCACAGCCCACAGCTGGCAGCTCACATTTTACATGGAACACAACTGCCACAGATGCACTGCAGTGCTGCGTTACAGAGCGGGGTCCCTGAGCTGCGGGAGGAGAGCCTGCAGGGCTCCTGGGTAGAATTGCACTTTTGCGATAGGGGGAAAAGGAGCAATGTTTCAGCCTCAGTTTCTGTTTATAATAGTGACACAACAAGAATATTGCTGGATACACAGCATGGATCTAGATAGAGAAGCTCCAGGAGTTCTCACGGTGACAGCCCCCTCACTCACAGACACCATGTGATACTAATAGGGCTTAGACACAGATACCCAAAGCATTGAAGAGAAAGACAGCTCTCAGTCTGAGTAAAACTGTACTGAGAGAAGAAAAGAGGTTGAAAGAATCTTAAAGACAAATTCAGATTACATATAACATTGGTCAAATTGACCAGAAAATATTCCCCCAAGGAAGTTCTTCTCTAAACACCTGAAGTGCAGTACTACTCTCAGCATGAGACACACAAGTATTATGAAGAAAGAGAGCTTATTCTGAGCAGAATTTCCACCTCTGCTGCTCTCCCATCTGCTGGCCGTTGGATTGGGAATCTATACTGTAACACACCTGACAACCTCCACCACCACTTTTTGATGAAGAATTGAAATTCACTCTATTCACATAGTAGAGTTATATCAGAGACTGCAAGATAGCTAACTAAAGAGGTACTATGATTCTTGGGTGGCCATATCACCTGCATTTATTTGTCCTGGAATAGTGGCATTCCTAATTTAGTAAAATAAAAGAATACGCTGTAAAATTATGTTGACCTATAATTATACCTATAGGATCAATTAATAAGCATGTCAGGTTAATATCTACTATAGCAATGTGGTAGTAAATTTTCTTTTGGTATTAAATATAAATGTCTACATATAAATAATTTTAATATACTAGTCATAATGTATATGTTTTTAAAATTATCTGTAAGCTTAATTACAATATTTTATAATACTTTATATTTCAAACAAATTAATACTTATATTAAAGTTATATAAACTTAATTCAAACAAATTAATACTTATAATAAATACAGCTATAATGCTTTATATTTCAAACAAATTAATAACATTAATATTAAAATTACTATTTAAGGGGTTTATTCAAAATAAATATTGTGGCCTTATAGTCACACAATTGTAGAAAATACTGTTTAATTTACATGGATGCATGTTGTCTACTAAAGACTACACAAAACTATGCTAATCTTTCTTAAGTAATAAGTAGAAATGAAGGCACAGATAAAATTCCACTGCTCAGTTTATACCCTAAACTGTTCTTGCTTTTGCAGCGTTAAATACTTTAGGCTCCAGATATTATCACCTTTAATATAATCGCCTTGGATGATTAGTTTTCTGTTGGAGAAACTTAGTGTCTTTCACTCTTCATTACTCTGTATTGCTGAATTGAATCCTATTCTTTGTGCTCAACTTTTGTGTGACCTTAAAATGAGCTTTATTATTCTAAACAAATCTGTGTCTTCTTTAAAAGGTTGAAAATGGGGGAGAAAAAACAAACAAACAAACAAAACCTTTGCCAAATCAAAAGCAAAAACAAAGTAATTGTTCTCAGGTCCTAGATAAAGAGAATCCTGAGTCAAAAAAAAAAAAAAGTTAAGGTTTATTTAGCTGTTAAAATAATTTGTATATATGTATATTTCAAAAGAAGCAAAGAAAAATGTACATGTAGGCTAAATGCTTTTTAAAGAAAAGCAACAGCCGGATTATGGACATGATCTTGAACTTCCAGACATCTGAATTTCAGTATACGCTGGATTTAGGTATCTAATGGGTGATCCTGGACACACTGTGTACACGTAAAAGAGAGGCTGTGGGGAAAAATGTAGAAAAGAGAAAGGAGCCACCCAAAATCCATGAGTGGGGGAGAGTAAAAGGTAGGTGGAAGGACTGATTTTTGTTAAAGATAATGGTCTAGGAGGGGCTATACTCAGAATTATTCCTGTGTCCATGCAGGCAGTTGAGATTATTAACAGGTGGTAGAGAGAACAGGTTGCTGCTGCAGATTCAGCGTCTGAGGGTAGAACTAAACTAGGATACCCATGGGCACTTGTGTAGGTTTTTGGCAAGAAACTAGAAGAGAAGGCACTGTGATGGGATTGCTGAGGGCGGTACTTAGTTCTGGGAGGGGCATGGCCACATTAATACCTCCTAAGAGTATGTTTATAGGTGAGTGAAATGTATGTGATGGTAGCTGTAGGCAAAGGGGGTCTGTTCTGAAATTTTTAGTCCCTTCTCACCTGGGGAGAAGATCTGGAATCACAGGAGAATGTGCAATGTGACAGCCTATATACAGGAGAAGAGAACGTTTCTTCCCCAGACACCCAGTCTTTCTCCAGCTCCAGCCCCTGTGATGTCTTTTTTTTTTTTTTTTTTTTGAGAAGGAGTCTCACTGTATCGCTTAGGCTGGAGTGCAGTGGCATGATCTCGGCTCACTGCAACCTCCACCTCCTGGGTTCAAGTGATTCTCCTGCCTTAGCCTCCTGAGTAGCTGGGACTACAGGTGCCCACCACCATGGCCGGCTAATTTTTGTATTTTTAGTAGGGACGAGGTTTTACCATGTTGGTCAGGCTGGTCTCAAACTCCTGACCTTGTGATCTGCCCACCTCAGCCTCCCAAAGTGTTGGGATTACAGGTGTGAGCCACCATGCCTGGCCGATGTCTTTCTTCTAACACTACATCTGTAGAGTTTGAGGAATACAAACCAGTTCTCCAACACCAACTAGTTGTTTAACATTTTACATCTCATGCCACCCAAAGTCCGCACAGGCCCTAGAGTCCAGAGCTTAGTCCCACAACATTGCTCTTACTGCAGATGCCAGTCACAAACCACAAGTACCCATATGTACTTCTGAGCTACTAAGAAATGGGAACTCCCATAACCCCCTTCACATGTTTAAGAATTTGATTAAAATACTCACAGAACTCAGGCAAACACTGTGCTTGTGTTTAACTGTTTATTACAAAATATACACCACAGGAGCAGTTGGAAATGGAAGAGGTGTATAGAAGCTACAGAGCCTGGGCAGGCTGGGAACCCATAGGCAGGTGCAGTTGGGGATAGAATGAAAAGGGATTGGTACAAACTTTCTGAGGATAAAATTTTTATTGTCCTGGGGTTGTTTATAGACTTTGTCAAATAAAGCAAATTCAGATTTAGGTAAAATTTAGATACACATATAGCCTTAATATTATATATGTATTTTTGTAATACTTCATAGTTTATAATGTATTTTAGTGGCAATCTAAGTTGAAATCTAGTTTATTTTTAGCTACAAATACCCTCCAGGAAGGCAAGTTTTTTCTTTTTTTATTATACTTTAAGTTCTAGGGTACATGTGCACAATGTGCAGGTTTGTTACATGTGTATACATGTGCCATGTTGGTGTGCTGCACCCATTAACTCGTCATTTACATTAGGTATATCTCCTAATG
>NW_012114677.1:3019315-3028637 GCF_000951035.1 Colobus angolensis palliatus
TACTAGGTTGGGGAAGTTCTCCTGGATGATATCCTGCAGAGTGTTTTCCAACTTGGTTCCATTTTCTCCCTCAGTTTCAGGCACACCAATCAGACGTAGATTTGCTCTTTTCACATAATCCCATATTTCTTGGAGGCTTTGTTCATTTCTTTTTACTCTTTTTTCTCTAAACTTCTCTTCTTGCTTCATTTCATTCATTTGATCTTCAATCGCTGATATTCTTTCTTCCAGTTGATCGAGTCAGTTGCTGAAGCTTGTGCATTTGTCATGTAGTTCTCGTGTTATGGTTTTCATCTCTATCAGTTCTTTTAAGGACTTCTCTACATTGGTTATTCTAATTAGCCATTCGTCAAATCTTTTTTCAAGGTTTTTAGTTTCTTTGCGCTGGGTACGTAGTTCCTCCTTTAGCTCTGAGAAGTTTGATCGACTGAAGCCTTCTCTCTCAACTCATCAAAGTCATTCTCTGTCCAGCTTTGTTCTGTTGCTGGCGATGAGCTGCGTTCCTTTGGAGGGGGAGATGTGCTCTGATTTTTTGAATTTCCAACTGTTCTGCACTGCTTTTTCCCCATCTTTGTGGTTTTATCTGCCTTTGGTCTTTGATGATGGTGATGTACTGATGGGGTTTTAGTGTGGGCATCCATTCTGTTTGTTAGTTTTCCTTCTAACAGTCAGGACCCTCAGCTGTAGGTCTGTTGGAGTTTGCTTGAGGTCCACTTCAGACCCTGTTTGCCTGGGTATCAGCAGCAGAGGCTGCAGATGATAGAATATTGCGGAACAGTGAGTGTTGCTGTCCGATTCTTGCTCTGGAAGCTTCGTCTCAGGGGTGTACCCTGCCATGTGAAGTGAGAGGTGTCAGTCTGCACCTAGTAGGGGATGTCTCCCAGTTAGGCTGCTCAGGGATCAGGGACCCACTTGAGCAGGCACTCTGTCCGTTCTCAGATCTCAACCTCCATGCTGGGAGATCCACTGCTCTCTTCAAAGCTGTCAGACGGGGGTATTTACCTCTGCTGAGGTTTCTGCTGCTTTTTGTTTAGCTATGCCCTGTCCCCAGAGGTGGGGTCTACAGAGGCAGGCCGGCCTCCTTGAGCTGTGGTGGGCTCCACCAAATTCGAACTTCCCGGAGGCTTTGTTTACCTACTTAAGCCTCAGCAATGGCGGGCGCCCCTCCCCCAGCCTCGCTGCCACCTTGCAGTTAGATCTCAGACTGCTGTGCTAGCAATAAGGGAGGCTCCGTGGGTGAGGGACCCTCCCAGCCAGGTGTGGTATATAATCTCCCGGTGTGCCGTTTGCTAAGACCCTTGGTAAAGCACAGTATTAGGGTTAGATTTACCCAATTTTCCAGGTGTTGTGTGTCTCAATTTCCTTTGGTTAGGAAAAGGAATTCCCTTCCCCCTTGTGCTTCCCAGGTGAGGTGATGCCTCGCCCTGCTTCAGCTTTCTCTGGTTGGGCTGCACCCGCGGACCGGCCCCACCTGTCTGACATACCCCAGTGAGATGAACCTGGTACCTCAGTTGAAAATGCAGAAATCACCCGTCTTCTGTGTCACTCATGCTGGGAGCTGGAGGCTGGAGCTGTTCCTATTCGGCCATCTTGGGCGCGCCCTCCTCTATTTGTTGAAATCATTTTAGTAGGAATGGTACTGGCTCTTCTTTGTATATCTGTTAAAATTTGACTGTTAATCTATCAGGTCCTGGGCTTTTTGGGGAGGTTGATAGGCTATTTATTACTGATTCAATTTTTGGAGCTCATAATTGGTCTGTTCAGAGACTGAATTTCTTCCTGGTTCAGTCTTGAGAGGGTGTATGTGTCCAGGAATTTATTAATCTCTTCTAGGGTTTCTAGTTTGTGTATGTAGAGGTGTTCATAGTAGCTGCTGATTGTTATTTTTATTTCTGTGGCATCAGTGGTAACATTCCCTTCAGCATTTCTAATTGTGTTTATTTGAATTCTCTCTCTTTTTTTATTAATCTAGCTAGTGCCTATCTTATTAATTTTTTTAAAAAACCTTGATTAAATGATCTTTTGAACAGTTTTTCATGTCTCAATTTTTTTCAGTTCACCTCTGATTTTACTTATTTCTTGTCTTCTGCAAGCTTTGTGGTTGATTTCTTCTTGCTTCTCTAGTTCTTTCAGTTGTGATGTTAGGTTGTTAATTTAAGATCTGACTTTTTGATGTGAGCATTACCTCTTATGCCCTACCCTAACTTTTCTCCTTCTCCTAGAAAACTCAGAACTGTGCTTTCTAAACCAATTCAAACTTTCTCAGTGAATCAACCTGGTCTCCCTGAGGCAAAGTTAGCAATTTTCCATTTGACATGGTTCTGTTTCTCTGTAAGAATATCTAACGCAACAATGCAAGTGTTCCATTCCCTCCTGGATATGTGGGGAACTCCTTTTGGCTGAGACCAAGACTTAAAACTTTGTTCTTTCAACATCAATGAAGATCTACTTAGAAACTCTCCATTTTTACAAGAAAGATGTATAAATACCAATGAAAAAATATAAAATTATGACATACAATTATATTGTGGAAAGGCTGAATAAATAAGTGAACTAAGCTCTAAGAAAAAAAGAAGATGATATAAAATGATATATAAATGAAAAACCTGAGCTGGTATGGCATAATTAATGAAGGGGGCCTGCCCCTCCACACTTGTGGGTATTTCTCACAAGGTGGAGATGAGAGACTGAGTGAAGAAATAAGACACAAAGTATAGAGGAAGAAAAGTGGGCCCAGGTTACTGGCACTCAGCAAGTGAGGGCCTGCACCAGCACTGGTCTCTGAGTTCCCTCAGTATTTATTGATCACTGTTTCTACTATCTCGGTGAGGGGGATGTGGCAGGACTATACGGTAGTGGTGGGGAGAGGGTCAGCAGGAAAACATATGGGCAAAGGAATTGGTGTCATAAATAAGTTTAAGGAAAGGTACTGTGCCTGGATGTGCACGTAGGCCAGATTTGTGTTTAACTTTACACAAACATCTCAGTGCAGTAAAGAGTGGCAGAGCAGTATTGCTGCCAGCATGTCTCACCTCCAGCCATAGGGCGGTTTTCTCCTATCTCAGTAAATAGAATGTATCGTCGGGTTTTACACCGACACATTCGATTCCCAGGGACGAGCAGGAGACAGATGCTTTCCTCTTATCTCAACTGCAGAGGCCTTCCTCTTGCACTAATCCTCCTCAGCACAGACCCTTTACGGGTGTTGGGCTGGGAGACTGTAAGGTCTTTGCCTTCCTGGGAAGCCATATCTCAGCCTGTCTCAGGGGTGGAAAATCAGGAAAATACCCAGACTTTCTTGGGCAGAGGTCTCTGTGACTTTCTGCAGTGCATTGTGTCCCTGGTTAATAGATAATAGAGAATGATGATGACTTTTACCAAGCATACTGCCTGCAAACACATTTTTAACAAAGCACATCCTGCACAGCCCTACAGCCCCTAAACCTTGAGTCAATACAGCACGTTTCTGTGAGCACAGGGTTGGGGCTAAGGTTACAGATTAACAGCATCTCAAAACACAAGAATTTTTCTTAGTACAGATCAAAATGGAGTTTCTTATGTCTTCCTTTTTCTACATAGACACAGTAATAGTCGGATCTCTCTTCCTTTCCCCCACAATTAATGTACCAGTAAAGTATATACATTGCAGAAGTGGCAGGAAAACTGCATACAGGGTGAGACCTGAACAAAAGCTTCAAGGAAAGGTCAGATCTCTGTATGGAGATTGGAAGGGGAGACAAGGAGAGGCTAGGAAATACAAATTGCTTGATCTTTACCCTTAAAAGAGATTAAAGGGGGCTCAGGAAAACATGGTTTGCTTTAGGAGAAGGACACATGTTCCATGCTGGCAAAGCTCAGAGCATCCCTACCTTCTCCAGGAGGAAAGGGGAGGCAAAGGAGCAGACAGACTGCAGCATGGCCAGGTCAGCACAGGACACCCAGGCCAAGCCAGGTGGGCTCCACTGTACAGGTAGTGAGGAGTCACTGCAGAGTGAGCTTTATTCATCAGTTTGTTTTGTTTTCTTGAGTAACTAAGACACATGATCAAAGTTGACCTTTATAAGTATTGCTGTAGCTGAACATAGGATGGATAAAACCAGTGTTTTAAAAATTATGTTGTATAGAACACTAGCCCCAGTGAGATATTAGTGGAATACACAGGCACACACACACATGCACACACTCACACTGAGCTCAGATTATTCTGGCAAATATTGGGTTAAGCAAACTAAAAGAAACATCTTTAGTGCTGAACTTCTCAGAACCTGGAATGTGGCTACATGCTTAAGACAGAGCATGTCATTTTTTTCCCAGAAATGCTGAAACACTTTCCTTCCCTTGGCTTCAGTGTCACCTTCTCTCTCCTGGTTCTCCATCAACCTCTTTGGCTGCTCCTTCTTGATTTCCTTCTTGACAATCTGCTGCTGCTCAGTCATGCTCTTTTCATTCCTCGTGGATTTGTCAAGTGAGTTTGTATTCTTGCAGATTAAATTTTCCTTGTTTTTCCTGACACCTCTCCTTCTCTGACCCTCCCCTGGTCTGAGGCACGTGTTCCATCCTCTCCTTGTCTGACCCTCCCCTGGTCTGAGGCATGTGTTCCATCTGCGTGTGCTTTTGGCATCCTGGGATGCTCCCAGCATGTTCCCTGCCACGCTCCATCACGTTTTCTCTCCCAGACTCTGCGAGGGCAGCAGTCTTGTCTCCACTGTTCCTTCAACACTCAGCACATAATGCAGAAGCTGACTCCATAACATTTAGTTGGCCAACTGAGACTAAATGTATGTTCCTCTAGATCTTAAAAAGTTACAATAAGCAACATAGTACAATAGTCAAAACAAGTCTCTTTAGTCAGGAGTTCTCTATACATGCACAACAGTTGGAAGTCATTATTAGACAAAGTGAAACAAACTGTCACAAAGTTCCCTGAGATAAATTATTTTGCTTTAATCTTCAATTCATCATGTGAGATAATCAAGACCATGTGTTATTGTAAATATTTCTAGCTTACAACACAACAACCTGATTTTTATTGTTTGAAATAACCACAATATAAATCAGTGAACTAAAATTTTTATAAATACTCCTTTCAAATAAAATTCTGCGTAAGTTTTACATGTCTCATATGTTCAAATGATAACGAGCTCTTAGGCTTTTCCAATACCTCAGTCAAAACTTTGTACTGATTCCAGCTGTGGGAACAGTATCTGAGAGTTATGTTACAGATGGGGGAAAGGTACTTATGTGACATTGGCTTTTGCACGACTGTGCCCTTTTGGGTCCAGAAAAAGCTGTTCCCTTCAAATCCTAAAATCTGTTCTGCCAGGTGTGAAGGCTGGGTGGGAAACACAGTTTTTTAAATTTTAGCCACAGATGTTTTATTCCTTGCTTAAAGCAGTGACTAGATAAAGGCCACTAGAAGAGCCTCCAATGTTTCTTCAGAAGCAGCGTGCCTGAGAACATCTTCCTGAAACTCTCCCTTATCTCTGCCCAAAATCACCTTAGGTAGGAAAGTCAAAACTCAGCAGGCTGAGGAGATCCAGGGGGATCACTGAGCTCTGAGGCTTATGAGAGAAGAGAGAGAGGTCTAAGACTTTTGTGTATAAATTTATGGGTTACAAGTGCAATTTTGCGTCAGCATGGATGGCATAGTGAAGTCAGGGCTTTTAGGGATCCATCACCAGAATAATGCACATTGTACCCATTAAGTAACTTCTCACTATTTACCCCGTCCATCCCCTCACCCTGCTGAGTCTCCATTATCATTCCACTCTCTACGTCAATACCTACACATCTTTTAGCACCCACTTATGAGTGATAAAATATGATATTTACTCTGTGTCTGGTTTGCTTCATTTACAATAATGGCCTCCAGTTCCATCCATGTGTCTGCAAAAGTTATGATTTTATTGTTTTTTGTGCCTGAATAGTATTTCATTGTGTATATTTTCTACATTTTCTCCTCCAATCACCTGTTGATGGACATTTAGGTTGATTTTATATCTGTGCTACTGTGAATAGTGTTGCAACAAACATACAAGTACAGATATCTTTCTGATACACTGATTTCTTTTCCTTTGCGTACCCATTGGTGCAATTGCTGAATCAGATGGAGCCAATTGATAATCAGTAATGGTGACCAATAACCAGCTAGAAACAAAGTACTTAGCAGGGCCTGAAAATGCCAAAACCCTGAGGCCACTGACCTTCAAAAACTCCAACAGCCCTGAGGGAAACGTCTCCAAAGACATTTATCCACCATTCCAAGACCCTTTATTGTCTGTCCTCTGTGCATCTCAGAAGTCTCTTTTTATCACACTGTCTGTACACTGTGTGAGCCATTTGTATGAAACTACCTGACACTCCAAGGCATCTTTTTTTTTTTTTTTTTTTTTTTTGAGACGGAGTCTCGCTCTGTCGCCCAGGCTGGAGTGCAGTGGCCGGATCTCAGCTCACTGCAAGCTCCGTCTCCCGGGTTCACGCCATTCTCCTGGCTCAGCCTCCCGAGTAGCTGGGACTACAGGCGCCCGCCATCTCGCCCGGCTAGTTTTTTGTATTTTAGTAGAGACGGGGTTTCACTGTGTTAGCCAGGATGGTCTCGATCTCCTGACCTTGTGATCCGCCCGTCTCGGCCTCCCAAAGTGCTGGGATTACAGGCTTGAGCCACCGCGCCCGGCCAGGCATCTTATACTATGTATTCAACCATATATCCCTAGTACCTAGCACAGTCCTGGCATAGAGTTTGCTACTAAACATTTGTGGAATGAAGTAATTATCTTGTATCTGGGTTCCAAGTTTTCAGGTGATTCTTCACTAAAAATAAAGTATTACAGTTTGCAAATAATCTACTTCCTTTTTTACAAATGGGATTGATTTTAATCTTATCCCCTAATAACAGCATTTTCATTTACTTCCATCTAAATACACTGTCCTAAGAGAGCAATAAGAAGGAGAGTTGAAGCTGGAGCTTGAAGAATTGTACATGGTCCACACTGGCCCGAGGTGCATCGCCCACCTGGGCTTCATCTGTTAGGTATGTCAGGGAAGATATGCAGGTGAGAGTGGCCTCAGCAGAGGACCCCAGATCTCTGACTTCCCCATCGGGCAAGTGCACCTCTGTGAACAAAGTCTTCAGAGCCAGATGACAAGAATGGCCCAAGCAGTCCACCAGGGAAACCTGGGCCCAGTGTACATCAATGCAGAGCGTCAAGCACAGCGTAACAGGAGTACGGTTGCCTAGTCCTGTTCAGAGATCCCTGCATCCCACACACTGTAAAATGAGGAAATGCAGAGAAACAGATGTAGCTGAAGAAGACAGCAGGAGCAACAAGGAGGGACAACCACGACCTAGGAGGGCACCATGACAGAGACACCTGGACCCCACGCTAGGCTCAGTGCCTGTTATACTGTTGGGACCCAGTGCTTTCCCTCTCCATCACTTGGCATTTTTTGTTGCTTAAAATAATGTTTCTCATGTTCACCTTTCCTAGGAGACACAGGCAGACCCTGTGACACTACAGCTCCTGACACACAGTAGGTGCATCACAAACACCTGCTGAGTTCACACCCTCTTGCCCTCTCAAACCTTCTTGTCAAGTCTTCAGTGAAAAGGAATTGCTGATTGAGCAAGAATTAGGCTTCTAGAGACTCCTGGATCCACTGAAGTTTGAGACAAGGTGAGATTTGTTTGCTGCCATATTCCTAGCTCATAGCATACTGTAGTCACTTAATAAATATTTGTTAAGTGAGTGAATTGATTCATACATCTTACTTAGCTATATGTTTTCTGAGTAAAACTGATAAATTTAATAGTTTACTTCTGTATAATTTTACTTTACTTATTCAACAAACCTGACAAGTCTACTAGACGCCAGGCACACAGTTGCTAAAGAAAAAGAGGTATAAGATGCAATTCCTGTCTACATGAAAGCCACACTCTAAAAAGTAGAAACATATGAACAAATTATAACAATACATTGGCTAAACTCAAAATCAGAGGGGTTTGTTTCTATTTTATTTTACTTTATTATTATTTTTTTTTTGAGATGGAGTCTCGCTCTGTCGCCCAGGCTGGAGTGCAGTGGCCAGATCTCAGCTCACTGCAACCTCCGCCTCCCGGGTTCAAGCCATTCTCCTGCCTCAGCCTCCCGAGTAGCTGGGACTACAGGCGCCGCCACTACACCCGGCTAGTTTTTTGTATTTTTTAGTAGAGACGGGGTTTCACCGTGTTAGCTAGGATGGTCTCGATCTCCTGACCTCGTGATCCGCCCGTCTCGGCCTCCCAAAGTGCTGGGATTACAGGCTTGAGCCACCGCGCCCGGCCTGTTTCTATTTTAAACAGCTCTATTCAGGAAGTGTTAGAAAGTTCTAAACAGGAAATGTTCCAACACACCATCTAAGCATGGAGCAGAAGCCACCCATAATTGAGTTTGCTACCACCAACCCCAACAGCAAGAATTCCTATCCTGCTGCTGCAACATAAGTGTCACTCTGATTTTATTCCTGCTATGTAACCCCATTTTAGACTCACTGGTTGTCAATGTTCTAAAAAAGTATTAAAGAGAAAATATTATTATGGTGATGAGCCCATTCACTGCAGCCATCTCAGCATCATACTAATTATAAGGCCTATCATTTAAAAATAAAACTGTTTTTTAAATTTATTTATCCAGATATCAGTGTTACATAAACATATTTGCCATCAGACTTTGGATTTATGGGTTAAATAGCATATAAATGTGATTAGAGGCTTAAGGTTTACACTTTTCTGGTTCTCTCAAATTTTTTTCAAAGTAGCATATGCCTTTCTAAATAATTGTGAGTATGTTTTATAAAATAAACATTAAAATGTATATTTTCCAAAAACAAAATACAGCTGCCATTGGTAAATGAGGATGTTGGGCTACAACAGACAACTTCTCTTGGGAACCGTTTAATCACTGCTCACTTTTACACTCTGTCCAGAAATGTCAATGGCTTTAAAATGTAAAGTATATTACACAAGTAAACTTATACTTCTTCAGTATTGTGCAATATTTAATACTTGTTCTAGCTCTCTCTTGCTGAATAGTAAGCCATTCCAAAACTTAAGGAATTATTTATTGTTTAATATTGTTTATTGTCATTATTTGTTTAGTAATTTTAAATAACATTATTTCTCATGGTTTTATGGGTTGACAGGTGCTACAGAAGTTCTCTTCTGGAGTCTTTCTTGCAGTTGTGGTTGGTTGGCTGCTGCTGAAGTCCCCT
This sequence comes from Colobus angolensis palliatus, assembly GCF_000951035.1. NCBI lineage: Eukaryota > Metazoa > Chordata > Mammalia > Primates > Cercopithecidae > Colobus > Colobus angolensis. The sequence continues at coordinate 3,028,562 of NW_012114677.1, forward strand.
GAAAGCTCAGCTAGGCTAAAGAGCCCAGATGGGTTACTCACTTGGCTGGCAGTGCACATTGGCTGCTGTGTGTGGT
>NW_012114677.1:3029618-3038151 GCF_000951035.1 Colobus angolensis palliatus
CCAGCTACTCGGGAGGCTGAGGCAGGAGAATGGCATAAACCTGGGAGGCAGAGCTTGCAGTGAGCTGAGATCTGGCCACTGCAGTCCAGCCTGGGCGAGAGAGCGAGACTCTGTCTCAAAACAACAACAACAAACTCTAGAAAAATCACATGTGATGACTCAGGTTAATTCAGTCTGTCAATTACGTCAATATAATTCCCTTCTTGTAACTCTAAATATGGTAAAACAGAATTAAATTCTACAAAAGTCTTTCACTTGTTTTCCTATGGAATAATTAACAAACCCAATAAATGTGTAAATAGTATGAAGTCCAATTTATTTTAGATTTATACCTCTTAATTTCAAAGCTTATAGATATTCAGAAAACTAATCATAATCCACAATGCCTGGACCAGAAGTCATTGCTCTAAGAGTATCCTGTGGCATGCTAAAAATGTATTACTAACTAGAAAATGTAAAACTTTTTTGTTGGTGATTTTAAGAGAGCTGACTAGCTCATCAGCACAATTCACACAGATTAAGAGTGGAGGTTACTCTGCTGAGTGGATTCATAATGATCAGAAAAAAAATCACAAATGAGAAAAGGAGATAGAGAAGGGGAAATCGCTGTCAATCACTAAAATTAAAGTGAATTTTCAAATGATCTGACTTTGTGTTTTTCAAAGGAAAGGCAGCTTATTGTGATAGAATAAGAATCCCACTTGCATGTCTTCTTTTGAGAAGTATCTGCTTATGTCCCTTGTCAATGTTTTAATGGCATGGTTTTCTTAATGTTCAACATCCCTAATCATCAGAGAATTGCAAATCAATGTAAGAAACCATCTCATATTATTCAGTATGGCTACTACTAAAAAGTAAAAAAATAACAAATTCTGGTTAGACTTCAGAGAAAATAAAATGCTTATACACTGTTGGTGAAAATGTAAATTAGTTCAGCTCTGTGAAAAGCAGTTTGGAGATTTTTCAAAGAATTAAAACAGAAGTACCATTCAATCAGCAATTCCATTACTAAGTATATATCCAAAAGAAAATTTAAAATTCTACTAAAAGAAACCCCACATACACTTGTATATTCATCATATTGCTATTCACATTAGGGAAGGTATGAAATTAACTTATGTGTGAATTAATAAGTTGCATAGAAATATCGCTATATATATACCATAAAATACTGTGCACACATTAAAGATAATACAATCATGTCCTGTGCAGCAACATGCATATGTCCAGAGGCCATTATACTAAGGAAATTAATGCAGGAACAGAAAACCAAATACCACGTGTTCTTGCCTATAAGTGGGATCTAAACTTGGGGTCCTCATGAATATAAAGATATCAACAATAGACACTGAGAGCTACTGGATGAAGGAGAGAAGGAGGAGGGCAGGGGGTGAGAAACTATGGGTGCTATGCTCACTTCCTTGGTGATGGGATCAATTATATCCCACAATATACACTCCCTTCCTTGGTGATGGGATCAACAATATCCCACATAGCTCAGCATCACACAATATATCCACATAACAAACCTGAAAACGTACTCCCTGAATCTAAAATATTTAAAGCAGAGACAGAGTAAGAAGGCAGAATAGAAGCCTACAACACTCATCCCCCACAGACAAAAAAACAAATTTTCACAACTAACTACATTCAAGAAGCACCATCAAAGGGACCAAGAATTAGGTGAGCAATCACAGTACCTGGCATTAACTTCATGTCACTGAAAGAGACATTGGAGAAGACAAAAAAAAAGACAGTCTAGAAGCACTGATGCCACCTCTTTTCCAACCACCAGTAGTGGCCACATGGTGCAGAGACTGTGTGCTTGGGAGAGGGAGAGCACAGTTTGTGAGGCTTTGCAATAAACTCAGTACTACCCTGTCACAGTGAAAAGCAGAACCAGATTATACTCAGCTGACGTCTGCTAACGGAGAAAGCAATTGGATTGGCCCTAGCAAGAGGAAAATCTCCCATCTCAGTGTTGGGAGCTTGAGTCTTTACAAGCCTTGCCATCATGAATTGATGTGATATTGGCCCTTAAGAGAACTTAAGGGGCAATATAGGCCACAAAGGCTTCAATTGTTAGGCAAGTCATACTCCGAGCTGGGCTTGGAGCCAGTGGAATGTGGAGGGTGGGGAGAATGGGGCCTCCTGAGACAGCAGCCAGAGCAGCTAAGGGAGTGCTCACAACACCACTCCCCCAGCCCCCACCCAGCAGCAGCCACACAACACAGAGAAACCTGTGAAGTTGGGAGAGGGAGAGCACAGGGACTGGGGGACTTAACATTAAACTCAGTGCTGCCATGTCAATAAAGACCTGGCAGAATTCCTCACCTGCTGACTAAAGAACCCCTGTACCCAGAATAAAAACAGTGATACCCATGGCAATACACCATGGGCACTGGGCTCTGAGAACTACCAACTTCAGGTGTGACCCAGCACATTTCCAGCTGTGGTAGCTATGGTGAAAGACTTCTTGTGTTTTAGAAAAGCAGCGGGGAAAGTCAAGGGAACTCTGCATTGCACCTGATATGCCAGTTCAGCCACAGTGGGGTAGAGCACCAAGGAGATTCTTAGAGTCCTTGAGTCCAGGCCTGGGGGCTTGGTCAGCATTTCTGCACTTGCCCTGGGCCAAAGGTCGAGTCCCAGGCATTGCAGAATTTATCCCAAGCTAACTAAAGAGTCCTTGGGCTTTAAGTGAGAAATCGATGATGATTTGGCAGAACCCCCCCCACTGGGCCGGTGGTGTTGGCAGTCATAGGAGAGGCTCTTCTGCCTGCAGACAGGGGAAGGAAGAGTAGAAAATACTTTGTCTTATGCCCTAAGTGCCAGGTTAGCTACAGTAAAATAGAAGAGCAGATAAATTGTGAAGATTCTATACTTTAATCTCTGGCTCCTGGATAGCATCTACAGACCCACTCATGGCTAGGGAAACTTGCCACCCTATAGGCAGAGAGATAAACCTGGCTGGCTTTGCCATCTATTCATCACAGAGTCCTAGGGCTTTGAATAAACTTATATGGTAGCCAAGTAGTGGCTACAGTGGGCCTTGGGTGAGACCAAGTTCTGTGCCTACGTCAGGTGTGAACCAGCATAGTCTCAGTGGTGGTGGCCACAGGGGTGCTGTTACCCCAACTCCAGCTCCCCATGCCTCAGCACAGAGAGAGAGACTCTGCTGGTTTGAGAGAAAGTAAGGGAAGAGAACAAGAGCCTCTACTTGATAAATCAAGAGAATTTTTCTTGATGTTAATCCAAGGCCACCAACGCAATACCCCTATGTGTTTGCATAAACTACTGTGTTATTGGGTTTAGGACCTAAGTCTCTTTGAATACCTGGAAAGCGTTCCCAAAAATAATGGGCACAAACAAGCCCAGACTGTGAAGACTACAATAAAGACTGAACTCTTCAATGCCCAGATATAGCCCTGAATATCTGCAAGTATCAAGACCATCCAGGAAAACATGACCTCACCAAACAAGCTAAATAAAGCACCAGGGACAAATCCAGGAAAAACATAGATATGTGACCTTTCATACAGGAAATCCAAAATAGCTGGTTGAGGTAATTCAAAGAAATGCAATATAACACAGAGAAAGAATTCAAAATTCTATCAGATAAATTTAACAATGAGATTGAAATAAAAAGAATAAAGCTGAAATTCTGAAGTTAAAATGCAATTATCATACTGAAGAATTCATCAGAATTACTTAAAAGAATTGATCAAGGAGAAGATAGATTTAGTGAACTTGAAGTCAGACGATTTGAAAATACAAAGTCAGAGGAGACAAAAAAGAATAAAAAATAAAGCATGCCTACAGAATCTAACAAATAGCTTCAAAATTGAAATCTAAGAGTTATTGGCCTTAAAGAGGTTGTAGAAAAAGAGATAAGAGTTAAACATTTATTTAAAGAAATAATATTAAATAATATTAAACAATTTCCCAACATTCGATATCAACATTCGAGTGCAAGAAAGTTACAGAACATCAAGCAGATTTAACCCAAAGAAGACCACCTCAAGGCACTTAACTGAACCTCCAAAGGTTAAGGATAAAGAAATGATTCTAAAAGCAGCGAGAGAAGAGACACAAATAACATTCAGTGGAACTCCAATACATCTGACAGCAGACTTTTCAGGGGAAAATTTATAGGCTGAGAGAGTGGCATGACATATTAAAAAAGCTGAAGAAAAAAAAAGAATAATGTATCTGGCAAAAAGCCCTTTAAACTTGACAGAGAAATAAGAACATTTCCTGACAAACAAAAACTGAGGTATTTCATTAACACCAGACCTGTCCTACAAGAAATGCTAAAGGGAGTTCTTAACCTGAAAGAAAAAAAGTGAGTGAGCAAGAAGAAATCATCTGAAGATACAAAACTCACTAGTAATAGCACATGGAAAAACACAGAATATTATAACATGGTAATTATGGTGTGCAAAAATCTCAAATAGAAAGAGTGAACAATAAGCCAATAAAAAATAACTACAACATATTTCTAAGACATAGTAAAATAGGGAAGGAAGAGAAACAACAAAAAGTTTAAAATAATGGTAATGGAGTTAAAATGTAGAGTTTTTATTAGTTGCTTTGCTTGTTTCTTTGTCTATGCAATCAATGTTAAATTGTTCATACTCTAAAATGATATGTTATAAGATATTATATTTGAGCCTCATGGTAATTTCAAATCAAAAAGCATACCACAGATGTACAAAAAGTAAAAAGCAAGAAATTAGATAATATTACAACAGAAATCACCTCCACTAAAAGGAAGACAGGAAGAAAGAAAAGAACGATGAGAGGACAAAAATCAATCAGAAAACAGTAACACTGGTAGGAGTAAGTGCTTATCAATAATAACATTGAATGTACGTGAAGTAAATACTCCAATCAAAAGACAAATAGTGGATGAAAGGATAGAAAAGCAAGACAATGATTTGAGACCTACAAAAAAATATACTTTACGTATAAAGATACGTTTACACTGAAAATAAAAGGGTGGAAAAAGTTATTCCATGCCAATAGAAACCAAAAAAGAGCAGAAATAGCCTTATTTATACCAGACAAAAATATATTTCAACAAAAAACTATAGGAAGATATTAAGAAGGTTACTATATAATAATAAAGAGATCAATTCATCAAGAGGATATAATTGGAAATATATATGCACCCAACATTAAAGCACCTAGATAAATGAAGTAAATATTTATAAGAGCTGAAGAAAGAGACATCGATACAATAATGGTTGGACATTTCAACACCCTACTTTAGTCATTGCATAGACCTTCCAGACATAAAATCAACAAAGAAACATCAGACTTAATCTGCACTATGTAACAAATGAACCTAAAGATATTTACAGAAAATTTCATCCAACAGCTGCAGAATACACATTCTTCTTCTCCACACATGGGTTATTTTCAAGGATAGACCATATGTTAAGTAACAAGTTTAAAAACATTCAAAAAAAATTGAAGTAATATCAAGCATTTTCTCTGACCGCAATGAAACAAATTAGAAATCATTTTAAAAATGAATTTCAGATACTATACAAACACGTGGACATTAAACAATATGCCCTTGAATGATCAGTAGGTCAATAAAAATGTTAAAAAGAAAATGAAAAAATTTCTTGAAACAAATGATAATGGAAACATAGCATAGCAAAACCTATGGAATATAGTAAAACAGGTACTATTATAAAAGGAAAATTTATAACTGTAAGTGCCTACATAAAAAGCAGAAAAGCTGCAAATAAATAACCTAACAATACATCTTAATTAACTAGAATAAAAAGGCCAAACCAAACTCAAAATTAGAAGAAAAGAAATAATAAAAATGGGAGTGGAAATAAATAAAGTTAAAATGAAGAAAACAATGCAAAAGATCAATGAAACAAAAAGTTGATTTATTAACGAATATTTAGACAGGTTAAGAAACAGAGAAGATACAAATTAATAAAATCAGAGGTGAAAAAGGAGACATTACAGGTAATGCTTCCGAAAATCAAAGGATCATTAGTGGCTACTATGAGTAATTGTATGCCAACAAATTAGAAAACCTAGAGGAAATTAATTCTTAGACACACACAACTTACCAAGAGTGAACTAGGAAAAAATACAGACAAATAGCAAGTAGCAAAATTAAAGCCATAATAAAAAGGTCTGTAGGACCAGACTGAAAAATAGAGAAGGAAAGAACATTTCCAAACTCATTCTTTGAGGCTAGTTTTACACTGATATCAAAACAAGACAAAGACACATTAAAAAAGCAAACTACAGGCCCATATTTGAGAATACTGACACAAAAATTTGCAAAAAAAGTAGCAAACTGAATTAAACAATACATAAATAGGTAATTCATAATGACCAAGTGGAATTTATCCCAGGGATGCAAGGATGGTTCAACATGCAAATCAATCAATGTGATATATCATATAAACAGAATGAAAGGGCCAGGTGCCGTGGTTCATACCTGTAATCCCAGCACTTTGGGAAGCTGAGGTGGGTGGACCACCTGAGGTCAGGAGTTCAAAACCAGCCTGGCCAACATGGCAAAACCCCATCTGTACTAAAAATGCAAAAATTAGCTAGGCGTGGTGCTGGGCACCTGCAATCCCAGCTACTTGGGAGGCTGAGGCAGGAGAATCACTTGAACCTGAGAGGCACAGGTTGCAGTGAGCTGAGATCATGCCATTGCACTCCAGCCTGGGTGACAGAGGAAGACTTTGTCTCAAAAAACAAAACAAAACAAAAAACAAAACAAAACAATACAAAAAAAACCAGAATGAAGGAAAAAATCCATACAATCATTTCCATTATGCTAAAAAATTATTTGATAAAATTTAATATTCTTTAATAATAAAAAAACCCTTTGAAAACTGGGTACGGGAAGAACATATTTCAACATAATAAAAGTCATATGTGACAGATCCACAGCTAGTTTCACACTAAGTGGGGAAAAACTAAAAGTCTTTCCTCTAAAATCTGGAAGATAACAAGAATATCCACTTTTACCACTGTTATTCAACATAATTCTGAAAGTCCTATCTGGAGCAATCAGACAAGAGAAAGCAATAAAAAGCATCCCAATTGGAAAAGAAGTCAAATTATCATTTTTGCTGATGATATAATCTTATATTTGAAAAAAACAAAGACTCCTCTGATAGGGTTTCAGTGTGTGTCCCCTCCCAAATCTCATATTTAAATGTAATTCTCAAGGTTGGAGGTGGGCCTGGTGAAAGGTGATTTAACCGTCGGGGTGGATTACTCATAAATGGCTTAGCACCATCCCATTTGGTACTATCCTCATGACAGTGAGTGAGCTCCCATAAGATCTGGTCATTTAAAAGTGTGTAACAACTCGTCCCTCCGTTTTTCGCTCCTGCTTTTTGCCCTGTGATCTGCAAGATTCTGCTTCAACTTCTGTCATGACTGTAAACTTCCAGAGGCCTCCCCAGAAGTGCATGCCAGTGCTATGCCTTCTCTACAGCCTGTAGAATCATGAGCCACTTAAACCTCCTTTTAAAAAAAATAAATTACCTAGTCTCAGGCATTTATAGTGATGCAAAAATAGCTTAATACAGAAAATTGGCACAAAGGAGTGGAAAATTGTTATAAGAATACCTGAAAATATGGAATCAGCTTTGTAACTGGGTAAACAGGCAGAGGTTGGAAGAATTTGTAGGACTCAAAAGAAGACAGAAAAATGAGGGAAAGTTGAGATTTTCTTAGAGACTGGTTGAATGGCTGTGACCAAAGTGCTGATAGTGATCTGGACAGTGAAAGCTGAGCTGAGGAGGTCTCAGATGAAAATTAGAAACTTATTAGGACTGAAGCAAAGGTCATGCATGTTGTCTTAGCAAAGTGGTTGGCTGAATTTTGGTCATGCCAATGTGACAGGCCCTAGGGTATAATGTTAGGGTGACTCAGCCCAAAGTTAGAGACCTGGGGGTGTCATACTCAGATTAGAGGCCAAGTTCACAAGGTTAGAGGCCCTGGGGTATATTGAAAAGAATGGATTTGGCTAAAGAAGATGTTTGCCACTTTCTCTTTTTGGACTGTCCACCTTGTGCTCTTTGTTCCTCACCTGAGTGCTCTGCATCTTGTCACTTTTCTGCTCACTGCCTTTGTTTTGTAGTAGCCTGGAGGCTACCCCAGGAAAGAGGCCCCAAACAATTTAGCTTTTACTTTCCTCAGTGATCCTCTGACTTATAGCTGATTGTTTATTTAATTTGCCACTGGTCCAAGTGACACTGAAAAAAGAGATGTCTTGGAACCTAGTATTTTTGTACCTTAGTTATCAGAAAAGATCAGCAATAACCTCTCCATCATTATGACTAGGAATTGAAATGTGGCATTTAACAGTCCTACACGATAGGATCAGATCTGCCTGTTTAGTGACAGCCTATTTTATGACAACCACCTGCAAACAATTAGCCTCAAGATGGAGAACATGAGACTTTTTCTTAACAGTTTTCTCTCATTTCTTAACCTTAAGGTCATCTTTGATGAGCTGGTATAGGGCAGCTGA
>NW_012114677.1:3044251-3046165 GCF_000951035.1 Colobus angolensis palliatus
TCAAAATGCAGAAATCACCGGTCTTCTGTGTCCTTCGCGCTGGGAGTTGGAGACTGCAGCTGTTCCTATTCGGCCATCTTGCTCCGCCCCCTCGTCACTTTTTTCCTGAAAGAGTTTTGTCATAGCAGTGTGAAAATGGACTAATACATTCCAATACACAAGTTATACCCTTCCCATTTCCCCTGTTCGGTCTGACTCCCTTTTTTGCAGCTTAATTTGTTTTATAGAAGAGAAACTAAATGGGAGGAAACACTTTACATATAGACTTCTCTGATGCTTGGTCAGGATAAAAAATTTAAATGGGTTTCTATATGTTTGATTGAGGAAAAGACAAAATAGGGATGCCACATAATTGATGACCCTTTTAATGCAAGTGCCTCTTAATATTAGGCTTTTCTTAGCTGGGGCTGAACTCTCCCCTGCCATTCCGAGCACCCCGTAAGAACACACTCAGACTCCTTCCAGTTCTGGTGAAGTGTGCAACATGTTATTAATTTCTTCTAGTTTTCCAGGGTTTTCTAGTGTCCTGTCATCATCTTCTCCCTGCCCTTCGAGTCCTGGCTTACATACATACCCCGCTCTCAAAACACCTGAGCTTCACCAGAACAACATGCAGTGGGGCCTCTTATCAGCTGGCAACGTTGAATGTTTGCCCTCTCTGGGAAGTAATAGATAAAAGGGACACTATATAGGTATATGTACCCCTTTCTATGTCTGAATTAGCCATATGCAAGGAAAAACTAAAACAGTTTTCAGAGGTTCCAGGAAAATTCATAGACAAATTTGAGAGGCTAACCTTGATGTATGATCTGACCAGGCAAGATTTGCATATATTTATGTTCACCTGCTGCATGGTAGAAAAGCAGTGTATTATGGGAGTGGCTAGAGCATCTGCTAACAGGGTGGCAGCCTGAAACCAGGGACCTGACACCTATCAAGTAGGAGGCACAGCAGTGCCTGACTAGGACCCAAAAGAGAACTAGAATCTAGAAAAGGGAAACGAATTAGGAAGAAAATGGGACATGAGAGAAAAAATTGTGATCATTTGACTCCTTGAAGAAATAAAAAAAGTGTGATAAAGCTTTTTAATTTTTACAAAGTCTAGAAAATTGCTCAGGGAAAAGATGAAAACCTAGCCTTATTACAAGGGCGGATAATTTAGAGTTTGAGGAAATACACTAACACTGACCCTGACTCCAAGAATGGACAGGCATTGCTAGGAGTTTATTTTACAGCCCAGTCTGCTTCTGATATTGGCAGAAAGCCACCAAAAGCAGCCTTAGGCTTCCAGACTCCCATGGATCAGATTTTAGACTTGGATTTTGCAGTTTTCCATCACAGGAATAGGGCAGAGAAAACATAAAGCAAATCTCCCAAGAGGCCCAGCTTCTAGCTGCAGCCTTGTGCTCGCCACGACTTCAGAGGCAGCCCCTTAACCCCTGGCCCTCACAGAGGAAGTGAGAAGGTTAAAGTCCCAGTCCGTGCCTCTGGGCCACTGTGCCTTGGATATAAATCAATGTGCCTTCTGTAAGAAGGTCGACCACTGCCGAAGGAAATACACTGTGCTTCCAAGGGAGCCATCATCAGAGCCTAGCAGACTCAAAAGTGGTAGGGCCTGATACTTCCTACCTCCACTCCCATTGGACTATTATCTATCAAGAGATGCAGGGGCCTCAGGTGACTCTTGAAGGGGCAGGTAGGAACATTAATTTCTTATTAGATATGGGAGCAGATGTCTCTGTCCTGATTCAATACAATGGGCTCCTGTCTTCTCATGATGGACAAGCCCAAAAACACTGCTTTTCATATCTTCTAAGTTGTCCTCAGGGCCTCTGGGTTTCTCACCTGCCTTTTTAGTACTGTCTGAATGGCTGACCTCTTACTGGGGAGAGGTTTCTTGACTCAGGAGACCAA
>NW_012114677.1:3052315-3054695 GCF_000951035.1 Colobus angolensis palliatus
TTGTGCTCGCCACGACTTCAGAGGCAGCCCCTTAACCCCTGGCCCTCACAGAGGAAGTGAGAAGGTTAAAGTCCCAGTCCGTGCCTCTGGGCCACTGTGCCTTGGATATAAATCAATGTGCCTTCTGTAAGAAGGTCGACCACTGCCGAAGGAAATACACTGTGCTTCCAAGGGAGCCATCATCAGAGCCTAGCAGACTCAAAAGTGGTAGGGCCTGATACTTCCTACCTCCACTCCCATTGGACTATTATCTATCAAGAGATGCAGGGGCCTCAGGTGACTCTTGAAGGGGCAGGTAGGAACATTAATTTCTTATTAGATATGGGAGCAGATGTCTCTGTCCTGATTCAATACAATGGGCTCCTGTCTTCTCATGATGGACAAGCCCAAAAACACTGCTTTTCATATCTTCTAAGTTGTCCTCAGGGCCTCTGGGTTTCTCACCTGCCTTTTTAGTACTGTCTGAATGGCTGACCTCTTACTGGGGAGAGGTTTCTTGACTCAGGAGACCAAGTCATGGTCACCTTCACAGATCACAAAGCATAGAGAGTGTTACTTTTGTTCCTGACCCCTCAGGGGAAAAAATAAGTTAAGAATGAGCTGTCACATTTACCACCTGAGGTGTTGTCTCAAGTAAATATTGAGTTTTGGGCCACACAGGCTCTGGGAAACTCACTACACACCTCCTCCATTCAAATCCAACTTCAGCTTAGTGCTTCTCGCCCTCAGAAGAGACAATACATTTTAAGGCAAGAAGCATGAGGGGGAAATTCAACCCCTTATTGCCAAATTCTTGCCATATGAGCTACTAAGGCCATGAGAGTCTCCTTACAACACTTGCACATCACCAGATGAAAAGCCTAATGGCAAGTACAGATTTGTCAGAAACCTTAGAGCATTAATAAATGCAGTTGTCTCCATACAACTCATTGTCCCCAGTACTTACCAGGTCTCAGGGGATGCAAGCTGGTTTACATTCTTAAATCTGAAAGATGCATTTTTCTGCATCTTAATGCATCCAGATTCATAATATGTTTGCCTTTGAATGGACTGATCCAGATACACATTCATTCTCAAAACTAACCTGGACAGTCATCTCTGAAGGGTTCTGGGATAGCCCCCACTTATTTGAAAATGCTCTAGCTAAGGACTTAAGAAATTTACAGTTGGAAAGGGACAAAATTATTAGTATGTAGGTGACTTGCTCATTGCTAGCCCAACTAAAGAAGACTCAAATAATAATACTGTTAGGTTGGTAAATTTCCTGGGAACTTGCAGATACATATATGGTATCACCATAGAGGGCTCAGATTTTGACTCAAAGACTTAAATATTTGGAATCTATCTTAACCTCTAGAACTGATCAACATCCCTAGAAGATAAAACAGTTATTTTAGTCATCCAAGGGTCCCAGTCCAACAAATGACGGTGGGCTTTTTAAGGAGATGGCTGGGTACTGCTGCTTATGGGCACCCAGATTTGGACATGTAGCCAAGCCTTTATATGATACACTAAAGAGAAAGATTTAGAGCTCCTAGAAAGTAATTAGAACTGCAAGCAAACCTTCAATACTCTCAAGGAGAAATTGGGCTCTGCTGCAGCCGTGGGAGTCCCCAAGTTAGATGAACTATTTTTTCCTTTATGTGGCCAAAAAGCAAGGCATAGGCCTTGGGTAATCTTATCCCAAAACTGGGGGACATTCCAAGGCCAGTAGCCTAACTTTCTAAGCAGATAGACCAGGGGGCCTCAGGGTGGCCTTGATGTCTTAGAGCTATTGCTGCTACCACTTTTCTAGTAGGCAAAGCTAATAAACTAACATTAGAACAGCATCTACAGGTTTTTGACCCCACACCAAGGGAAAGTGGTCCTAGAAGCTAAAGGGCACCAGTGGATATAGGAGAATATTTATGAAAGTGTCAGGCCTTATTGCTAGACACTCCAGACATTAACCCTTAAAGCCTGCCAAACCATACATGCAACTACTTATCTGTCAGAGTCCACAGGTGCTCCTAGCCTTTCCGGCATACAGGTTGTATTAGTCTGTTCTCATGCTGCTAATAAAGACATATCTGAGGCTGGATAATTTATATTAAAATAAAGAGGTTTAATTGACTCACAGTTGCACATGGTTGGGGAGGCCTCACACTCATGGCAGAAGGCAAATGAGGAACAAAGTCACATCTCTTACACAGCAGCAGGGAAAAGAGCTTGTGTAGGGAAACTCCCCTTTATAAAACCATCAGCTGTAATCCCAGCACTTTGGGAGGCCAAGGCAGTGGATGACCTGAGGTGAGGAGATCGAGGCCAGCCTGGCCAACATGGTGAAACCTCATCTATATTAAAAATTAGACAGGCATTGTGGTGGGCACCTGTAATCTCA
>NW_012114677.1:3054745-3057117 GCF_000951035.1 Colobus angolensis palliatus
AACCATCAGCTGTAATCCCAGCACTTTGGGAGGCCAAGGCAGTGGATGACCTGAGGTGAGGAGATCGAGGCCAGCCTGGCCAACATGGTGAAACCTCATCTATATTAAAAATTAGACAGGCATTGTGGTGGGCACCTGTAATCTCAGCTACTCAGGAGGCTGAGACAGGAGAATCACTGGAACCCAGGAGTCAGAGGTTGCAGTCAGCCGAGATCATGCTACTGCACTCCAGCCTGAGCAATGGAGCAAGACTATGTCTCAAAAATAAATAAATAGGCCGGGCATGGTGGCTCAAGTCTGTAATCCCAGCACTTTGGGAGGCCGAGATGGGCGGATCACGAGGTCAGGAGATCGAGACCATCCTGGCTAACCCGCTGAAACCCAGTCTCTACTAAAAAATACAAAAAACTAGCCAGGGGAGGTGGCGGGCGCCTGTAGTCCCAGCTACTCAGGAGGCTGAGGCAGGAGAATGGTGGGAACCCAGGAGGCGGAGCTTGCAGTAAGCTGAGATCCGGCCACTGCACTCCAGCCTGGGCAACAGAGCGAGACTCCATCTCAAAAAAAAAAATAATAAAAAAAAATTAAATAAATAAACCATCCAATCTCATGAGGCTTATTCACTGTCACAAGAACAACATGGGAAAGACCCATCCCCCGATTTGATTACCTCCCACTGGGTCCCTCCCACGATATATGAGAATGATGGGAGCTACAATTCAAGATAAGATTTGACTGGGGACACAGCCAAAGCATGTCACAGGTTATGAAACAAATGTATTTAGGAGACCAGACTTAAGAGAGATGAATCCCTTGACCATCCCAAGGAAGAGTGGTTAACAGATGCAAGTTGTTTTATGCATCAGGAAAACAGGAGGGCTAGATTGCTATTAGTCAGCACAAGAGAATCAAGGCACAGGCCTTGCTGGCCTCTACCTCAGCACAAAAAGCTGAGTTAATTGAATTTACTAGGCCCCTGCAGTTGGGAAAGGATTTAAAAGTTAACATTTACACTGATTCCAAGTATGGTTTTTTAGTGCTTCATGCTTATGCTGCAATTTGGAATGGGTAGGGACTCCTGACCCCCAAGGGCTTTTTCATACAACATCATTCAGATTTTGAGCTTGTTAGAATGCTGCTTTGCTGCCAAAAAGTGACTATAATTAATTGCAGAGGACATCAAAAGAGAGACTGACCCTGTAAAAGGAAATGCCCTTGTAGATGCCACAGCCAAGGCCCCTGCACTGAAAGGGCCAATGAAGCTTGTGGGTGTGCTGGTCAGCATGCACAGAACTGGGCCAGAATACTCTGAATGGGCCAGGGATTGCATTTCAGTCCAGGGCCCCTCTGGCTGGCTGAAGGATGGTAATAAATTACTAATGCCACGTACCAGTCACAGGAATATAATTCAGCACTTTCATGATTCTTTTCACCCTAGAAGGGATTCTTTGTTTCTGTTAATGTCTCATTTGTTTATAGGGGTAAATCTTTTCAAGACACGAAAACAGGTGACTCAGCACTGAGAGCTGTGTGCCTGACATGACCCAAACAGCCAGCAATGTTCTCCTTCTCCAGTTAAACCTGTCCAACATTGAGGAACCTATCTAGGTCAGAACTGGCAACTCTAATTTACTCAAATGTCTTTCTACAGGAGATTCATATATTTGCTAATGCTCACTGATACCTTCACTGGTTAGATCGAGGCATTCCTCACCCCATCTGAACAATGTTTACCAAAAGAAATAACTCCACAGTTTAGGAAATCTAAAAGCCTGCAAAGCGACAAGGGCCCATCTTTCACAGCAGGTGTATCCCAACACCTATCCTCAGCTTTAGGAATCCAATATGACCTTCATCCTGCGTGGAGACCGCGGTCCTCTGGAAAGGTGAAAGGGCTAATCCTACTCTAAAGAAAACTAGCTAAATCAGAGGCCTATCTCTAACACCCATAGCTTACTGTGGGTTTGAACTGCTCCAAAGTAAAACTTATAATGAAGTCCTGTTGAGTTAACATACGGAAGGCCTTTCCTAACCACAGGTTTCCTAATAGAGGACAGGACTCATCAATTACAAAAATATGTCATCAATCGAGGGCAGGTGCAAGGCACTCTGTGAGTGTGGAAACAAGAGTCTTCCCCTCCCACATGGGAGGAAAATTCAGTTTCACCTCAACTAGGAATTTAGTCTTAGTAAAGACATGGGAGGAAGTTCTCCAGCTGACCAGCTTTCCCCAACATGGAAAAGGAGCATAGCAGGGACACCTGAGCTCCCCAACAGACGTTCAACGCCAAGGGACTCACAGGCGGGTACACCTGTGTGGAAGTAAAGCTGTTGCTTATTCTGGGAGCCCAATGCGAGCCTGGGGGAGGTGGGCG
>NW_012114677.1:3058290-3058739 GCF_000951035.1 Colobus angolensis palliatus
TTTTGGGTACTGAAGCATTATAGTAAGTTTGAAACCAGGAGGTGTTAGTTCTCTAACTTTGTTAGTTTTTAAGATTGATTTGGCTACTTGGGGTTTTTTGAGATTTCATCTGAATTTTAGAATAGGATTTTCTATTTTTTCAAATATTGGGATTTTTATAGTGATTTTATTGAATCTGTAGGTGACTATAGATAACAATGGTATCTTCAATTGTCTTCCAATTCATAAACACATGATGTCTTTTCATTTATTTGTGTCATCTTTAATACTTTTCTGCAGTGTTTATAGTTTTTGCTATGCAAGTTTTTCATTTCCTTGGTTAAGTTGGTTTCTAAGTATTTTATTTTTTTGACACTATCATAAATGATACTGTTGTCTTGATTTCTTTTTCAGATAGTTTGTTATTGTAGAAATACAACTGATTTTTGTGTGTTGATTTTGTATCCTGT
>NW_012114677.1:3064495-3064739 GCF_000951035.1 Colobus angolensis palliatus
TTAAGCTAAAGTTTACCTTCAAGATTCAACCTGAATGAGTCACTCTGTATTGCTGGTAATAAAAAGTAAGTGTTTAATGGTATAAAAGCAAACTTCAGAGAATGTTTTTCTTTTTCCCCCAGTTGACATCAAATTGAAAGCTGTGAAAAATTTTTTTGGCCTTATGCACTTTTTACTTTAGAATTCCAACTTTTTCTAGTTAAAATTTTTCTAAACAGATTCCTGTGTATTTGAAAGACAAATG
>NW_012114678.1:0-583 GCF_000951035.1 Colobus angolensis palliatus
CATCCAGGCTGTGTTGTTTTAGCACAGGAAGATATTTAGCATAATTCTTACGGCATCCACGATTTTCAGAATGGTAAATAAGAATTGGCTTCAACTTAAGTTCATCACTTCATTAGCCTCGAAGAAGAGAGTTAGCCTGTCCTTTGAAGCCTTGAAGCCAGGCATTGACTTCTCCTCTCTAGCTATGAAAGTCCTCGATGACATATTCCACTAAAAAGCTGTTTTGTCCACATGGAAAAGCTGTTGTTTATTGTGGCCACCTTTATCAATTACCTTAGATAGGTCTTCTGGAAAACTTGCTGCAGCTTCTGTATCAGTACTTGTTGCTTCACATGGCACTTTTATATTATGGAGATGGCTTCTTTTCTTAAACTTTATGAATCAACCTCTATTCACTTCAAATTTTTCTTTTGCAGTTTTCTCACCTCTCAATCTTCATACAATTGAAAGGAATTAAGGCCTTGCTCTGGATTAGGCATTGGCTTAAGAGAATATTGTGTCTGGTTAGATCTATTCAAGGCTTTATTGCTTTTTTATTATTCATGTGTTCCCTGTAGTCGCATTTTTAATTTTCTTGAAGAAC
>NW_012114678.1:1618-5468 GCF_000951035.1 Colobus angolensis palliatus
CCTACTCTGACTCAAAAGACCCAAGGAGTGCTGCCCGAGGGATTTAACTAGCATCCCCCAATTATCTTGTTATTATGGATTTGTCTATTAGAACTACCCAAATTCCCCTGATAGGACTCAGAGAATCCTTGAGGAGGCCAGACCCTTTGCAGGTAAGTGCTGCCTTGCATTTCCCAAACTTAAAGTATCAGTTTCTGTGATTAGAACTTGCATTTGACAGAGCGCAGACTCTGGAGTGAGGCTGATCTGGGGCTGCAGTCCTGCTTTGCCCCTCATTCCACATGTGGTTATGGTCTGAGCCACCATTTGTGCTGCCTGGATCCCCGTAGTAGCTCACTAAATGCTTTCCCTGCTTCTGTCTTTGCCCCTCTTCCATCCGTTCTCAATACAGCAGCCAAACCAATCCTTTACAATGAGTCCCATTACCTGACTCCTCCGCCCCAAATCTTTTGTTTTTTTTTTTTTTCTTTTTGAGAAAGGATCTCATTCTGTCGCCCAGGCTTGAATGTAGTGGTACTATCAAAGCTCCCTGTAACCTGGATTTTCTAGGCTCAAGCTATCCTTCCACCTCAGCCTCCCAAATAGCTGAAACTACAAGCTCACCACCACCACACCCAGCAAATTTTTAAATTTTTTTTCTAAGTTTTTAAATTGTTTGTAAAAACAGGGTCTCCCTATATTGCCCAGGCTGGTCTTGAACTCCTGGGCTCAAGTGATCCTCCTGCCTCAGCCTCCCAAAGTGCTGGGATTAAAGGTGTGAGCCACCACTCCTGGCCCAAATCTTCTAGAGATTGCCCATGTCAGAGAAAAAAATGGCCTCAAACATGCCTACTCAGGCCCTTCTCCCCTTCTCCTCTCCTCTCTGACCTCAGCTCCTTCCACTCTCCCCATCCCTCAGGTTCTCTTCTTTGCCACACTGGCTGCTTACTGTTTCTCAAATCTAAGGACCCTTTTCTCTTAAAGCCTTGGGGCCTTTGCAGTTCCCAATGTGCTTCTCTGAAATACCCTCCTGGATCACTCCCTTCAATCCCAGGCCACCATTTCGGAGAGGTCCTCTTGAACCCTAAATTACCTAATGACCCCCCACAGCCTCTGCAGCTGCTCTTGGTATCCCTTTTCCCTTGCTTCATCCTTCTCCATTGCTTCTATCGCCATCTCACGATCACTCGCTAGTTTATTTTTTCTGTCTTCTTTTGTGTCTAAC
This sequence comes from Colobus angolensis palliatus, assembly GCF_000951035.1. NCBI lineage: Eukaryota > Metazoa > Chordata > Mammalia > Primates > Cercopithecidae > Colobus > Colobus angolensis. Next base: position 2,823 of record NW_012114678.1, read on the forward strand.
CAACCTTGTCCCTGCTCAATCTCTAGAACGTGGATCAGTCAACTTTTTTTATGTAAAAGGCCATATAGGAAATATTTTCGGTTTTGTGGGTCACATGGGTCTCTATTGTAACTTCTCAACTCTGCTATTAGAGGGGAAAGCAGTCATTGACAATATGTAAACAAATGAGTGTGGCTGTGTTTCAATAAAACTTTACTTATTTTGAGCAGATCATAGATGAAAAATAAAGTTAAAGCTATAAAGCTTTTAGAAGGAAACATATGGGAATATTTTTATAACCAGTGAATAGATAAAAACTTTTCAGCCAGAAAAAAAAAATTAGTAAATTAGACATCATCAAAATTAGAAATTTCTGCCTATGGTAGATTGAAGAATCATGATCAAGAACATTCAAAGTAGGTTTTCTTCTTTCTGTGTTTAACCACATTTACAGTTATCAATATATATTTAAAGATGAGCATATCTGTGTTTTAATTGACTGAAGTTTTGTTTCTTTTTTTGAAGCGCATTTTGTTAAATAATAATAAACAGAAAAAAACACATTTTAAAAACTTAATAAAAACAAGCAGCTACTGCATTTGGCCGAGGGGTAGTTTATAGTTTGCTGAAAGCTGCCCTAGAATAATAAGCTCCATGAAGGCAGGGACTCCATCTGCTGTATTCACTTTTTTATCCCCATCACTTTGAAGAGTGACAAATACAAATTAGTTCCTCCATAAATATTTGTAAAATGAATTCCTGACTGTGACAAAGGTATCAGTTTCTCATCTGTAACATGAGACAATAATGACAACTTTTAGGGTTATCAAAAATAAGCAGTTCCCATGCCAATGTCCTGAATTGTATTGCCTAGGTTTTCTTCTAGGATTTTTATGGTTTTAGGTCTTACATTCAAGTATTTAATCCATCTTGAGTTAATTTTTGTATAAGGTGTAAGGAAGGGAGTTCCAGTTTCAGTTTTCTGCATATGGCTAGCCAGTTTTCCCAGCACCATTTATTAAATAGGGAATCAATTCCCCATTGCTTGTTTGTGTCAGGTTTGTCAAAGATCAGATTGTTGTAGATGTGTGGTATTATTTCTGAGGCCTCTGTTCTGTTCCATTGGTCTATACCATGCAGCCGTAAAAAAGGATGAGTTCATGTCTTTGCAGGGACATGGATGAAGCTGGAAACCATCATTCTCAGCAAACAAACACAAGAACAGAAAACCAAACACCACATGTTCTCACTCATAAGTGGGAGGTGAACAATGAGAACACATGGACAGAGGGAGGGGAACATCACACACCGGGGCCTGTCAGGGGATGGGGGCCCAGGGGAGGGATAACATTAGGAGAAATACCTAATGTAGGTGATGGGTTGATGGGTGCAGCACACCACCATGGCACTTGTATACCTATGTAACAAACCTGCACGTTCTGCACACGTACCCCAGAACTTAAAGTATAATTTTAAAAAAGAAAAGAAAAAAAACAAAGAGTTCATGAAAGTATGTTACACAGTAGCAGAACAAATAGACGACAGTTGTTACAATCATTCTAAACTCCTCACCTCAAGAATAATATGGAAAACTTGAAGATAAACAGGATTTAGAGGGAACCCAAGGCTGTGTATTTGAGAAAACATTGAAGGGAAACAGGGCATTTTGTTTGGAGGAAACCCAGGGGAGGTATAATCATTGCTATCCTAACTTTGAAGACTATTTTGAGCAAAGAAATTTGTTATATACTTTGTGGCACCAAAATGGGTAGAACTAGGATCACTGGGTAAATATTATGTAGGGAGGCACTATTTTTTCTTTTTTTTTTTTTTTTTTTTTTCACTCGGAATGATTAGAATTTTACGAGGTGAATTTTTTTCTGGCTTTCTTTTTCTATTATACTTTAAGTTCTGGGATACATGGGCAGAACGTGCAGGTTTGTTACATAGGTACACAAGTGCCATGGTGGTTTGCTGCACCCATCAACCCATCACCTACATTAGGTATTTCTCCTAATGCTAACCCTTCCCTAGTCCCCCACCCCACAGAGGCCTTGGTGTACGATGTTCCCCTCCCTGTGTCCATGTGTTCTCATTGTTCAACTCTGACTTATGAGTGAGAACATGCAGTGTTTGGTTTTCTGTTCCTGTGTTAGTTTGCTGAGAATGATGGCTTCCAGCTTCATACATGTCCCTGCATAGGACATGAACTCATCCTTTTTTATGGCTGCATAATATTCTATGGCGTATATGTGCCACATTTTTTTATTGAGCCTATCTTTGATGGGCATTTGGATTGGTTCCAAGTCTTTGCTATTGTGAATAGTGCTGCAACAAACATACATGTGCATGTGTATTTATAGTAGAATGATTTATAATCTTTTGGGTATATACCCAGTAATGGGATTGCTGGGTCAAATGGTATTTCTAGTTCTAGATCCTTGAGGAATCGCCACACTGTCTTCCACAATGGTTGAAGTAATTTACACTCACACCAACAGTGTAAAAGCATTCCTATTTCTCCACATATTCTCCAGCATCTGTTGTTTCTGACTTTTTAATGATCGCCATTCTAACTGGCATGAGATGGTATCTCACTGTGGTTTTGATTTGCATTTCTCTAATGACCAGCGATGATGAGCTTTTTTTCATAGTTTGTTGGCCGCA
>NW_012114678.1:11288-12641 GCF_000951035.1 Colobus angolensis palliatus
AAAAGATATTTGTGTTTATTATAAAAATCTGGAAATCTTTATTTATCCAATAATATTATACAACATAAACAATTTAAAATGCATCTCTTACCTAATAAGTGCTTTGTAAGTATAATTTTTAATAACTGCTTAATGTTCCATTCAGTCAGTGAACCATAATCTGCTTAACCATACTTCTATTACTGGAAATGTAGATGGTTTCATATTATTCACCAATGTAAAAAATGTTTAAATGCATTTCTACATCCAATAAATACAATTACTGGGCCAAACTGTTTAAGGCTTTTAATGCATTTTGCCAAATTGCTATCATAGGAAGTTGTAGTGGTTTAACTCTCCCCAATATTATCTGAATGGTTGTTTCACTGATATATTTTAATATTATTGTTTAAGAGAAATCTCTGCTCTACAAATGGTCATTAGAGATGAGCCTTGTTCTTATTAGGACAAACTACAATTTAATTTACTCAAGCCCCTACTTCCAAATATTAAGTGATTGTAAAAAAAAAAAAAAGTTCAGCTTTTTCTACAGAATCCTGATTAAACAATGAAAAAGTGTATTGTCCGTTGACATTATAAAGTATTTATTTCTTTTTTCTGCCCTCCCCCTGTATTATAAAATAAGTCTTTTGACAGAATATACTTCCGCCTCTAAGGCTTAGTCTTGGTTAGCTTACCACTCTTTAATTAAGAATTTCTGATAAGATCAGTAAAACAAATCAACCACTATTTGTATCTGCAGTTCCTTGGCTATCACACTCTGATCTTAGCCCCAAACTTATTGTAAGGAGTTCCAGAATCAACATGTTAACCAAGAGTTATTTGTACATTGAATACATATTACATATCTCATAAAGGCACATCACTATTTTCCAATGTATGTGTCTGTTACTGTGAAAAATACAGATTTACTTCAAAGCACTGCTGAATTCATAAAAGCTTCTGTCACCAAGCGTTTTCTCAGAAGATCCTAAAAATACAAAGCTATTATGGAAGTTTTAGAGATGTGGGAACATTAAAAAGTTTTCATCATATTCAAAAATGTTGAACACTATTTAAATATGTTTCAGAGCAGAGCACATGTGTACGTTTGGTGGCATTGGGCAAGGCATGCACTTGCTAAATACATTAAAACAAATGTCATTCAAATAGTTCTTCTTCAGCTTGTGTTCAACATTAGGTAAAAATTGAGGGTTTTTTGTTTGTTTGTTTGCTTGTTTTCTTGTTTGAGACAGAGTCTCACTCTGTTGCCCAGGCTGGAGTGCAGTGGCAAGGTCTCTGCTCACTGCAACCTCCACCTCCCAGGTTCAAGTGATTCTCCTGCCTCAGCCTCCCAAGTAGCTGGGGTTACAG
>NW_012114678.1:18147-19154 GCF_000951035.1 Colobus angolensis palliatus
TGCAGTAATAATTGCTGCAGATAAGATCCAGTCATGCATGTTAAAATTAGTGGGTAAAATTTTAATGAGAAACATAATAGTTGAATAGCTTCAAAAAACCTCCCCCAAAATAAGTATTAATTACTGTGGTGGTTTTAACATACATTCACATTCTCTAATATTCTTTCCTCTAGGAGGTAGAACTGAATTCCTCTTTCCTAGAACATGAACTGGATTTAGTGACTCTCTTCTATCAAATAGAAGATGTAAAGAAAAATAGTAACTTTACAGTGAAGAAACTTGGCATATGCCACTTACAAAACAGATTAAGGTTAACATCATCAGTAGTGAGTCATGTTGATATCCTATAACTCCTGATATGATACAATGGAGTGCACGTCATATCTGTGGTATTCTTAAAAATGCATAACCCAAAGTCTTTGCTATTGTCAATAGTGCTGCAATAAAAATACATGTACATGTGTCTTTATAGTAGAATGATTTATAATCCTTTGGGTATATACCCAGTAATGGAATTGCTGGGTCAAATGGTATTTCTGGTTCTAGATCCTTGAGGAATCGCCACACTGTCTTCCACAATGGTTGGATTAATTTACAGTGTTGGTGGTTGTACTACCACCAACACTGTAAAAGCATTCCTATTTCTCCACAACCTTGCCAGCATCTATTGTTTCCTGACTTTTTAATAATTGCCATTCTAACTGGCATGAGATGGTATCTCATTGTGGTTTTGATTTGCATTTATTGCAGCACTATTTATAATAGCAAAGACTTTGAACCAACCCAAATGACCACCAATGATAGACTGGATAAAGAAAATGTGGCACATATACATCATGGAATACTAAGCAGCCATAAAAAAGAATGAGATCATGTCCTTTGCCGGGACATGGATGAATTTGGAAGCCATCATTCTCAGCAAACTAACACAGGAACAGAAAACCAAACACCACATGTTCTCACTCATAAGTGGGAGCTGAACAATGAGAATACATGGACACAGGGAG
>NW_012114678.1:19204-19602 GCF_000951035.1 Colobus angolensis palliatus
TTCTCAGCAAACTAACACAGGAACAGAAAACCAAACACCACATGTTCTCACTCATAAGTGGGAGCTGAACAATGAGAATACATGGACACAGGGAGAGGAACATCACACACCAGGGCCTGTTGGGGAGTGGGGAGCAAGGGGAGAGAGAGCATTAGGACAAATGCCTAATGCATGTTCTGCTTAAAACCTAGATGACGAGTTGATAGGTGCAACAAACCACCATGGCACATGTATACCTGCATGACAAACCTGCACATTCTGTACATGTATCCTGGAACCTAAAGTAAAATAAAGTAAATTAAAGTGTATATACCCAAAGGATTATAAATCATGCTGCTATAAAGACACATGCACACGTATGTTTATTGTGGCACTATTCACAATAGCAAAGACTTGGA
>NW_012114679.1:0-1334 GCF_000951035.1 Colobus angolensis palliatus
CGGAGTGCAATGGCATGATCTTGGCTCACTACAACCCCGCCTCCTGGGTTCAAGCGATTCTTCCGCCTCAGCCTCCTGAGTAGCTGGGAGTACAGGCGCATACCACCATGCCCAGCTAAGTTTCGTATTTTTAGTAGAGACGGGGTTTCACCATATTGGCCGGGCTGATCTCAAACTCCTGACCTCTTGATCCGCCCTCCTTGGCCTCCCAAAGTGCTGGGATTACAGGCGTGCGCCACCGCACCCAGCCATTTTTTTTTTCTGAAACAGAGTCTCGCTCTGTTGCTCAGGCTGGAGTGCAATGGCACGATCTTGGCTACTGTCACCTCCACATCCTGGGTTCAAGCAATTTTCCTGCCTCATCCTCCCGAGTAGCTGGGATTACAGACTTGCGCCACCATACCTGGCTGATTTTTGTATTTTGAGTAGAGACAGGGTTTCACCATGTTGGCCAGGCTGGTTGGCCAGGGTTTCACCATGTTGGCCTGACCTCAAATGATACACCCACCTTGGCTTCCCAAAGTGCTGGGATCATAGTTGTGAGCCACTACGCCCAGCCATCCCTTTATTTTTCAATTGAAAAATTAGCAAAGACAGAATTACCTTGTCCATGGTCACATGGTAAGCTAGTTTTATACCTTTTGAAGCAAACCTCATTTTTGTATTCCTTATACCTCTCAGTGCAAGTATTAGCTTAACAAATAACAGGTGCTTATGGCCAGGCATGGTGACTCATGCCTGTAATCCCAGCACTTCGGGAGGCCATGGAGGGCGGATCACAAGGTCAGGAGTTCGAGAACAGCCTGGCTAATATGTTGAAACCCCGTATTTACTAAAAATACAAAAAATTAGCCGGGCATGGTACTCGGAAGGCTGAGGCAGGAGAATTGCTGGAACCCAGGAGGCAGAGGTTGTAGTGAGCTGAGATCGGGCAACTGCACTACAGCCTAGGAGACAGAGTGAGACTCTATCTCAAAACAACAACAACAACAACAACAAAAAACCCACAAACAACAGGTGCTTATTAAATATGAATAAATAAGTCATAACTGTGGGTTGATTGGGAATAGAAGTATGGTTAAAATTCAGAATTCTCATCAGATTCATCATATTGTAGATAAACAGCTGAGAAAAGTTTCTGGATGGAAGGGACAGAATAGCTATGCATGAAGCTTTTAGTAGTGTAGAATGCCTACAAAAAAATTATTCCTGACTGGGCACGGTGGCTCACATCTGTAATCCCAGCACTTTGGGAGGCCGAGGCGGATGAATCATGAGGTCAGGAGTTGGAGACCAGTCTGGCCAATATGGTGAAACCTTGCCTCTACTGAAAA
>NW_012114679.1:4756-5893 GCF_000951035.1 Colobus angolensis palliatus
GTGAAACCCCGTCTCTACTAAAAATACAAAAAATTAGCCAGGTGTGGTGGTAGATGCCTGTAGTCCCAGCTACTGGAGAGGCTGAGGCAGGAGAATTGCAAGAACCCAGGAGGCGGAGCTTGCAGTGAGCCGAGATCACGCCACTGCACTCCAGCCTGGGCGACAGAGCGAGATTCCGTCTCAAAAGAAAAAAGAAAAAAAATTGGATTGGTAAACAGCATATACTTTTCTATCAACCAGTGCTACAGTACCATCTAGAAGTCTTCCGGGAGACGGGGCAGCCCAGCAGAAGATACACAGACAAAATAACTCAGAACCCAGGTTCTTAAAGGAGCAAGGAAGTTCCTTTAAGCAATGTGTAATTAAGAAAAGAGAGTGCTCAAGTTAAAGAAACTTAAGAAAATCCTGGGGAAGTCTGAACTTAGAGCAATTGGAATAACAGAGATAGAGAGCTCTCTAAAAGCAGAAGGGCCTCCAAGGAGGAAGCCATCAACCATATCCACACCAGATGTTTGTGGGGCAGTAGAAGCAAGGGACAAAGGCTCAGAGCCAACACCAAGGAGAATTGGACAGATGTTTTGTAACCACATCTTACTTAGAGCTTCACCTTCCCTTAGTATTCCTTAGTAAGGAGGGTCTAAGCATGAAAAACAGAACTATCTTCTATAGTACTTGGGATTTCATATCCATTTTATACTAAGTCTTATACAATTCCAGAACATAGATTTAATCAGTCTCAATCTTTTTATGTTCTCTTTATAAAACCTCAAGTTAATAAAGTCTTCTGAGTACTAAGACTGATCACATAGAGTGTCTAAACTCAACTGAAATGAAGTCAGGATTGAGATATCCACAAATGGGAAGCCAGGTGAGCAATCCTTCTTTCCAGAATGGTGTTTTAACAATAAGCTGTATTCCCAAATGACGCTTTTTTGTTTTGTTTTGTTTTGTTTTTGAGACAGAGTTTCGCTCTTGTTACCCAGTCTGGAGAGCAGTGAGCAGTGGTGTGATCTCAGCTCCCTGCAACCTCCGCCTCCCGGGTTCATGCAATTCTCCTGCCTCAGCCTCCCAAGTAGCTGGGATTACAGGTGCCTGCCACCATGCCCAGCTTATTTTTGTATTTTTAGGTTTCACCAC
>NW_012114679.1:11528-12382 GCF_000951035.1 Colobus angolensis palliatus
GGTATCTCATTGTGGTTTCGATTTGCATTTCTCTGATGGCGAGTGATGATGAGCATTTTTTCATGTGTCTGTTGGCTGTATGAATGTCTTCTTTTTATTTTTTTTTTGAGACAGGGTCTCACTCTGCTGCCCAGACTGGAGTACAGTGGTACAATGGTAACTCACTACAACCTCGAACTCCTGGGCTAAAAGTGATCCCCCCATATCAGCCTCCAGAGTAGCTGAAAAGCACAAGCCACCACACCCGGCTAATTTTTGTATTTTTTGTAGAGAGGTGGTCTCAGTATGTTGCCCAGGCTGGTCTCGAACTCCTGGGCTCAAGCAATCTTCCCGCCTTGGCCTCCCAAAGTGCTAGGATTACCGGAGTGAGTCACCATGCCTGGCCAGTATTTTCTTTATATCATTAAATATCCAGACATTGTTCACATTTCCCCCATTTGTCCTGTATTTTTTTTTTTTTTAAGGTTTATTGAATCAGGAGCCAAACAGGCCACACATTATGATTAATACGACTCTTGGGTCTATTAAATCTACAGGTTTCCCCTTCCTCTACCTCATTTTTTCCCTTGCAATTAATTGGAAAAACTGGGTCATTTGTCTCATAATGTTTCCCACAGACTGGATTATGGTGATTGTATTTCCTTAGCAGTTTTCTTTTTCTTTTTCTTTTTTTTTGAGACAAAGTTTCGCTCTTGTTGCCCAGGCTGGAGTGCAATGGTATGATCTCAGCTCACTGCAACCTCCACCTCCCAGGTTCAAGTTATTCTTCTGCCTCAGCCTCCTGAGTAGCTGGGATTACAGGCAGGCGCCACAACACCCGGCTAATTTTGTATTTGTAGTAGAGATGGTGTTTC
>NW_012114679.1:17467-18971 GCF_000951035.1 Colobus angolensis palliatus
TTTTTTTGAGACGGAGTTTTGCTCTTGTTGCCCAGGCTGGAGTGCAATGGCACAATCTCGGCTCACTGCAACCTCTGCCTCCCGGGTTCAAGCGATTCATCTGCCTCAGCCTCCCGAGTAGCTGGGATTACAGGAATGCACCACCACGCCTGGCTAATTTTGTATTTTCAGTAGAGATGGGGTTTCTCCATGTTGGTCAGGCTGATCTTGAACTCCCGACCTCAGGTGATTCGCGCCCCACCCCCCCCCGCCCAACCTCCCAAAGTGCTGGGATTACAGGCGTAAGCCACCGCGCCTGGCCTCAGTTACTCTTTTAAGAAAGCCAAAAGGACAATTATCGTAATTCTTCCCTTCCCCTCAGTATCTTTTTTCCACTTTTGAGCTTCCCTAACAAACACTTCTGTAAGTGACCCCACTGAGACAAAGGATCCACTGGCTCCTCGCCCCTGGCTGGGCTAGGCTGAAAAGAACGCCACCTAGCAAGCAATCCTCAGCCCCAGCCTATTGTCATTTTCCCTCCAGAATTCTGCAGAGTTTCTGGGGAACTCAAATACCTATGATTTTGAGAACCACCACCAATGAGCCAGGGCTGCAGTGGCTGCCCCAGTATCTCTAACCCTCCCCTCAATCAAGCAAATCGTAAGTATAAATGCCACGTTTCAAATACTTTGCAAATTTCCAAATTAATCTTTTGCTTTACATGCTATTAACTAAAATATGTTAGGAACCCAGATATAATTAACTTTGCCATTGAATACTACATGGCACCAGGCAAGTAACTACTCTTTGGTAAATGGAGGGAAGAAGTCCTCTTTCTTTAACACCCTTCATACTACATACGGTAAGACTGTAAAAAAATAGATCCCATTTTTTACCTGCATTTTATCAATGCCCTGTTTGTCATGTAATTTTACATTACCCTCTTACCCGATGGCTGGCCTTGGACATTTGGTTGACCAAGCAAATCTCCTTGCTTTGTCCAAGTAGATTGTAAGAAAACATGAAAGCTCTCACATGATTGGGCCTGCCCTCTACTGCACCTTTCCCATCATCATGACAGCATATACCCAGGCTGGCCTGCTGGAGCATGGTCGTTGCCCCAGTCACCCCAGCTAAGGCCAGCCAATAGCTGCCCTTCAGGCATGTGTGAGAGAGGCTCAGCCAAGACCAGAAGAACCACCCAGCTGTGCCTAGCCTAAATCACTGACCCACAGACTCATGATCTAAATAAAGGGCTTTTTAGTTTATTTCTCAATTTATTCTTCAGTCATTTATTAGCACCTTCTGTGTTCCAGGAACTATGCTAAACATTGAGGTTATCAAGATAAGTGAGACATGATCACAGCAATCAAAAACTCATGGGCTGGTGGTAGAGACAGATGCATAGATAGACATTTACATCAAAGAAGTGAGAACAGTGAAAGACTACCAAGGAGTGTTTTGAGAGCTGTAAACTTCTGTAACTAATGATTAACTAATGATTCCTCACGGTGGCAAGCACAAT
>NW_012114680.1:0-306 GCF_000951035.1 Colobus angolensis palliatus
CACATTATGAAATAAATCTGTATCAATGTTTGAATAAAATTTTTTCTTGGCTGGGCACGGTGGCTTATGCCTGTAATCCCAGCACACTGGGAAGCCGGGGGAGGCAGATCATTTGAGGTCAAGACTTCGAGACTAGCCTGGCCAACATAGGGAAACCGCATCTCTGCTAAAAACACAAAAATTAGCCGGGTGTGGTGGCGAACACCTCCAATCCCAGCTACTAGGGACATTGAGGCAGGAGAATCGCTTGAACCCAGGAGGTTGCCGTGAGCTGACATCCTCCAACTGCACTCTGGCCTGGGCAAT
>NW_012114680.1:476-931 GCF_000951035.1 Colobus angolensis palliatus
CCCTCTTATTAAAAATGATGAAAAATAATAAAATTAGAGTAGAGTAGAAGTATTTCTATTGTGAACAATCTATAATTATAATAATAAAATCTGTCAATGATGATTTTTAGTATAATTAATTCAGAAAAATATAAAAGATATAATATTTATAAGAAACATGCAAAAATAACATTTTTATAAAATTATACTTGATGTCTGTTAAACCTGTGAAAATAATTCAGGTAAACAATTAGAAATTTCGTGAGACAGACTTTCTTTTTGTCCCCAACCTTAGTAACTATGCTATTATCCTTAGTAACTACACCATTCACAGAGATGATTCAACCAAACTCCTGGAGAATCAGTTTGCTGTTTTGCTTACTTATCTTCATGCAACCTCCTTATCCTCTCCTTAGGTTATAATCCAAAGTTACACCTTAAATGTCCATCACTCCCTTCTCTATTTCTAGATCAAG
>NW_012114680.1:4986-6328 GCF_000951035.1 Colobus angolensis palliatus
CATACATTTAAAAACATTAAGAGAATAAACTAGAGTTAATAATACTGTACATATTCAAATAAATATTTAAATGTTGACAAGATGCACAGATTGAAAAAAGTTGCAAAATATTCTGAGAAACACAAAATATATGAACCACAAAAATACATAAGATAATTGTATTGGTACTCATAGCCTATTCCACAGTATGAAATCTGACCAAATTAGTCCCCTCAGGAGATATTTCCAATAATAACTCAAAAAAGAGTACACCACTTTTTAAACATTTTAAAGCATAGAAGAATCCAGAAATAAAACCTCCATTTTTACACATTGGCTGGATAATGTACATAATTAAATAGAGAATATTCCATAACAACTAAGTGTATAGTGCAATAGAAAATATACATCAAATAGATCCAGCAATTGAGTGACAATAAAATAAATGGTATGATCAACAAATGTTATAAACAACAGATAGAAATTAAACACACTATCAGAACAAAATCAGACTTTAATATTGCATAAGAAGTGAAAAAAGAAACGACACTACTTGCATTCAATATCTAATTTGCCTAAAACTACACAAAAGAAAACTATGAAGTTACCTGGAAAATTATTAAAACCACCAGAAAATGTCAGGAAGTTTGTTGGAAAACAATGTACAAAAGTATCTGGTTTTCTTGCCTAATAACAAATTGGAAAATGTAACAAAAAGTATTTTAATCATCCTTGAATCAAAATAGAAGCAAATGTTACACAGAATCAACACTAATTTATACAATATGTTTACAGGTCCTTTACAGAAAAAATATATTAATAGTATCTTTAAAAACTATAATATAAACACTGAATATAAGATGTTCATGCATAAAAATATCCAATGATGCAAACAGGCAAATGCTTCCCCTTTTATCTACAAATTGAATGCAATATCAAAGACCAATTATATTTTTATGAAAGTTGACAGGCAAGTTTGAAAATGTATTATTTTAGAATATTCTAAAAATGATGAATAAAGTGAAGAGATAAGAACTCTAGAAAATAAAATGTTAAACGATGAATAAAAGTGGTCCAAAAAAGGTGCTTTTGCAGAAATCTGGTTTAAATACAGATAAAACAGAATTTAGAGACTCAAACCAGCATAATATTCATTCACTTTCTCATGAATTTATATTCCAATTTATCATGCAGGACCTGTCTTCTCATTAATAGCACATTTTCGTCACTGGGCAAAGAAATGAACAATTTTATCTATTTTTTTTAACACTTTATCCTTAATCTTCCCTGTTCTACCTCTACCACCAGTAGATGTCATACTCAAAAAATGTTCCATGTCCTTGAGCATCTACTTACGACTTTA
>NW_012114680.1:6863-7222 GCF_000951035.1 Colobus angolensis palliatus
TCTAAAAATGATGAATAAAGTGAAGAGATAAGAACTCTAGAAAATAAAATGTTAAACAATGAATAAAAGTGGTCCAAAAAAGGTGCTTTTGCAGAAACAAACCAAATACAGATAAAACAGAATTTAGAGACTCAAACCAGCATAATATTCATTCACTTTCTCATGAATTTATATTCCAATTTATCATGCAGGACCTATCTTCTCATTAATAGCACATTTTCATCACTGGGCAAAAAAATGAACAATTTTATCTATTTTTTTAATACTTTATCCTTAATCTTCCCTGTTCTACCTCTACCACCAGTAGATGTCATACTCAAAAAATGTTCCATGTCCTTGAGCATCTACTTACGACTTTA
>NW_012114680.1:8983-9424 GCF_000951035.1 Colobus angolensis palliatus
TACTTCTATGAAATCCATTTTTTAGTTTTTTCAGATTCCTCATATGAGTGAATCACTTAATATAATGTCCCTCAGGTTTGTCCATTGTTTCTCAATTGACATTTTTAAATTTTTGAGGAACTTTCATGATGAAATGAGAGAGTTCCCTGACTCCCGTATGGGACTTGAGACAGGGGTGTAGCTCCCTTGCTCCACTGCCAAACACTCAAACCCCTTATGGGAGGGGGAGAATGCAGGTGGGCAGGTGCAGGAACCAGGGTGAGGGCTTTTGGGCTCCAGCCCCATGGTAGCAGCTGGGAGTGTATTACAATGCTCTTTTAGCCCGGCCATTAAGGGATGGCTGAGGGTTAAATTAGCTCAGTGGAGAGTCAGGGTGACAGCATTTTACACTCTGCCCTCTTGGTACCCGGGTCCTTATTCAGTGTCCAGGAAGAATCAGAC
>NW_012114681.1:0-1329 GCF_000951035.1 Colobus angolensis palliatus
GCTAATTTTGTATTTTTAGTAAAGATGGGGTTTCTCCATATTGGTCAGGCTGGTCTCAAACTCCCCACCTCAGGTGATCCGCCTGCCTCAGCCTCCCAAACTGCAGATATTACAGATGTGAGCCACCGAGCCTGGCTGAAACACAAATAAATCTTAAATGCATAATGTTATGTAAAAGTTGCCAGTCTGAAAATGGTGCATATAATTTCATTTATATGACATTTACAACTCCCCACTCTTGAGTATGTGCTACACATACTGACTTCCCGTTTATAATACAAAATGGAAATGGGGTGAAATAAGTTATGTACAATGAAGAAAATTAACAAACTGTATCCCAGGAATGGGGTCGAGTAAACATGAAGAATGATTAAGTAATGATGACAGTGTGTTTCCTGATATGATGCAATTAGAATGGCCCTTTATCACTGTGGTCTTGTTCCAAAAGTTCATTATTATACCCTAGTATAATAATGAAATTTATCTATTCCAGAACATTCTACAAAATGACTTAGAATTTATCAAAACTTTCAGGGTCATCAAAACAAGGTAAGTCTGAAAAACTGTCACAACCAAAAGCAGCCTTGGAAGACATTAAGACCAGTTTTAATTTTATTTTATACGCTATGTGGGATGTAGGAACAACAAAATAGACACTGTATAAAAACAAGAAAATCTGAATAAAACATGGATTTTAATTAATATATATTCAATCATTCATAAAAGGTGGTAAATATATCATATATTAAAAGATTTAATAGTAGATGATACTGGGTGTACAATTTATGGGAATTTTGTGTTATCACAATTTTCTGTAAATCTAAAACTTTTCTAAAATGAAAAGCTTATTTAAAAAACAGAAACGTGTAACTCCAAAAGGAATAAGCGATGATACTTCCTAAGTGAACTCCATGTTGAGGGCAATAAAATTAATGTGCAAATTGTTTAACGAAAACCTGAAGATTTTTAAAATATATTTTTGGTGGCTTTTTGCTGTATCTTACTACTGCTTTGAGTCCTAATCCCATAACGATTAACCAATCCTTACATTAGAGAATTTTCTGGGAACCATTTCTTTAGCAACAGTACCAAAGAATATGCTATAATGAAGAATGGTGAAATAACAGAAAATTATTTCTTACTTTTCAATTAACATAAGGTAAAATTTTTGGCAACATGGGATGTGATAAGTCTAAGTTAATTATTTAATCATTTTTCATGTCTATAATATCTATATCCAATATAGATATTAATGCCATGGTTGCAAATCCTTTTTTCTGCTAGCTGAAATATTTTTTCATAAAATCTGCTAATATATAGCTTTTATGC
>NW_012114681.1:1379-2076 GCF_000951035.1 Colobus angolensis palliatus
CGTCTCAAAAAAAAAAAAAAAAAAAGATTTAATAGTAGATGATACTGGGTGTACAATTTATGGGAATTTTGTGTTATCACAATTTTCTGTAAATCAAAAACTTTTCTAAAATGAAAAGTTTATTTAAAAAACAGAAACGTGTAACTCCAAAAGGAATAAGCTATGATACTTCCTAAGTGAACTCCATGTTGAGGGCAATAAAATTAATGTGCAAATTGTTTAATGAAAACCTGAAGATTTTTAAAATATATTTTTGGTGGCTTTTTGCTGTATCTTACTACTGCTTTGAGTCCTAATCCCATAACGATTAACAATCCTTAACATTAGAGAATTTTCTGGGAACCATTTCTTTAGCAACAGTACCAAAGAATATGCTATAATGAAGAATGGTGAAATAACAGATAATTATTTCTTACTTTTCAATTAACATAAGGTAAACTTTTTGGCAACATGGGATGTGGTAAGTCTAAGTTAATTATTTAATCATTTTTCATGTCTATAATATCTATATCCAGTATAGATATTAATGCCATGTTTGCAAATCCTTTTTTCTGCTAGCTGAAATATTTTTTCATAAAATCTGCTAATATATAGCTTTTATGCAAAATTTCCATTATATCTTGTTTTAGAAAAATGTAATTAAGGTATATAGCTTATTTACTCCTTGGATAAATATAAAAATCTCTACAAAACCTTT
>NW_012114681.1:7186-7779 GCF_000951035.1 Colobus angolensis palliatus
AGTGTTTGCTGATTTCTGTGGCAAAAATGCTCCCATCTGGCCAATTTCAAACTACCAATGTGTTGTTGCTGAACTAGGACTTCAAAAAAGATGTGCAAAATTGAGTTGTGTAAACTATTGAAACCCAGCTCCAGCACATTTTGTGTGTGTGTGTGTGTGTGTGTGTGTGTGTGTGTATCTTGGTATGCCACGATTTGTTTCAGATAATGACGAGACAACAGACAAGAATATAAAATGTCTGGTTCTTTTGATATGTATAATTTAGGGGGAGATACAAACATTAAATTAGTAAATGCATTAATAAGCCCAAGAATTTCCAAAACACTAAGCAAGGAAAAAAAGAATACAAACTTGTGTTAGAGAGTGACTTGGATTTGATGGTCAGGAGAATTCAGATGGTTATGTCAGTAAATCTCTTTTTAAGAAAGGGGCATTTGAACTCAAACATATCTTACATCAAGGAAAAACATTACAAAGCATTGGGAGCAGTATGCTCAAAACTGCCCTGAGGTAAGAACACGCTTGGTGTGCCTGAGGAGCAGAAATAAGCCCAATATGACAACTGGGAAATGAGCAAGGTGAGATGTGAAAGA
>NW_012114681.1:13219-13646 GCF_000951035.1 Colobus angolensis palliatus
AAAAAAAAAAACTGAATTTCCTGCTGTGAGAGGTGGCAGTTTTATCATTGTTCTTTGCAGTATTACTGTACATGGGAGAGCGTTTTATTTCCTTTCCTTTAATTTCAGGTTACTCTCATATCATGTAATGTTAACTGTAGCTACTGTATTAGTCCATTCTCCCATTGCTGTAAAGACATACCTGAGACTGGTAATTTATTAAAAAAAAGAGAGAGAGAGAGATGTAATTGGCTCACAGTTCTGCAGGCTGTATAGGCTTCTGCTTCTGTGGAGGCCTTGGGAAACTTACAGTCACTGCAGAAGGTAAAGGGGAAGCAGGTATGGTCTTAACTTGGCCAGAGCAGGAGACAGAGAGAGCGAAGGGTGAGGTGCCATATGTGTTCAACCAACCAGATCTTGTGAGAACTCTATCACAAGAGCAGCAAGG
>NW_012114681.1:19155-19453 GCF_000951035.1 Colobus angolensis palliatus
AATTTTTGTATTTTTAGTAGAGACAGGGTTTCACTATGTTGTCCAGTCTGGTCTCAAACTCCTGACCTCAAGTGATCCATCCACCTTGGACTCCCAGATTTCTAGGATTATATGCGTGAGCCACTGTGCCCAGAAATCTGGAACTTTTCCTGAAATACTATCCATAAAATAAAAGTGACAGTGTTGTTACTCTAAAATTAACTAGAGATGTTCATAACACAAATGGTAACAGAAAATAATGACATTGTGTTTCCATATGGTTGTAGATTTCACAAATTGTCATAGTTTTGGACAGACA
>NW_012114682.1:0-701 GCF_000951035.1 Colobus angolensis palliatus
TGTCTCCCAGAAAAAGATATTTTAAAAAGAAAAAAAAGCACAAACTCCCAAAGGTAAAAGCAGGCAAGGAGAAATTAAAAAGAAGAGAGGAGCATTTATTCTGTTTTGTGGAATAAAGTGTTTTCCCACTTAAAACAATAGAGCAGGTTAAAACAAAAAAATTTCCTGCCACAAATGTATCACCTGAATCTAATCATGAGACGTTAAACCTAAATTGAGTAATGTTCCTTTTTTTTTTTTTTTTTTTTGAGACAGTCTCGCTCTGCGGCCCAGGCTGGAGTATGGTGGCGCGATCTTGGTTCCACCGCAACCTCCATCTCCCTGGTTCAAGCAACTCCCCTGCCTCAGCCTCTGGAGTAGCTGGGATTACAGGCACCCGCCACCACGCCTGGCTAATTTTTAAATATTTTTAGTAGAGGCAGGGTTTCACTTTGTTGGCCAGATTGGTTTTGAACTCCTGACCTCAGGCAATCCGCCCGCCTCAGCCTCATGACTTCAGGCAATCCACCTGCCTCAGCCTCCCAAAGTGCTGGGATTACAGGTGTGAGCCACTGTGCCTGGCCTTTTTTTTTTTGAGATGGAGTCTCCCTCTCATCCAGGCTGCAATGCAGGGGCATGATCTTGGCTCACTGCAACCTTCACCTCCTGGGTTGAAGTGATTCTCCTGCCTCAGCCTCCCTGAGTCGCTGGGACTACAGGCA
>NW_012114682.1:3007-3977 GCF_000951035.1 Colobus angolensis palliatus
TTGCTGATGCTGACCTTAGATGGAATTAACATCTGTTTGTTGCTTTGCTTCTTTTCAGTGGGTTTTTTCCATTTCCATCTCTGGTCTTTTTTTTTCTTGAAGGCTAAACTTGGGTAGGAGAGTAGAGATGAGGACATGAGCCAGTTCTGCTGAGCTGTTACGGTGTAAGGAGCAGGGAGGCCTGGAGGGTGGTTGAGCCATGCCCAGCCAGGAGTCGAGTGGGCGGTGGGCTTGTCACCGTGGTTACCGCAGCAGACCACTAGCTTCACAATTCTGTAGCATCGCTTTGTGCTGCGAGTGGGACCTTCCGCTCTTGATCCCCTCCTCGTGTTGACAGCTGCTACTTGCATCTCCAGGCCTGTGGGTGGAGGGGTTCCCTTTGTCGGCTCAGTCCAGGCTGGGCCCTGGGTCTCTGAGTCACAGTGATCAGGTCCCTCCCCTCATGTCAGACCTTTAAGCCTGAGCCCAGGACATTCTTGTCCCTTGTTCAAGGAGGAAGGCACAAGGTCTCGCCTGTGTTCTGGGTCAACAGGGTTGACTGCCATTCCCCTGGCAGCTTGAGGCTTTTGTTCCTCAGAGAAAATTCTAGCGGGGGCTTTATGTTTCCCTCCACAGCAGCCACATCCCTCCTCCAGACCTTCACTCCCAAGGAAGTCTCTCTGGTCTCCTGCCCAGCCCCAATCTTTCTCGTGAGCACCCAGGGAACATTTGTATTAATTTAGTTTTATTTTTGTTTGTTTGTTTGTTTGAGATGGACTCGCACTCTGTCACCCAGGCTGGAATGCAGTGGTGCGATCTCGGCTCACTGCAACCTCCACCCCCAGGTTCAAGCGATTCTCCTGCCTCAACCTCCCAAGTGGCTGGGATTACAGGCGTGCACCACCACACCCGGCTAATTTTTGTATTTTCAGTAGAGACAGGGGTTCGCCATGTTAGCCAGGCTGGTCTCAAACTCCTGACCTCAAGTGAT
>NW_012114682.1:5995-6629 GCF_000951035.1 Colobus angolensis palliatus
CAGCGCAAACCTGGGTGGTCACGTCGAAGGATCATCTAGGTTTCAGTTGAGTGGAAAGTTTGCTAGGAGGAGAAAGAGGATCTTGCTTTAGGGACTGCAAGTTTGAAGGCTCAGGGCCAGAGCATGTCCCTGGTGCTCAGAGGACAAGCCCAGACCACACTGTCTCTGGATCATTTGCAATTCCCATCATCTTCCCCTGACCGCGCAGCCCAAGCGTCCGCTCTGCCTGTCCCACTGGCCCCTCCGGACCTGGTTTCTACCACGATGGAACCAGGGGTGTGCAAGGGAGAGAACACAGTCCTAGCTTCTTAGTTTCTGTTTCTGGTTGGGCCAGTAAAGCCCCTTCCTCATCTCTCTTTTCCACTTAGCAGTAGAGACAGAAACTAAAAGCCATGGCCTCAGGCTGCTAAACAAAACCAAAACAACAACACCAAAATAAGGTGGGTTGAACAAGCTTTAGTAAATAAACTCTTACACTATGTCAAGCCATAGAATTTGCTTCCTTTTGGGTGGGGGGGAACCAACCTTTTTTTTTTTTTTTTTAAGTGATGATCTCGGCTTTCTGCAACCTCCGCCTCCCGGGTTCAAGCGATTCTCCTGCCTCAGCCTCCTGAGTAGCTGGGATTACAGGCGT
>NW_012114683.1:0-1673 GCF_000951035.1 Colobus angolensis palliatus
GTAACACTTATTGCTAGTGTAATTAGTGGTCTACCAAACAGTCATTTAACAACCCACCCCCCTATTCATAGGCAGAACCCACCTCCTGCAACAGGGATACCGGTGGAGTACTTTTCCAACTTCCCTTGCAGCTAAGACAGAGCATGTGACCAATCCTGGCCAATGGTAACCCAGGATGAGTCTGCTGGAAGTTTTTGGGAAAGGTATTCTCTTCTAATAAGAGAGACACAGAGGTGCAAATGTCCCTCTTTTCAGCAGGGCCTTGCTGTGTCTACAAGTGACCATGAGTGTCAAGCTAATATGCTGAGTATGGGGGCTGGGGTAGAAAAAGAAAAAGAGCTTGGGTTCTTAATGACAGTGTTGAGCTAACTTTCGAAACGTCCTGCTTCTGGAGCTCTTGTTTGAAATAACAAATGGTCTTACTTTTTCAGCCACTCTTGATTCTTTTGGAAGAAGCCGTCCTCACTGATGAGTTCTTGTACCCGTTCGCATGAACCATAGACCATTCCTAATGAGCCTTGTGTATATCAGTAAATGTAGATGAACTGGTGTGATTTGGGGGAGACTTTTAAATCTATTCATAGATGCTCTATGACAGATACTCATATATCGTAATAATCAGTTCACAACTTGAAAGGGGGTGACCTTCATGTAAGGTATGTTTTCATCTTCTATCTTTCTACAATACAAGGTACGTTTTCATCGTCTATCTTTCTGTAAATTAAATTTCGTGAAATTCTGGATGATACCAGAGCCACTAAAAACAATCATATAGGCCTGTGTATATCACTGTGTTACCTCTGAGACTATGACCCAATATGGGTTTTTTTTTTTTTTTTAAAGTCTTTTTGTTCTGTTTTTAATCCAACTGAGAATCAGGATTCTGGTTGTATGATAAAAATCTGGCTCTGGGAAATGGGGAAATGTGTATGAAGGTCATGGGGTCTGGGGAGATTCCACATGTGGAGCTCAGAGACAGGTGTAGGGATGTAGACATTCCAAAGTAGTTTCTAAAGAGCATGATTTATAATGAGCAGGTTCTTAGGATGGTTCTCAAGGGCCTTTTATGATCCTCATGAAATAAGAGTCATGAATTTTAGGGGGATTTCCCTCTTCCACTTCCTCTGCAATCTCCTTATATCTCAGCAACAATAATACTCAAGTTAGACCGATATGTTTCCATTCATGGACACAGGAAAAAACGTGGGTCAAAATCCACTTGCATAAATATCTTCAAGCCAGTCGCAGCCTGCTGCTTGCTGGGGGCTGTTTCATGCCATGCGTGCAGTACCAAGCTGTCACCACGGGGTGGTGGAAATGGCCACAAAATGTGAGCTACTTGCTTGGCCTGGCCGGGATTGAGTGGAAACAGATTTATAGGAAATGTAATTGTTTTGCTTTGCACAGCTCACAATCAATCTGATGTCTTATAAATGTGCAATTTCCTACATTCTTGAGCAAGCTTAGTTCTGCTTATTAACATAGAAAAGAGACAGACTATGAAGTGGCCTTAAGAGATGAGAGATTGAGCCTCGAAATGAAAGGCAGGGTGTGGAAACAGGAGACACGCCAAGGAGGCCAGGAGCCTGGGTTCTGCTTGTCCCTCTGGTGTCATCATCTAAGTCACTTTACAACTCTGGGCTTCGTGGTTTTCTCAGAAGAGGTGAAGAGAA
>NW_012114683.1:4442-7151 GCF_000951035.1 Colobus angolensis palliatus
TGATCTATTAATATAAAATCCCATTTTTTCAATCATGAAGATAGCTTTTGTTTTTATTATAAAAGAACATGTTTATTGTTCAGAGCTTCAAACAACATGTACAATGATAAAGAAGAAATTGTAATTAATACAAAAATTCATGAAACTAAAGGCCACTTCTGAAAATATGTGTGAAAAATTCTTTCGAAATTTATGTATACATAATTTGGCAGGATAATGAGATAAAAAAATTTGCACTTAATTCTTGCTCCATGGCCTTGAGCTCAGTTCCAAGAGCTGGGAGGTTCCTTTGAAAACTTAGTAATCCCAGGGATCAAAGGGATCCTTCCAGTCTCGTTTTCCAAAGGTTGAACTCTGGGAGGGGAGAAAGCTCTGTGCTCTGGGGTAGGGCAAGGGACATTGCACTACAGAGGGGAGCCCCCCACTTTGGGATGGAGACAGAGATCCAGATTTGCTGCCATTGGAGAGACTCGACTTTTGCCCATCTCTGTAAAACTCATTGAGGTGAGTTCACTCTTTTCTGCACTCTGGAATTGTTTGCATATGCACATTATCTATTTCTTAAAGATATAGTGAACTGAGCTGTAAAATCATTTGAAACTGGTCCTTTTTTTTTTTTTCCAGCAGTTGCTCAATGATGACCTCTCCAGTGTATTCTCTGGTACAAGTTCTGTTTCGGTTTTTTCACTCTTCTTGGGTTCATTTAATATTTTATTTTAGTAGGAAAATGTATTTTCTGTAGCTCTTCAATGTTGTTACAGATTGCCCGTTGTCATCTATTTCTTAATAAATTATTCAAAGTGGAATTATCGTGTCAGTTTCAGTGTTAAATGTGGTCACATGGCACAGCAGAAAGTCTGTGCCCATTTTTAATCCCACCAACACAGGGAGCATCTTTTTTTTTTGAGATAGGGTCTCACTAAGTTGCCCAGGCTCAAACTCCTGGGTTCAAGAGATCCTCTCACCTCAGCCTTCCCAGTCTCTGTGACTGCAGGGGCAGGTTTGTGCCACTGCACCCCACTGGGACCATCCTTTTGAGCACAATGTTTGTATCTTTCCTCACATAATAAGCAAAGAAACTAGAATACCTTGCTTTTCTTTGTATTTCTTTGATTACCAATGAATTAAATTAGAATTCTGGGTTGAATAGAATCTTTTTCCAAACAGCGAATCATGTTTTAAAACAGCATTTCTGAAACATGTGTTCTTTTTATGCAGAGCTGAAAATTTTCATGTATCACTTACTCAATTTTTGGATCTTGTGCCATTCTGGATTTTCTATTCTCATTCTTTACCTGTCTGTGCAATCCTGTACTGAGGTTACATTGATTTTAATTATTTTAAGTACATGTGGCTTTCCGGTGGAATATGTTCATTTTGCTATTATTCTTTATATATTTTTTAAAGTTCTCATCTATTTTTCCTATGTATTTCTTCTTCTGGTGAATTTAAAATTTTAGTGATGACCCTTCCCTCCTCCCACTCTCTTGAAAAAACTCTCTGACGATAATAACAAAAAACCTCTTGGATTTTAATCAGTAGTGGATTAACTTTTGCAAGTTATTTAAAAATGGAAATATTTGCATAATTACCTTCATATAGATAGTTACAGTATGCTTATGCATATTTTGATTGTTTTTTTTTGAGATGGAGTCTCGCTTCTTCACCCAAGGTGGAGTGCAATGGCACAGTCTTGGCTCACTGCCACCTCCGTCTCCTGGGTTCAAGCGATTCTCTTGCCTCAGCCTCCCAAGTAGCTGGGATTACAGGCTTGTGCCAGCATGCCCGGCTAATTTTTGTATTTTTAGTAGAGACGGAGTTTCACCATGTTGGCCAGGCTGGTCTCGAACTCCTGACCTCAAGGGATCCACCCACCTCGGCCTTCCAAAGTGCTGTGATTATAGGTGTGAGCCACCATGCCCAGCCACATATTTTGAGTTTATGTTACTTAACCAAATGTTGTGCTACAAGCTTTTATAATCCTGCCATATTGGAAACTAGGCAGGTTACCTAGTTTTCATATTTTGTGTTTTTTACTAGATTTTTGTCTCAGAGTCATGCTAGCTTCCTAAAATGGGATTTCCCCCACCCTCCTCCACCACAATTTATATAGTAGAGATGTAATCTATTTTTCAAAGTTTGTTAAAATTCTACCACAATCTATCTGATCCAGTATATTTTAAGAGTTGTATTGAACAACTTTTTTCAGATACTTGCAAATATATTTGTTTATTCAGGTTTTCTACCACTGAAAAGAATGAAGCTGTATGTTTAAACTTTTATAGTAATCAGGTTTTCAAGTAGTGTATATGTGTACTTACTACTTCGTGTATGTGTACACATACATGCATGTACTATACTCGTAAACTTATTCTTCTTCCTGTATTGTTGTATATTCTTTATTTTTCTAAATGTTATATGTTTGTCTTTTCTTCCTTTCCTTATTTTTTTAGCTTTTATTTTAGGTTCAGAGGTACAGGTGAATGTTTATTATATAGGTAAATTTGTGTCATGGGAGTTTGTTGTGTAGACTATTTCATCACCCAGGTACTAAGCGTAGCAGTCAATAGTTATTTTTTCTGCTCCTCTCCCTCTTCCCACCTTCGACCCTCAAATAGACCCTAGTGTCTGTTGTTCCCTTCTATGCATTCATGAATTCTCATCATTTAGCTCCCACTTATAAGTGAGAACATGTGGTATTTATTTCTC
>NW_012114683.1:10844-13069 GCF_000951035.1 Colobus angolensis palliatus
GAGTCTTGGTTTTCACAATGTTGAATTGCAGATATTATCTTCTTTAGTTTTTTTCAGGCCCCTTCTCCCAGGACTAAAGTAGACTGATGCAGTAAAAGGTTTTGGCACTTCAACAACCGCGTAATGGATTTTTAAAGTAAATTTAAAATAAAAGCCTTATATTAGTCTCCTCAGGCTGCCATTCAGAATACCACAGACTAGGTGTTTTAAACAACAGAAATTTATTTTCTCAGGGTTCTGGAGGCCAGAAGTCCCAAGTCACTGGTTCAGCAGGGTTGGTTTCTGAGAGGCTTCTCCTCCTGGCTTGCAGATGGCTGCCTTCTCACAGCTTCCTCTCATGGCCTTTCCTCCCTGCATAGACACTGATGGTGTCCCTTCCTCTTCTTAAAAGGACACTAGTCCTATTGAATTAGTGCCCCACCTTTATGAATTAATTCAACCTAATTACCTTTTTAAAGGCCTTTTATCCCAAATACAGTCATATTGAGGAGTTAGGTGTTAAAATATGAATATTGCAGGGGAGGGGACACAATTCAGTCTACACCAAGCTGCAATTAACAAATACATTGACAGCCTGGGCAGAGTGAGACCCAGTCTCTACAAAAATAAAAATAAAAGAATTCTCCAGGTGTGGGGGCATACGCCAGTAGTCCTGGGTACTCAGGAGGCTGAGACAGGAAAGGGCTTGAGTCCAGGAGTTCCAGATATTGCAATAAACTATGATCATGCCACTGCCCTAGGTGACAGAGCAAGACTGTGTCTCTAGGATAACACACACACACACACACACACACACACACACACACACACACATAAATTGAAAGTTTAGTTAGGAAACTACAAGAAAATTCATAAAATATCAGCCGTAGATTGCCATTCAACAGATGCTTAAACGCTACATAGTTTTATTCACTAGGTTTTGTCTGTGATGAGTAAAGTAATGTGCTAGCAACTTCTGGTTAAAGCTCAGAAACAAAATTAGAAAATCAAATTTGTGAAGAATATTTTCAAAACCTGAAGTGTTTCACAAGCAGTTCTCAGTGACAGAAATTAGCATTTTAAGACAGAAACTAGTGTCATTACGTCTCTTTCTTAATATAACAGGTTAAGTAGTATATTCTGCAGAACACTAACTCTTTAAGAATTTTCTCAAAAAGTTTCAAAATCTAGAATTTTGAAAAATATTTTGATAATATACTACTTTCTAAAGATTCAAAATGTGAATTAGCATATTTTACTAAATGAACAGATGCTACAGAAATGATATATTTTATTTTGCTTATTCCAGCACTTCCAAAGTTATCTGAGTATTTTTTCAAATATTCTTTAAAACCATTAGATAATAATGTCTTGGGAAAACAATAACAAACACCTGTGTTTATTTAAGAATAAAAATGAGAAGGGGAGAGAGGCCCAGAGTAATTGACCTTATAAAATATAAATTCTAAAGTGGCACAGTTTTCTTTCCAATTAGAAATGCTAGATAGAAAAAGAAAATAGGTGTCCTTTGAAATATTTTTAGTGGAAATCTTGAAAATAAAAAATAACAAGAAATGAAACAAAAAACACTTAGATTTTACATAAAAGAAATTTCTATTTTCAGGATCTGTCTTAGGTTTCTTAAAATGCATTTGGTCCACTTATTTTAAAGTAGCAATGTACATAACTTTTCTATTAAGACTTCATATGATGAATGATTTATAGATACAAAATAGTCATTACTCTCCCTTTAAAACCATATTTTCTCTTTCTTATCTAAAATGACATAGATGTGAGGTGGCCACTTGAGTTAAATTACCAATGGCATTAGATACCGTAAGTGGAACAGAGTCTTATTAAACAAATCCAGGAGGATCTTTTCCTCTGCACTCTCTAGCCTGCTTTACCAACTCTCTCTGTTGCTTCCCCTTCTCTGCCCTTTCTCAAATCGATTCATTTCTATGCAAATGCTTGTCTCTCTGTAAGGAGGAAATGTGATAAGAAACCAGGCTTTTTCTATAGACAGGCTGCTTATTGAGTAATTTATCCATCCTTTACTCAAACAGAAAATCTATGACTATCATCATTTATTCATTCACTAGAGTATTTTCCCACCTGAGGCAAGGACACTATTTTAATTTTGCTTTAGAGCTGGTGGGCACATTTCTGTTCTATTATGGTCAGCAGCTCCACTTTGAATGTGTGTTCCAGGGGCAATCTCCCCTCAGAACCTTCCAAATATTCTT
>NW_012114683.1:14973-16891 GCF_000951035.1 Colobus angolensis palliatus
CATATTTGCCTAAACAACACACAGACACTGCTTAACTCAAAAGACCCAAACAAAAATTATCTTATCTCTTAAACCTATTTATTCTTCCTCATTATTTTTCATCTCTACAGTTGATACAACCATCCATTCAGACATCAGGGGGTCTTTCCTTCCTCTCCTCTACTTCAATCAGTCACCGACATTTTAAATCCAAATTAATGTTTGAGTTCATTCAAGCCCCCATCATCTATCAGCTGGTCTATTGCTGTAGTCTTCACACTTACCTCCCTGACTCCAATCTCCTTTCCCTCAAATCAAACTTCCGCACCAATGACAGAAGGGTCCACATAAAACAAAATTCTGATCACCCTAGTGCTCCTCTTATAACCGTTATAAAAATTCAAGCAATTTAGCAATGACATAGGTCATCTGACCATGACCTCCCCTTTCCTCAACCCAGCCTTATCTTTTTGCCAATCCTCCTTAAGAATTTAATGTTCAGCATTTACTCTTGACACCCCCTGGCCTTGAAATTTCTTACTTTCCATTGGTCCTTGTTCATCAGATTAATTACTTATCCTACATCACAGATTATTTCCAGAAGGCTTTCTTGGAATCTTGAGATTGTATTACATGTCTCTCCTTTGTGCACTCATTCTCTCATTCATTTATTAACTTATAGCAACTTTTGCTTACTCTCCCATGTGCTGTACTTGACACACATTCATGTACTGTTTTTCTTGATAGCCATGAGAGAGAAGAAATCATGTGTGAGCCATGAGAGAAAAGCAAAACATCTTATTTATCTTCCTCTATCCAGTTACTAATTTAGTGCTTTACACAACAGACGCCTATCAAGTGAGGGAATAATGTCCTCCTCTCTCGAGGCTAAATATTTCAAACCACTGTCCATACACATTCCTCATTCTAATAATTCATATAACCTTTACATTTATAAAATGGTTTCACATTTATTATCATGTTCAATCCAAATCACTTTTAAGGGATCATTAATAGGTTTTTATATTCCCATTTTTAATAACAGGGAAGTTGAAAGATTTATTTAAGGTCAAACAACAAGTGATGGACCTGTAACTCTGGACAATTCTTTGGACGCCAAACTACATAAATTTTCCCAACATAGCACATTGCCTGCTCGCTAGTGTGGTGACCCAATCTCTTCAACTCCTTCTTTCTGAAATGTGCCAGACATGTTTCTCATTCTGGAGAGCCAAACTTAATGAAAACAGACACCTTTGCTCAAGCAAGCTTGACCTTTTCCCCCTGAGCTCCAACTTATTTCTAGCATCTTCCTAGAAATCTTCCTACTTCATACATCTCTCCTTGGGTTTGCCATATCATTTCAAACCCAACATGTCTAAAATAAAATGTATCATTGCTCTGCTCCCATACCCTATGGCTCCCACCCATACTAGCTTGACCTCCAAATTTTATGATTTCTGTCATTGCTGCTTTGTCTTGGGAATCTGGAAATTAAAGTTGCACCTGTATCTACGTATTCATCTCATGAAAATAAACCTCTTTACTGATAAATTGTCATTATTTATTGAAAACCTGCCAGGCTATCATTCATCCCTTCAGGCCCTTACTGAACAAGTTCATTTTAGAGAATTAAATATGGCATACTGAAAATAGTACTCTCCCTCTTGCATAATTTAGATTTAGGCATAAAAATATTTCAGTGACAACCTAAGCTGATAAAAGGTGAAAATCTCTAACAATTAGGAGATTACTTTCATTACCTCAGTTACATTTTTGAGTGAAAAGTGTATTACTATTATTTTTCATCTTGTTTTTATTTCATTTAATTTTTTTATAATGAGGAGGGCAGTGATGCCATCTGTTTTATTTCTGTTTATTCCTATTTTTGCTTCATGCCTGTCAGTTATTTAGCTGCACTAATGGAACCAAGGCAAAA
>NW_012114683.1:18434-19875 GCF_000951035.1 Colobus angolensis palliatus
CTTCAGGCCCTTACTGAACAAGTTCATTTTAGAGAATTAAATATGGCATACTGAAAATAGTACTCTCCCTCTTGCATAATTTAGATTTAGGCATAAAAATATTTCAGTGACAACCTAAGCTGATAAAAGGTGAAAATCTCTAACAATTAGGAGATTACTTTCATTACCTCAGTTACATTTTTGAGTGAAAAGTGTATTACTATTATTTTTCATCTTGTTTTTATTTCATTTAATTTTTTTATAATGAGGAGGGCAGTGATGCCATCTGTTTTATTTCTGTTTATTCCTATTTTTGCTTCATGCCTGTCAGTTATTTAGCTGCACTAATGGAACCAAGGCAAAAGAGATTTACCTTTTGGATTCGCCAGGTTTGGTAGTGGTGGGGTTAACTCTTTCTGCATTTTAACAACTTTCCTGTTATTTTAATATCTGCTTGAAACAATTTAATAAATGAACATGTCATTGTTAAAATTAAAGTATCTAAAAAGGCAAGAGAGTTCAAAATATAAATTAACTACCCACTCAGTAAACCACACCTATATTACATTATTGTACAAGTGAGGCATAAATATTTTAATCAAATCATTTATCTTAATTGGTCTTTAAATTAGATTTTAGAAATGAAATCAGAAAGTTACTTCTGTGAATAAAATTAAAGAAAGAAATCTGACAATTTTAGGGCTAGGTTTCTAAGAACTTCGATGTGGTCAGCACTGTGATGTGTCATCCACATGCCATCTGTAGAAGACTTTGTTGCCTCAGCTGCTGGGAAAGCTGTCAGTAAACAGGCTTTGGCTATCAGCCCCTTCAGATACTACATCTGCTTCAGGGTGACCTAAATCACACCCCTTTCTGGGTGTCCCACTCAATGAATGGTCAGTGGAGGGAGGTCCAACTTGGGACAACAGTGAGGGCCATTCTAGCTCCCGAAGATGATTGCCGTATAAGATTGAGATGGCCTGAGGCTTTATTGGTTCTGCCAACAAAGTTCTGCCCTCTGCATCATAGTTCTGTCCTCTGCCCAATCTTGCCTCCATGCCCTGCTTTCCACAGTTGTTGCTCCCTAATAAATGTTCCACATTCTAAACTCTCTTTTATCATCAGCTTCCTCATTCTACCCAACCTGAAACACCAGGCTTCAAGAAATCTGTGACTTGTCTAAATTTACATGCAAGTTTTTATTTTAATAGGTAATTGTGCATTTTCCTGGGAGAGGTTCTTCTTCATTGACCTTTATATGAAAAAATGTAAGTACTCTTTTTCTAGTGTATTGAGGACCATCTGGTTACCTAGAAATGAAATGCCGTTAGTTTTAGCCTTTGAATTAACTCTGACAAATTCTGTGCCATGACTAATGAACATCAATCATTCAATGGCTATCCTATTATATGAATGGATAAAAATAAAACTAAATCAATGAATGTTTAAAAAGCAAAGAACA
>NW_012114684.1:0-1177 GCF_000951035.1 Colobus angolensis palliatus
TTAATGTTTTTTATTTTTTGTAGAGACGGGGTCTCATTATGTTGCCCAGGCTTAAATTATATTTTAATGCATTCACAATTCGTATTTCATTTGGAATGTTTCAAGAACTTGTTAAATGCTCTGAAATTAATATGACAAATGAAGGTCTACTGATAGCTAAATCAACCTTAAAAAGAAAAGCAAAGGAGGGACTTGCTGTACCAAACACTAAGACACACTACAAAGTTGTAGGAAATAAAAACAGGAACAAATAGACCAATGGAACAGATAGCTCAGAGACAGGCATATGTATATATGGCCACTTATTAAAATAAAGGGAGTTCCATAAATGAATGGGAAAATGATTGTTTAGCAAATGGTGATGGGAGTCGGGCACAGTGACTCACGCCTGTAATCCCAGCACTTTGGGAGGCCAAGGCAGGCAGACTGCTTGAGCTCAGGAGTTCAAGAACAGCCTGGGCAATGTGACAAAACCCCATCTCTAAAAAAATACAAAAAGTTAGCTGGGCGTAGTGGCACACACCGGTGGTCCCAGCTATTCAGGAGGCTGAGGTAGGAAGATCACTTGAGCCCAGGAGGTGGTTGCAGTGAGCCGAGATCACACCATTGCACTCCAACTTGAGTGAAAGAGCGAAACCCTGTCTCAAAAAAAAACAAAAAAATGGTTATGGGGAAACTGGCTCACTATAGAGAAAAATAAAACGGTATCACTTCCTAATACACATATAGAAGTGGACTCCAAGTATATTAAAAACTAAAATGTGAAATGTAAGACTGGAACATAGAAAAAAGGTAGGAGAAACTCTTTGTGGCCTAGAGCAGAGAATTTCTTAAGGAAAACTTCAGAAAAATAAACCATAGGCATATTTGCTAGGAGAGAAGATTTTAAATGTTTCCGCCACACACAAAAAAAGGTAAGTGAGATGATGGATATGTTAATTCACTTGATTTAATCAACGCACAATGTAAACATGCAACAAACCATCACAGTATACACCATAAATATATACATTGGTATGTCTCAAATTAATTTTTTGTTTTGAGACAGAGTTTCCTTCTGTCACCCAGGCTGGAGTGCAGTAGCTCAAAGTTCATGGCAACCTCTGCCTCCTGGGCTCAAGCAATTCACAAGCCTCAGCCTCCTGGGGAAGCTGGGATTACAGGCAGGCACCACCAT
>NW_012114684.1:2905-4280 GCF_000951035.1 Colobus angolensis palliatus
ATCTCGGCTCACTGCAACCTCCTCCTCCCCAGTTCAAGCACTTCTTCTGCCTCAGCTTCCCAAGTAGCTGGGACTACAGGCACATGCCACCATGCCCAGCTAATTTTTGTATTTTTAGTAGAGATCTTGTTTCACCATGTTGGCCAGGATGGTCTTGATCTCTTGACCTTATGATCCACTCGCCTCAGCTTCCCAAAGTGCTGGGATTACAGGCATGAGCCCTGGCACTCAGCCCTAACACGAGTCTTAATAGGCAAAAATAAAAGACGTATTATATTCAAAAGAGGAACAAGATGAATAGCTGATATCTTTTAGAAATATTGGAAGCCAATATTGGAAGAGAACAATAGAATGAAGTATTTTAATGTGCTAAAAGAAAATAAGTGCCTACCTAGATTTTTTTTTTCTTTTCCTTTTAAGACCAGGTCTCTCCATTGCCCAAGCTGCAGTGCAGTGGCACAACCATAGCTCACTGTAACCTCAAACTCTTGGGCTCAAGCAATCATCATGTCTCAGCCTCCTGAGTAGCTAGGACTACAGGTGCACACCACCACACCCAGCCATTTTTTGTGTGGTTTTTTTTGGAGGGACGGGATCTTACTGTGTTTCCCAGGCTGGTCTCAAACTGCTGGCCTCAAGTGATCCTCCTGTCTTGGCCTCTCAAAATGCTGGGATTATAGGCATGAACCATAGCACATGGCTCTTAGACTTTTATACTTAATGAAACTACCCTTCAAAATTTAAGGTGAAATAGAGAAATTTTCAGTCAAAGAAAAACAAACTATTTGTAGTATGCCTAATTGGTCTGCCTAGGACTTTCAAAACAATGTTGAATAGAAGTAGTGAAAACAGGATTTATCCCAAGAATGCAAAGATTTTTCAACATAAGAAAATAAATCACTGTAATATACCACATTTACAACATAAAGAAGAAAAACTCACATGATCATATAAATTGATACAGAAAAAAAGCATTTGACATAATCCTACAATGATTTATAATTAAAACACTCAACCAAATAGCAATAGAAGGAGACTTCCTTAGCATGATAAAGGACATTGCAATGGGCCCAATGTTTATGTTCCCCCCAGAATTCATATGTTGAAATCCTCACTCTCAATGTAATGTATTAGTAGATGGAGCCTTTGGGAAGTGATTAGGTCATGAGGGGTTTCCCTCTTGAATGGGATTAGTGTCCTTACAAAAAATTCTCCGGAGGACTGGGCATGGTGGCTCACACCTGTAATCCCAGCACTTTGGGAAGCTGAGGCGGGTGGATCACTTAAGGCCAGGAGTTTGAGACCAGCCTGGCCAACATGGTGAAACCCTGTCTCTACTAAAAACACAAAAATTAGCCTGGCATGATGGCACATG
>NW_012114684.1:4330-5525 GCF_000951035.1 Colobus angolensis palliatus
CAGGCATGGTGGCTCTTGCCTGTAATCCCAGCTACTCAGGAGGCTGAGGCACAAGAATCGCTTGAACCCGGGAGGTGGAGGTTGCAGTGAGCCGAGATCGCACCACTGCACTCCAGCCGGGGCAACAGAATGAGACTCTGTCTCAAAAAAAAACAGAAAAAAAAATTAACACCCATTCATACTAAAACTATTTGCAGACGGGAAATAAAAGGGAACTTACTAAATTTGTTAGAGTATTTGCAAAAACCATATAGCAAACATTATACATAAATGATGAATTATCGCAAACTATTCTCTACATAAAAAAAAAGAATCCCCACTATACCATCTCCACTGAACATTGTAGAGGAAGTCCTGATCAATGCAATAAAACAAGAAAAAGAAAAGATACAAGAATCAGAAAGAAATAAATAAAACTATTATTTGCAGACAATATAGCTGTGCAGAATATCCAAAACATCTATGGATAAATAATTAGAATTGATAAGCAAATTTAGCAAAGTCTCTAGGTAGAAAGTCAATATATAAAAATCTATTGTGTTTTCAAGTATCAGGGTCATTTAGAAAATGATATTTAAGGTTGGGTATGGTTGCTCATGCCTGTAATCCCAGCACTTTGGGAGGCCAAGGTGAGAGATTGCTTGAAGCCAGGAATAAAAGACCAGCCTGGGCAATACAGTGAGACCCCATCTCCACAAAATAAATTTTATTTATTTTTATTTTTATTTTTTGAAGCGGAGTCTTGCTCTGTCACCCAGGTTGGAGTGCAGTGGCGCGATCTTAGCTCACTGCAACCTCCGCCTCCCAGGCTCAAGTGATTCTCCTCCCTCAGTCTCCCAAGTAGCTGAGACTACACAGGCACACCATCATGCCAGACTAATTTTTGTACTTTTAGTAGAGATGGGGTTTCACCATGTTGGCTAGGCTGGTCTTAAACTCCAGACCTCAGGTGATCCCACCCAGCTAAGTTTCCCAAAGTGCTGGGATTACAGGTGTGAGCCACCGCGCCTGGCCTCAACAGAGGAAATTTTAAAAATTAGCCAGGTGTGGTGGCACGTTCCTGTAGTCGTAACTACTCAGGAGGCTGAGGTGGTAAGATCACTTGAGCCCAAAACTTCAAGGCTGCAGTGACTATGATTGTGCCACTGCACTTCAGCCTGGGCAACACAAAGAGATCCTATCTCTTAAAAAAAAA
>NW_012114684.1:10945-12369 GCF_000951035.1 Colobus angolensis palliatus
TGTTCAAGATGAGTACCTCACTCATTTTTACCCTAGTTCCTGCCCTACTGGAAGAATTAGACATCTATATGGGGAGGAGGGGAGTGTTGACCCCTATCTCACACCATACACAAAAAGTAATTTGAGATGGATCGTAGAGCTATATGTGAAAGAAAAAAAAATAAGGCTTCTAGAAGAAATATAGAAGGGTATCTTCATGGCCTAGTGGTAAGCAAAGGTTTCTTGCACTGGGGGTAGGGGTAGGGAGGGGAATACTAATCGTAAGAACATAACTTCATAAATTGGATTTCATTAAATTTTAGAACTTTTGGTCATTAAGGCAACATTGTAAATGAAAAAGTGAGTCACAGAGTGGTAGAATTTATTTTAAATACCTCTGTGTGACAAAGGACTCATGTTCATAGTATTCAAAGAATTCCTACAAATCAGTTAAGTAAAAGAAACACTGGTAACCCAATTATTAAAAACATGCAAAAGATTCAAACAGCCAGTTCACAAAAGATAATTTCCAAATGGCCAATAAACATGAGAAGCTGTACATTATCTTTAGTCATTAGGGAAGTGCACATTAAAACCACAACACAATACCCCACAGACTCACCAGAGTGACTAAAACGAAAAAGATGGGCTGGGCGCAATGGCTCACACCTGTAATCTGAGTACTTTGGGAGGCCGAGGGGGGCAGATCACCTGAGGTCAGGAGTTCAAAACCAGCCTGGCCAACACGGTGAAACACCATCTAAAAAATCAGCCAGGCATGGTGGTGCACACCTGTGGTCCCAGCTACTCGGGAGGCTGAGGCAGGAGAATCACTTGAACCTGGGAGGCAGAGGTTGCGGTGAGCCAAGATCACACCACTGCACTCCAGCCTGGGCCACAGAGCAAGATTCTGTCTCAAAAATAAATAAACAAATAAATAAAATCAACATCAAACAAAAGCCAAAAAACACAAAGGAAAAGATTGATAGATTTGACTATGTAAAATTTTAAATAAAATGTGTCTATATAAAAAACACAAAAATAAAAGAAAATAATAAGCTGGGAAAAATATAGAACAGAAGAAAAGGACTACTCTTTTTGCTATACACACCCCTTCTTACAAATAATAAGAAAAAAAAAATACCCCCCAAAGAAAGAATGGGTAAATAGACCCAAAAGACAAGAAGCAGTACATGAAAGACAAAAAAAAATGTATCAAATGACCAATATATATTTTTAAGTAGTCCACCTACACAATGATTAAAGAAATATGGGCTGAGTGCAGTGGCTCACGCCTGTAATCCCAGCACTTTGGGAGGCCGAGGTGGGTGGATCACGAAGTCAAGATATTGAGAACATCCTGGCTAACACGGTGAAACCCCATCTCTACTAAAAATACAAAAAATTAGCCGGGCGTGGTGGCGGGCGTCTGTATCACAGCTACT
>NW_012114684.1:14143-17961 GCF_000951035.1 Colobus angolensis palliatus
GAAGGAAGGAAGGAAGGAAGGAAGGAAGGAAGGAAGGAAGGAAGGAAGGAAGGAGGGAGAGAGAGAAAGAGAGAGAAAGAAAAGAAAAGAAAAAACGAAACGAAACTGGAAGGAGAGTGGATTCCCTGTTCAGGGGCAGAGAAACTTCCTCTTCTTATTATAAGAGCTTTAAGTCCAGGTAAGTCAGTGTTTCAGCTGTATCTGGTCAAACCAGGAAACTTTCTGACAGACGTGGTTTGAATAACGAATAAGAGACCACATCTCTCCAGAGCAACCCTTCAGGGCCCTGATTCTGCCCATGGAGGGTGGACAGGTGGCGTATGAGAAAACGGAGAACCAGAGATGCAAAATCGCTTGCTTTCTTGGGCCACACAGCAGAGCTAGACTGGCATCCAGAGTTCCCAAAGCCCACACAAAGCTCTAAATTGCAAAGAGTACACACACTGATTATTATTTCTGTAATTATTATCAGTACTTGTGCTGGATTATAATTCATTGGCAAGCAGGGACTA
The DNA here is from genome assembly GCF_000951035.1 of Colobus angolensis palliatus. NCBI lineage: Eukaryota > Metazoa > Chordata > Mammalia > Primates > Cercopithecidae > Colobus > Colobus angolensis. The sequence continues at coordinate 14,656 of NW_012114684.1, forward strand.
TATGCACGTAAAGTTATCTGCAATGAATTCAGCATAGCAAACTTGCAAAAAATAAAAAATAAAAGGTGCTGTAAAAGCTTTTGAATAATGATGACGACTTTGGTATCAAGAATTAACATGTCCCAGCCAGGCACAATGGCTCATACCTGTAATCCCAGCACTTTGGGAAGTCGAGGCAGGCAGATCACTTGAGGTCAGGAGTTTGAGACCAGCCTGGCCGACATGAGGAAACCCTATCTCTACTAAAAATACAAAAGTTAGCTGGGCATGGTGGCGCACACCTGTAGTGCCAGCTACTTGAGGCACGAGAATCACTTGAACCCAAGAGGCGGAGGTTGCAGTGAGCCGAGATCGCGCCACTGCACTCCAACCTGGGCGACAGAGTGAGACTCTGTCTCAAATTAAAAAGAATTAACCTGTCCCAAAGGACAAAAGAACATCTGTCAGGTGACTGGTGGCCTATCCTGCACTTTTTGCATATTCCTAGAGACAACTGAGCCCAGTAAATCATTGCCTTGGGAATTCTGACTAGTGACCTGGTAACCCATGACCTTGCTTAGCTGGCTTTGTGAAGGTCAGAGAGGTCTCCAAGCTTTCTACCCTCCAGCCTCGGGTTTTTTGATTCCTGGAATCCCTCTCCCTCTGAGCCCCTTACTGCAGATAGGACCTTTTCATTCCCCATACCTGGACGAAATTTCCTTCATATTCAAAGAAAAGCAGTGGCTATGCGATGCCGATGATGGAGGGAAAGAGCTTCTTCAGAGGGATCTGGAGAGAGAGAAAGAGGAGCAGGAGAGCCATCTCCAGGAAGGCCTGGCCACAACTGCCGCCTGGGTCCCCTCATCACGGCTGGACTCTCACCAGCAAGGTCTGCCCCACGGTGCTGTGTGCCAGGGCCTGGATGTGGCTGGTTTTCTCTTTCACCTGCTCCACTATAGTCTGCACCTCCATGAGGTTGTCTAGGAGAAGGGGAGGGCATTAGAGTCGAAAGGCTGGCTATGCAGCTGTTCCTCCTGCTCCCCTGGCTGGGTCAGGATATTCACCCATTCCCTCCCTCTAAGTAGGTACCCTAAGACTGAGAAAAATGACAGCTCCTCTGAGTCATTCTACTTCCCCACTCCCCAGCCCTCACCGCTCCTATTTTCCCTCTCACCATCCAGCGTGAAAATAAAGACCACAGTGTCAATTTCCGTGAGGGAGGGCAGGATGGAAGTCAAGAAGCCCTCCTGGGAGAAGGTGAACTGGGGACCCTGGGGCAGTAGAAGATGGGAGGCTCCCTCCCATGCAAACACTCTAAAGCACAGATGTGAGGACTAAAGGGGGCCGTGGAGGAGATCTAACACTTTTGTCTACAGGTGAAAGAGCTAGGGTTCAAAAAGGTACAGTGTTTTGCCCAAGACGATGTAACAAGTCAGTGGACTAGCACCAGGTTTGGGGACTGGATCTAGAGCTTTCCACACTGCCCATGCTACGCCAAAGCCTCATGACTTCTGATCCATATTCTCTTCTCTGGACCACCTATTCCAATGAACTTCTCACCTAGCTTCACCTTCCTCTTTTCTTCCACCCTCAGCACACCAGTGATCTCCCCAACTTCCCCAAGTCCTGTTCTTCTCCGACCTGGTTGGTGAGCTCAGCCTTCTGATTAAACATGTCACTGTGATCACCAATGAGAAAGCCATGGATATCTCGGAAATCTGGGAAGTTTAAGGACAAGAAGAGATGAGTGATTGGCTATATAGAAAAGGAAGGTTCTAGGCTTCAGGGTGAGAAAATGGGACTGGGAGGAAAAGTAGCAAGTGGGGCATGGAGTGAGGAGTAGCCCATGTGGGAGGCAATAGTTAAGCACAGGGGTGGGAGCTGAGAAGGAATCAAGGACTGAGCTGGGGTTCGAAGGAAGAAGAATTTGACTGAAGTGCCTATTTAGATAGGGAAGGAGGGACACTCCCATGGGTTGGGAGTAGGACAGTGTTTGGAGAGCAGCCCAAATGGTTGGGATCAGGAGGAAGCAGGAAGAACATCTGGACTGGGGTCCCACCAGCACCAAAGGTGTGGATGCACTCTACCCCATCCATGATGGCAATGATGCCCAGGGTCTGCCAGCCAACCAGGTACACGTGGCCTTTCTTCTGCAGACTGAGAATGGGTCAGAGGTCAGGACATGAGAGATCACAGTGAAAAGAGGCCAGAGATGTCCACAGAAGAACATAGGAGTCAACAAACCATGACCCTTCAACATGCAATCCCATCGCCCATACCATGTTAACAAGTCTCATAGACTCTCCCTGCTCTCGGTATTCTCCATCCAGGCCACATCACCGCCTCTAAACACATATCCACACACCTGGTGCTGACGCTTTTCATCAGGGTGGCAATCTTGGGGCTTTGGCTGTAGGTCACCTGATGAGCTCGCTCAAATGTCCGCAAGATTTCCAGGAGGCATCTGGGAGAAAAGCCACCAGCTCCCAAGAAGGGCCCAATGCCCCCTCAGAAAGCTTAGGTGCCTCCCTGAGCGGGGAGGTGAAGGCACAGCTCCCTTAGAACTAAGTTCTGCTGGCCCCTAGAGAGGTGCAGAGAGTAGGCCCAGACTGCGTTCAGGAGGGGCAGCAAGGGCTTCAATGGGCAGAAAACAAAAGAGCAGAAAGAGGGAGGAGTGCATCAGGAAAGCACCTGGAGGAGCAGGCTCTGCGAGCCACTGGGAAGGGGAGTGAGCAGCCTGGGAGTGAGGCTAGAGACCCTGGAGACGGAGGCAGGCCCCGAGTAGGATGAGCTCTACCTGCATGACCTGGACCACCCCCAAATCAAAGGACCCTAGGGAGCCAGGCTAGCTTTGGAGGCCCCAGGCTGGCTCAGGGATTAGGTCTGGACCTGAGGAATCCAGGATCCACTGGAAACAATTCGGACTCTGCGACTATGTGGTGGGAACAACAGCATGTTCCAGCCAGCTCCCTTCCCAGGGGAGGCGTGGTGGGCTGCAGTCTTATTGCCACCAGACCAGTCCTGGGATCTAGACCTGCCAATCCCCATCCACACCATCTCACGCTTGCCTGACTCTGAGCTCTCTCTTGTCCAGATCCTCCCTACCTTTGAGATGCTGCAACGCCCTGGTCCACAGTCTTATGGGCTGCTAATAACAGGGTTTCCAGCAGGATCTTGGTGGCACTTCCACCTTTCATCCGGGAGGAGCCGCTGAGACCCTCGGGCTGAGGAGGTGAAGACACCGAAGAGGAATTGGGAGAGGATGAAGACCCCAGACACCACTTGTTAGTAACCCCCAGGCATGCATGTGATAGCACCGGTGGCCCC
>NW_012114685.1:0-834 GCF_000951035.1 Colobus angolensis palliatus
TGTCAAGAGCTCGAGACCATCCTGGCCAACATGGTGAAACCCTGACTCTACTAAAAATACACAAATTAGCCGGGCGTGGTGGCGCGCGCCTGTAGTTCCAGCTACTCGGGAGGCGGAGGCAGGAGAATCGCTTGAACCCGGGAGGCGGAGGTTGCAGTGAGCCAAGATCGTGCCACTGCACTCCAGCCTGGCGTCAGGGTGAGGCTGTCTCAAAAAAACTTTTCAGATATGCAAGATGAAACATTCTACAGATTGGCTATATTAACATCTTGCCTGGTCGGGCGCGGTGGCTCAAGTCTGTAATCCCAGCACTTTGGGAGGCCAAGGCAGGCGGATCACAAGGTCAGGAGATGGAGACCATCCTGGTAAACACGTTGAAACCCTGTCTCTACTAAAAATACAAAAAAAAATTAGCCGGGCACGGTGGCGGGCGCCTGTATTCCCAGCTACTGGGGAGGCTGAGGCAGGGAATGGTGGCATGAACCCAGGAGGCGGAGCTTGCAGTGAGCCGAATCGCGCCACTACACTCCAGCCTGGGTGACACAGCAAGACTCTGTCTCAAAAAAAAAAAAAACCAAAAGAAACAAAAAACTTGCCTGTAGTTACCAATATTATTCCGGGCACTTAAAAATTTTGCTAAGAGGGCCAGACGCAGTGGCTCACACCTGTAATCCCAGCACTCTGTCTGGGTGACAGAGTGAGATTCTGTCGCAAAAAAAAAAAAATATCATATTGAGAGGTGACAACGTGCTGGCGGCCGTCGCCCGCTCTCAGCGCTTCCTCGGCCTCGGCGTCCGCTCTGGCCATGCTTGAGGAGCCCTTCAGCCTGCCGCT